>NC_059355.1:41284015-41641015 GCF_019703515.2 Myxocyprinus asiaticus
TTGAAAAACTAGAGAGGCTTACTCTTGCCATTTATTCTACTGCATTTTGCTAATTCTGCACATTTAATTTAACTAAATAATGATGTTCTCCACATTATGTTCAAATATGTGCACACAAATCAGCCTTGAGTGTTAGCAACTTTTTGTAGGCTATATTGATTTATTTTCATTCTTTAAATGTTTGTATTTGTATTTGAAATTTACTGCAAAATATGTGCTTGACATTTAACAATTGCTTTATCACCTCGTCCCTCCAGAATAATAATGTTATACATGCATACACATAAACAAAAATTCTTTTTCAGCAGATATAGTATCTGCTAATATATCTGCAGATTTTTATTTTTTATTTTTTTATGTGTGTGTGTGCTTGTATAACAATGTTATTCTGGAGAGACAAGGTGTCAAGCAATTGTTAAATTTCAAGTACATATTTTGCTGTGAATTTTAAATATAAATAATATAAAATATTATTTTTATTACAATTAGGCTATTACTATGAATAGGCATATGCAAGGCATATTTTATTTGTAGAAACTATAAATGCAATAGAGTAACATTTAAAAATGGGCGTTTCATTTAGTTTTGACGTACTTCTGATTTAAGCCCCGCCCACATCCGGTTCTGTCTGAAAACAGATACAGATCATTTTGCAATAGGAACAGAAACAGATACAGATAATGGCTTTGTTGCACACCTCTAATACATACTATACTGTATACTGCATACTTATTGTGTACTACTTTTATGGTGCTAATTGTTTTAGTTTGCTACTGTACATTGTTGTCACATGACCTCACTACCTTGAATGTTTAATTCAGCGAGTGGTGTGCAGTTATCATATAGGCCTTTATCACACTTCTGCATTCGCAGAGTGGATGCTTCACTTAGTAGCGTAAAACAATTTCTGCTGCAGTCTGTTTCAATGACAGTGCCCACAGCGCAGAATTATTATGGACTATTTTATGAACACTTCATTTCAAATACTTAATCTAAACAGACCTACCTCACCTTATAATCATTACTCAGGGATGATGAAGTAGAAAAAACTGTGTTTTTTTACATGTTGTTTTATGATTTTAAACAAGATGTATGTGAGCAGGGAACACTTCACAGAGTATAAGTACGTTTTTATTTTTATTTTTTATTATTATTATTATTAGAGGAATGCAAGAATATAATGCAAACAAGAGTACATTTACACATTAAAGAGCATTAGAACAAGACAGGTATACAGTTTGTCAAAAAAATAAAAAATATGATAACACTGGCAGCCAAAAGTTTGGAGTAATGTACAGATTTTGCTCTTATGGAAAGAAATTGGTACTTTTATTCATCAAAGTGGCATTCAACTGATCACACTGTATAGTCAGGACATTAATAACTTGAAAAATTACTATTACAATTTGAAAAAACTGTTCAGAACTTCTTAAACTACTTCAAAGATTTGATGAACTGGTGCTCATCAATAAATCCTCCATATGCAGCAATGACAGCTTTGCAGATCCTTGGCATTCTAGCTGTCAGTTTGTCCAGATACTCAGGTGACATTTCACCCCATGCTTCCTGTAGCACTTGCCATAGATGTGACTGTCTTGTCGGGCACTTCTCACACACCTTACAGTCTAGCTGATCCCACAAAAGCTCAATGGGGTTAAGATCCATAACACTCTTTTCCAGTTATCTGTTGTCCAGTGTCTGTGTTTCTTTGCACACTCTAATCTTTTCTTTTTGTTTTTCTGTTTCAAAAGTGGCTTTTTCTTTACAATTCTTCCCATAAGGCCAGCACCCCTGAGTCTTCTCTTTACTGTTGAACATGAAACTGGTGTTGAGTGGGTAGAATTCAATGAAGCTGTCAGCTGAGGACATGCGAGGTGTCTATTTCTCTTCTAGAGTCTCTGATGTACTTATCCTCTTGTTTAGTTGTACATCTGGGCCTTCCACATCTCTTTCTGTCCTTGTTAGAGCCAGTTATCCTTTGTCTTTGAAGACTGTAGTGTACACCTTTGTATGAAATCTTCAGTTTTTTGTCAATTTCAAGCATTGTATAGCCTTCATTCCTCAAAACAATGATTGACTGACGAGTTTTTTTTTTTTGCCATTTTTGACCTAATATTGACCTTAAGACATGCCAGTCTATTGCATACTGTGGCAACTCAAAAACAAACACAAAGACAATGTTAAGCTTCATTTAATGAACCAAATAGCTTTCAATTGTATCTGATATAATGGCAAGTGATTTGTTTAGTACCAAATTAGCAATTTAGCATGATTACTCAAGGATAAGGTGTTAATGGGGCCTGTCAAGATTTGATCAAATATGACTTTTTTCCAAATAGTGATGGTACTGTTTTTTACATCAGTAATGTGCTGACTATACTTTGTGATCAGTTGAATGCCATTTTGGTGAATTAAAGTACCAGTTTCCTTCTGAAACAGCAAAATCTGTACATTACCAGTGTATATTCTGAGTAAAGACTGTACAGAGTATTTGCGATGATAATGATCGCATTGCTTTCATGTTCTTACTTTTTATAATCTCTGATATAAGATCCATTTAAAAATGTTCAAATAAAGAAACATTTCCATCCCAAAATAACCGGTTTAATCATTGTAAACGTGGAGTTAAATCCTTGTGGTTTGAGTATGATTGAGGAAGTGTCCACTCGCAAGTCTTGACCAAATGCAATGTAAATAAAACATAGAGATGAAAATGTCCAAGTATCTAGAACTGTATTATATTTACAAACGGGAGATGAGAATGCTGCAATAGTGAAAACAATGACATTAAAACACTTAAACGCAGTCTCTTCGGACTTGAGTTGAGCACAATAATCCTCTGGGAGTAAGCTGAACAGTGCGCAGCTCCTCATGAGCCGGGAAAACTTTGCGCTGATAATCGCCTCACTCAGATACTATTACACATTAAAGTAAAAGATAACACACATGGTGAAGTGCTGTGTTAATAATAATAAAAAAAAAATTAAAAAAAAGATTAAACAGCTGATGTGTACTGCCAAGTGCATCCAAGTTGGCTTAATTTATTTAGAAAAACTGTGATCGTCAACAGACAGATCGATGGGTGGATGTTTGGTTGGTTACACTGCTATTCGGATGTGATGACACATGGACTGTGATAAAGGCCTATTAGAATAAATATAAATATGAAATATGATTTTGTTATTTTGTAAGATTAATCCATTTTTGTGTAAAAATTTGTCAGTTAGCTGAAATAATGTGTCAAAGAGATGTTAAAATAAAGCAATAAACCAAAAGAGGCCATGCGTTACAGTGATTTACCATGGGTAATCTCCTTTACTGTGGTAAAATTACTGTAATACACAGCCCTGAATGGCTTTTCTAAAACAGCAGTAACAACAAAATGATAAAAGACACCAATGTCCAAATAAGTATTTACATTAATTCGTTTCATCAGAATAAGCAATTATTTCGGTAAGTTATATAATTGTAATTATCCTAAATGAAGGATGTTTACGATTGGCAAGCAACGTAGCAACTTGTCACATTTATATAGAACACAATTTTAACACAATTGTTCAAACTGTCTAGTCAGATCTAATTGTTCATAATATCTAATCAGAATTTAGAGTTTGAATTAACTGACAGCCATAGTTGATGATATTGCTTCTGATTCATTTGTCACATTGGAAATGAAAGGTCAAGTTGAGTGCATTGCATTGCTGGATACAGTATTCTATGCAGTTTGCGTACAGGTACTGCATATTTTGGCCAATGCACTTAGTCGCCCAGGCGTTCCATGCATACAGTACCATTCTCAAAATCTGCATATGGTGCATACTGTAAGAATAGTATGGTAGCATGTCGTTTCAAACATATCCTAACATACAACATGATTAGTCATGAGTACAAGAAAAGACAAATGCTGTGTGAGTACATATATGTGTAATGCCAGTAACTTGAGCATTTGAAAATGTTGTGTTCCTAATCTCTCACTACTGAGTTTGTATAAATTCAAGATGTGTGGCAATCTTTCTGTGCAAGTCATTCTGTGACTCGCTGAACATGCCCCAATGTGTAAGGAGAAGCATCGATTAGTCATTGTATTCCACAGGGCGGTCAGGAAAGGAAGGATTAGAGACAGACTACAAAGCCATCATGTCTTGATGCACATATAAATTTGGTTCTGTGTGGCCAGAACTTGCGTTCTGTAAGCAGATAGCTCTTGCTTTTTTTAATATTGCTTCTGTAGCTCATGGCCCACAGGTCATCTGGGTGGTGTGCTTCTATCGCTTAGCATTTGATATTTCTGTCAATAAATCAAAGTTAAGCTCTCGGCACAAGGCATGTTCTCTGAGCCATAGTAAATACATATTTATTTTAAAAAGCCAAGCTGAAATTGTTTGATTTTTGTGCTGGCAGGCCTACTGCATTCATGTTTGATTTGTTCTGGGAGAAGGTCACAGCACAACAAAGGGATCTCAATGTTACATATTTGTGTTTCTATGTTTATTTATCTATCAATTCATCCATTCCTTTCCAAGTTATTAAAAACTAAGCTGTATTGGTTGTTGATGTACATGAAGGTAGACAATGTACTTCTGAGAATTCTTAAAGTCAACTGTTAGAAGTCTAAAAGGCCTCCAGTTTTGCAAAATGCACATTAGATGTAAAGCACAGAATACATCAGAACATTCTTTTTTTATTTTTATTTTTTTTTTTTTTTTTTCTGAAGAAAATGTTACTGGTGCTTGCATGTAAAAAAAAAAACCCGTCACAATGATAGGGTGTTGTAGGTGGTTGCCAGGACTTTGTAGATGGTTGCAGGTGTCCTGAGTGATTTCTAGCACATTGATATCCAGTTGCTAGAGTGTTCTGGGTGGTTGCTAAGCCATTGCAAGTGTGTTCTGGATGGTTGCTAGGTGGTTGGCAGTGCCACGAATAGGGAAGAATGCAAGTATTTTGAGACATGTTTTTAATAGTTATTTTTAACTTGACACAGAGCCTTAAAAGTGCACCGCTCCTGCGTGAGACATTGTGCATTAGTCAAAGTCATCCATCTTGCACATATGTGAAGAGGAAACCGATCAAAAAACAGCACAGATGGACACAAAAACGAGTTTGGTGTGCACACCCCCTAGCTTGTCAAGTCATCTTAAAAATGTGGCGAGACGTGGCGCAACAGTCAAAGACATCCATCTAATGCATGTTTTTACACAGAAATACAATTGTAAAACAGAGCGGGCGGACACAAAAATGCATTCAGAAAGTAAACTAGACACGTTTTCTTAAAAACATGGCAGTTCTGCACGAGACGCTAAAAAAGTAGCGAGATGTGGCACAACGGTAAATAATAATAATAATAATACATTTTATTTATAAGCGCCTTTCAAGACTCTCAAGGACACTTTACATACATAATCAAGTTTACAATAAGAACATAAAAGATACAAATCTAAAATCACAAATAAAAATATGCATAATCATAAAAATGAATACATTCATAAATAAAGGTTATTTGTAGTAAGCCAATTTAAAAAGGTGGGTTTTGAAGAGAGACCTGAAAGTGGAAAAACAATCACAATTACAGATATCTGGTGGTAAACAGTTCCAGAGTCGTGGAGCAGCACTGCTAAAGGATCTGGACCTCATAGAAGTCAGACGAACCGAAGGTATCACAAGAGAGAGAGAGAGGAGCAGGATCTAAAATTAAGGGTAGGAGAATATATATGAAGAATATCTAGAAGATAGGAAGGTGCTAGGCTATGAAGAGCCTTAAAAGTCAGTAACAGAATCTTGTATTCGATACAAAATTTAACAGGAAGCCAGTGAATTTGTTGAAGAATAGGAGTTATATGGACAGAATCCATCTAGCACATGTTTTTACATAGGAAAACAATTGTAAAACAAAGCAGACAGACACAAAAACTAATTTAGTGTAAACAGCCCCTAGCTTGACACTTTGTCTTAAAAACGTGGTGGTCTTGCGCGAGACACTGAAAAATACACAGGGAAAATATATATTTTTTTTTTTTACAAATAAAAAAACACCACAGACGGATGCAAAAAACTAGTTTGGTCTAGTTTGGTCTGCGGCATCTTAAAAATGCAGTAGTCCTGGATGAGACGCTGAAAAAAACACCAAGACAACTGAAAGTCAAAAGTCGAAGAAGTCCCCTTAAGTATAAGCAACAATAATATTGATGTTTGCCTTTGCAAGCACCACTAATATAAATGTTTGAGGAGGAGAGATTTTTTTGTGCTGTTGCAACTCTACTGCAAAGACAGATCAAAATCAGTCCTAGTTAGTATTTCAGTCAGACGCTATCAACATCTCTCATGTTTCTTGAATAATCCAGACAACCTTCTACAAGAGCACCAGCTCCACAATCACATTTGCTCTTGTTGCCTTCTTGGAAACGGCTTTTAATATGTCGATAACATCCTGCATATGGTAGATAATGATAAGGCCGCAGGTAAAGATTCAATCCAAAATGAGTCAGCCCTAGTTTTATATCCTCCACCCCTCTCTTCTCTGTCTCTCTCTCTCTCTTCTCTCTCTCTCTCTCTCTCTCTCTTTCTGTTTCTTCCTCTATCTCTTCTTGGTCTTAATATCTTAATATTCACCCAGTGAATGTGGATGTTTTATCTTTTAAACTCGCATAGCCTAAACGATTGACACTTTACTGACCGTATACTTCTGTGCCAGTTGATTAATGGTTTATTTAACTTATGATTTAAGCCAAGTGGAGAAATTGCACGTAATTTGACCTGGCCCCTTTAAAAACCAGAGATCTGTGACACTGGCGTTTTGCAACACCTGCTTTCCAGCACTTTGTCTTGTTAGAGACGTGAAAACATAGGTTGGGCATGAGAGCTCCCGGTTGATGGATGCCTCCAAGATGGGCTGGGGCGCCGTATGCAACGGGCACACAGCCGCCAGCTCCTGGACTGGCCCAGTGCTACATTGGCACATCAACTGCCTCGAGTTGTTGGCAGTACTGCTCTCCCTGTGGAGGTTCCAGCCGTTGATCCAGGGCAAGCACGTGTTGGTCCGGACTGACAACACGGCAGCACGTACATCAACCGTCAAGGCAGTCTACGCTCACGTTGCATGTCACAACTCACCCGCTGTATTCTCCTCTGGAGTCAGCAGTGCCTCAAGTCTCTACGAGCCACTCACATCCCGGGCGACCTCAACACCGCAGCGGACGCGCTGTCACGACAGGTTACGCTCAGGGGAGAGTGGAGACTCCACCCCCAGGTGGTCCAGCTGATTTGGAGTCAATTCAGTTGAGCACAGGTAGACCTGTTTGCTTCCCGGGAATCCTCCCACTGCCTGCTTTGGTACGCCCTGACCAAGGCACCCCTCGGTATAGACGCGCTGACACACAGCTGGCCCACTGGACTATGTCACTGCATTTCCCCCAGTGAGCCTACTTGCACAGACCCTCAGGGAGGATGAGGAGCAGGTCGTCCTAGTAGCACCCTACTGGCCCACCCAGACGTGGTTCTTGGACTTCAAGCTCCTCACGACAGGTCAAGTGTGCCCCCCCCCACCGGCAAATTCCCCTGAGGAAGAACCTTCTTTCTCAGGGACGGGACACCATCTGGCACCCGTGACCAGACCTCTGGAATCTCCACGTCTGGCCCTTAGATGGGACGCGGAAGACCTAAGTGGCCTACCACCCGCGGTGATAGACATGATCACTCAGGCTAGGGCTCCATCTACAAGGCGCCTGTATCCTTTGAAGTGGCGTCTGTTCGCTAAGTGGTGTTCTTCCCGACGCGAAGACCCCCAGAGCTGCACAGTCAGATCGGTGCTTTCCTTCCTGCAGGAGAGGCTGGAGGGGCAGCTGTCCCCCTCCACCTTGAAGGTGTATGTAGCCACTGTAGCAGCACACCATGACACAGTGGACAGTAAGTCCTTAGGGAAGCACGACCTGATCATAAGGTTCCTGAGAGGTGCTAGGAGGTTGAATCCAGCAGCTCTTTGTCTGTTTGGTGGACAGCGGAAGGGAAGCGCTGCTCCAAACAGAGGATCCCCCACTAGGTCATTGATGCCATCATGATGGCATATCATGCTCAGGATATGCCATCCCCCATGGCACTACGAGCCCACTCTATTAGGAGTGTAGCGGCCTCCTGGGCACTGACCAGTGGTGCCTCTTTGGCAGATATCTGCAGAGCAGCAGGCTGGGCGACACCCAACACCTTTGTGAGGTTCTATAATCACCGGGTTGAGCCGGTTTCGTCCCGTGTGTTGTCAGGTCCAAACAGGTAAGTTCTAGGACAGCTGGCCGGGTGTACCGCTTGCGTATAGCACCTTTACCCTCCCATGAGGTGAAGACGTGCGCCTTTGATTCCCAGTTATGTTCACAAGTTGTGATCCCTGGATGACTTTCCTCCTTAGCCCTGTGGCAGACGAGTTTGTGGAGAAAATCGCTGCCGGCCCAGTACATGTGCTAACTAAGCCCTGTACTGGGGTAGGTGCTCCACATGCACTGGTTCCCCATAGGTGACCCCATGTGATATATCTTCCTCTCAATTGTTTCCCTGTCAGTAAACTGTCTTCTTGGGCAGAGGCCCCTCTGCCCCCAGTCACCATGCTTGTAGAAACTCCTCCCCCATCGGGAAGGACCTACTATGCAACTTCTCCACATGACATACTTCCGACAAGACTCAGTAAGACCATGTGACGTATTTCCACTCAAAATACCCCCCCCCCCCCCTTCTCTGGGCGGGGTGTGGTCTCCACGGTGTCTTCCCCTTGGGAGTGACACCCCCCTGACGTAGACATTTATGGCCCCCAGTCGGTTAACAACTTCCACTCTTTTTGGGGAGAAAAAAGAGGAAAAGAGGCCATGGCTGGGTAAGCCTGTCCCTATTTGTTGGGCAGTCGACTTGTTCCTGAAGGACCGTTCGACACTCATAAGAGCGTTGGGGGAGGATACGTGATGGCCTGGTGCGCTGGCTACGAGGCACACAGCGGTCTGCCCATCTCTCACCGCCAGTCCACGTAACACAGTTCAGCTAGTTGTGGCGTTTTGTATAGGGACCCCTAGTGTCACTACATTGTCACAACTTCGAGTGAGTGACAGATAGGGAACGTCCTGGTTACTTTCGTAACCTCCGTTCCCTGATGGAAGGAATGAGACGCTGTGTCCCTCTTGCCACAACACTGAACTACCCGCTGAAATGGCTGGGACCTTTTCTCAGCTCCTCAGCACAAAACCTGAATGAGTGGTTGCATACCATCTCCTTTTATACCCGTATGTCTGCGGGAGTGGCATGCAAATTCCACTTGCCAATTCCCATTGGCCTTTTTTCAAAAAGCAGAGGTGTTTGGGGCTCCCAAGAGTGACCCCTAGTGTCACTACATCGACACAACGTCTCGTTCCCTCCATCAGGGAATGGAGGTTACGAAAGTAACCAAGACGTTTTCCAGTGTTGTGAATGTGTCATACTAAACTGCATTACATGTCCTTAAAGCCTGGTTAAAAATGCATAAAATGCTGTGAATGTTATAAGAATGTATTAAGGTGATGTATGCTGAAGCATATGGGTAGGCTAATGCCCTGTTTGTATTTCTTTCACATTAAATTTATGTACTTCATTTTTTGTAATTAATTAATATATATATATATATACGGCCCCATTTTTCTTTTTAATAAACAGCCATCAGAATACAACCAAAAAAGATATTTTTTGTATCCTGTGGTGACTATTTTTAACCAACTAGTTACACTTAGAGGTTTCACGTTTGTTTGGCTTTTTATTTTAAATACAATTATACAGAGACAAATATGGGGCTGTTTTTGTATGTTTTAGTCTGGAATAGTTGGGTTAAGTCTGTATTTTTAAGAATTCTTATTGAATGAGAGGCAGGAAAGGAGTGAGACATGGCTGCTGTATCCATGAGCATTAAAGCTTAGATCTAGACTTCTGCTCAAGTCTGGCTGCTTTGTTTGTTAGAAGATGTGTTGGGTTAAAGACCCATCTTTGCCTAGTCTTTGATCTCTTGCAGTAGCCTGTCAATTTTGCTGTCCACACTTGATTTATTCTACCTAGAGCCATGATCAGACCCACACAGAGTCTGTGCGTCTTTTTTTCTTTCTTTTTTTTTTTTTTTTTTTTTTTCATGTTTTCTATGCTTATTGTAAGAGGAAAATATGTGGAATCTTTGGAATAGGTTTAAATAAAATGTGTTAAATAAACCTCAATAAACCTACTGCACTCAGTTGACAGCATAAAGCGTGATCAAATTAATTAAAAATAATAAAATTTAGCATTTTTTTCTTTTCAATTTTAAGCTACATTTATTCAAATCTCTTTTAAAGCTGCTTTATGTAATTTTTAGACATTAAAATACTTCCTCTCATCTCAGCTTAATGTGCAGACAACATTAAGTAAATTGAGTATGTTTGCAGGCACATTAATATGCTGATAACTACAAAAAAAAAAAAAAAAATCTGTTTAGAACAAAATAAACTAAAAAAAAAAAAAAAGTGTTTACATAAGATCTGTAATCATTTGGCTATTCTTTGCTTTGACATCAAAACGTAAAAAGGAATAAGTGACACTCCTGTTCTATCCGCTCCGTATGGGACTCGAACCGGTGTTTTCAGCATGGGAGGTAGCTGTTCTAACAAGGAGGCTAAAGGCTACAGCTTCTAATGTCAATAGCTAATGCAACCTCTTGAGGTCAGAGTGAGGTTTATAAACATTGCACAGTTATCTATCAGCTGGCCACCATTACACATACATACAATACTTGTGCACATTGGATAAGACAGTAAAAACACCAGTAAAGGTGTTTACATGCAGAGCAAAATCTAAGTAATTGGCAAAAAGTCTGTGTGTGCCGATCGGTAAATGCTTAAACAGTTTATAACCTTACCCCGATAAAAGAGAACTGTTTAAGGCATTTACATGACCAAGTGTAGTCGGGTTATTATGCATATGGTGTAAGAATGTACATGTAAACTTGCTTAATGTTGCTCTGTTCTTAACTTAAAATGAACTGTCTGTAGCTGTTCCCCCAGACTAACTAAGCTGTTGCTATGCTGGTTTAGATTGTCAAGTGCCCAAAACCCCTCAAAAAAAGCAAACGAAGGCCAGCTAAGACCAGCAAACCAGATTAGGCTGGTAATATAGTATTTGTTTATTGTGTTGTGTAATTATGTGTATATTAGATATGTAATTGTGTTGTGTAAATTGGTATATGTCTCATCACTGTCATGACTGCTATGTTGCTCGGAACTGCACCCAAGACTTTCACCCACTGTTGCACTTGTGTATATGGTTGAGTGACAATAAAGGGATTTGATTTTTGGAACTGATTTTTTTAAGATGCTTTTTATTTATAAAAAAAAAAAAAAAAAAAAAAAAAATCAGCAGTGGGTGCTACAGAACACATCATCGCTCTTTTGGTGCAACATTGCTCTTTTCGTTTTATTTGAGTGACCCAACAGTAACATTAGCTCAACCAATTTTGGGGCGGGACTATCTGTTTTTTGAACAGTGGAAGATAGGCGAGTGTTCGGAAACCTGTTTGAAAACAACGCGTTTCTTATTTTTCTGTTTGGTGCTACTGTTGGCCCAGAAATGACACATTACTGCTTAAAAATGCTATTATAAGAGGGAAAATCTAACAAATGACCATGTAAGGGTACGAGAAGCCTAAAATGTTGTGAATTATAGGTATTTGCCTTCTATGTAAATCTATGAAGCTTTCTGCAGAAGTCTGTGGGTGCCCATTACATGCAGGTCTACCCATGACCACTGTTCTCTGATGAATAATACAGTATTAGAATTTTGCATGTTTTCTTACTCTTTTTCAAATGTAGAGACTGTTTGTTTCCATCGGAAAAAACAGTCAATCAGGAGATCTCTTTAATATCTCAATTGTTTGTCCTAGACAGCAATGCGATTAAATAGAGAGCAATGGGAGGCTTTTTCTTAAGAGTTTTCCCCATACAAAAAGACTCTAGTAATCTCAGATGTGTGTCCAGAGTTTTAGAGATCTCGGCATCTCAAAGTGATACCAAAGTCTGTTATCAAAAGTCAATGATTTCAGTATGTATTCAATAATGTCTCATTAAATACATCTAAGTCCAAATTATCTGGACTATGCGATACACATGAATTTTATAGCTCTATCCTGTTACTGTGTCAAAAATTGTCCAGTCTATTGTTATTTCTAAAGGAATTTCCCTTGGTGCCCTTGGCCATGTTTATAATTATATATAGAATTCAAATTATTATTATTAATATTATTTTTTTCAGATGTACCATTTTAGAGGATGGCACCCTCAGGATTACCAACGTTACCAAATCGGATGCAGGCAGGTACATTTGTGTGGCCAGAAACCCCTTTGGCACATCCAGCAGTAGCGGCACTTTAGTGGTCAAAGGTAAAACACCTTTCACATTTCACAAACAGCACATTTCTCTCACTTCTAAGTGGATGACTTAAATCCAGATGAGGACCGGTGGAAAAAAAAAGTGAGCAACTCAAGCATGAAATTGATAATGAAATATATAGTTGTTTTATGTTCCTGCTGGTTTGACAGAGGTATAACTCATCCAGGCTTTTGTCATCTGTGAGTTATTGGTCCAACCAATGGTGTGAACAAAAAGCCATTCACAGCACCGGCAACAGATATCCTCTTTCCCCAGCCACTTTCTGCATGTTTAATTAAAAATACTGTATGCTGCTGTTGCAAGCATAGTTTTTTTCATCAGTTTCCTTCTTTAATAACTTATGACAATACATATACATGCTTTTTGGACACTATGATGGCTTCAAGAAAGGTTATTAAAATTCAGGACTATACTGCCACATTGAAAATATGTAATTCAAAATCTAATTTAAACCTAGAAATAAACAGAAAGCTTTAGGACTTTGAAAAATGCTAAACAAACAATATGACATAAAATGAATATACATTTTTAGGATTTGTATTATTTCTAAGTCACTTATCAAATAAGAATTTTGTGACATTGACTGTTAACACATTTCTATGAAAGGTCAGATTTCCGCTTTCATTGAAGCAAAAGATGACATTCTCATATCATGCTGGATAACATGGATCATCAGGTTTTGCACAAACATATGAAGACCATGCCAACTCGAGTACATGCTATCAATAATTTTTAAAAAAAGGAATTATAGCAACACGGAATACCAAGACTTTTATCTTAATTTTTCAATTCAACTTGTCACTCAATTTGTTATGCTATACTTTGTCAAGTTAATTTTAAAATGAGTTGGAATCCATGTTTGGATGCCTAAGGTTAGGACTTCAACAAGTAAGAAAAGCAATAGAGAACTAGATTGGCAAAGTTCATCAAGACAAACTTTGTTGGCTTGAAAACGCCTTGTCTGAAAGTTTAAAATAGTCCTTGGTCATCAGCTACTTGAAAACCACAAGTCGGATCAGTTAGAAAAGATAGAGGAAACTAAATCAGAACAGTGTAAATGTCTGTGCCAAGTTTTGTGAATGTAGCTTGAAAGCTATAGGAGATTTTGGACCTTAAGGGATTTTGAAAAAAAAAAAAAAAAACTAAGCCAAATTTGTTGAATAACAATATGTTGGCTTTGTCAAGCTGACATAATCATTTGTATAATTATTTTAATAATTCTACTTGAGACCTTCAAGACCTTGTTTCACGCACGTGCTTTCACTCACAGATGAGCGAACGGATGAGTTAGGGGCCATTCACACCCTGTGTCTGTTCTGTTTTCCCATTGTTTTCCTATGTAAACGCATGCTGGACGAATGTCTTTGATATTTGCACCACGTCTCGCTTTTTCTTCAGCGTCTCGTACAGGACCGGCAGATTTTAAACACCATGTCAAGTTAAAAAGAATGTTACATTTTCAAAAACGCATGTTGAGACACCTGCACTCTGTTTCATTCTTTTGCGCTGCATCTAGATGCTATGCCTTCTTAAAACTATGTATGTTTACTGTTTTAGTACTGTTACGAATGTTGCCTATATGCTTACATAAAATACAGCCTATTGCAATAGTACTTGCTAGGAGAAGAAATTAGATAGTAAGCGATTTCGGGGTCGGGTTCGGGCTTGGGCTTAAAATCTGATGGTATTGTTCGGGCCAGGTAGGGTTGGGTTCAGGTTTCATTTTAAGGCCAGTGCAGACCTCTACTTTCTTCCCTTTAATTCACTCAAAATTCCATTTTTTTTTTCTCTCGACAGAACCAACCAAGATTACAGTCCCTCCACTAAGTATGGATGCCACAGTAGGGGAGAGCATTGTCCTGCCATGTGAAGTATCTAAAGACTCCACTCTACACCCCACCTTCAAGTGGTTCTTCAATGGGAAACTCATCGATTTCAGTAGACATGACCATTTTGGAATGATTGGAGGGGTGCGTTTCTGGCATTGCAATAATTATATTGCAAACTGTTGTAACATTTTTGCATTAACCTTCAATTCCTCTTAGAAAGCATTCTTTTGAGTAAAGGAATGGTAGTAGAAAGACTTATTCCAGTTTAACTTTTGTTATAACTGAGCTAGAAATGAGGGGAATTTGAGTGCAAGGGCACCTGGCTGCTCACTGAACACTGAGGCACAAATTTGTCTGATTACAGGATTTACTTTGCACTCTGTTTAGCATGCTGAGAACCTCAAAAAGCTATCCACAAGACCCACTCTCTCACTGTGTAGATCCACAGAGCTTTTCAGATAGCCAAGTATTTATTTTTAGAACCTGGAGAGAGCAATGATCAAATGTGCGTATGGCCGTGCTCTGAGTGATGGTAAAAGAACTGCTTGTCTAAGCGAGTTAGAGGAACCTTATCTGAACTAGATGATCAATTTTGAGAGTTGTATTTTTGCTGTTTCAAATGTGTCATATTTACAGGGTTCCCACAGTCATTGAAAACTTAGAAAATTTAAAAATTGTGATTTTTCAGGCCTGGAGAAGTCATGGAAATTAATAAAATCCTAAAAAGTCATGGAAATTACCACACTGAGTATAGATTTGTTGTTGCTCTTTATAAGTGCAATTAAGTCGCTACTGCTGGATGTGCCGAAGGGGTTTCTGTCCACACAAGTGTACCTACCTGCATCCAGTTTGGCAACGGAGGTGATCCTAAAATGATTTCTGACAGTAAATCACAAACTGGAAAAGTAATGGAAAAATCATGGAAAATTAGTGGTCAAAAGATGTGGGAACCCATATCTACAAAATTAAGATTTTTTTTCTAAGTTCACCTTACAAAAATATACCACAATATTACTATATAAATGTAGGCTACCATGAAGAAAAAAAGAAAAAAATGTTTTTTGGACACTACCATGATGGCAATACCAGGGTATTCTTTGAAATACCACACAGTACTTTTTTTTTTTTTTTTTTTTTTTTTTTTGCAGTACCAGTACAATCACTTACACAACAGTTCAATTTGTATTACCATGTTTTTGACATGGTACCATGGTACAGTATTACCATTTTCATTGACATACATTGGAGTACCAAGAAAATTCCATGGTATATGAATGTAGAAATCACACATTACTATGCAAACATTAAACCATCCCTTACAAATGTAATGTGTCTATACCATGATACAGTGAGGTTATCAGATGGCAATACCATGGTACTTTATATGTACTGTATACCATGGTACTAAATGATAACCATATTCACATACAATGGTATTTATAAGGTCTCTGAGTTACTTCAAAGAATACCATGGTAATACCACAGTACATATAAAAAAAAAAAAAAAAAAAAAAAAAACATAAATAAAAAAATAATAAGAATAATAATGGTAAGACCATGATACCTTTTGTAAGTGAAACAACCTTCAACGTCATAATCATCATTGTGCATCATAATCATCATCAGTTTGAATATTGAATAATACAAAAGCAGTTATTGCCTGCCTAACTTAATTGGCCAGTTAAACAGTTTTTGGACAAGTACAATGGTAAAAACCATGCTATTTTCTGAAGTACTTTGGAGTACAACATACTGAATATACTATCAAAATATCATGGCATCTGAAACCGTCACTGTACCTTGGTATCGACTATATTTTGTGATGATATCAGATGATAATACCATGGTACTTTTTGAATACTTTGTTATAGTATTAGATGATAGTACCATATTACTTTTTGATTACTTTGTAAAGGTATCAGATAATAATGCCATAGTATTTTTTAATTAAATTATGATGGTGTAAGAAGATAATACCATAGTACTTTTTGATTATTTTGTGATGGTTTCAGATAATAATTCCATAGTTATTATTATTTTTGATTCCTTTCAGCTGGTATCAGATTATAATACCATGGTACTTTTTTGGAAGTGATGGCACCACCAGAGCACTTTTTTTAAGGGATTCTACTCTAAACATAAACCATTATGTTTTATTAAATAAAGTTAGTGTTGCTATATTACACTGTCTTTTTCAAGGGGTCATCTGGGGATCTTATGATCAGAAACATACAGCTGAAGCACTCTGGAAAGTACGTCTGCATGGTGCATACAGCAGTGGACAGTGTGTCCGCAGCAGCAGACCTAATTGTCAGAGGTACGTGCGCCTCCTACTCAAGGAGGTGTTCAGTATTCTATACTTTTCTGAACATTTATCAAATATTAATTAAAAGGCTTCACGCTTTGCCCCACTATTTCTGTTTTATTCCGTTATTCGGCTCTTGAAGTAATGACTACAGGAGTATCTGAAATCAATGCATTAATTCCCTGCTTCTTGCTCTTTAGAACCTTTTGTATTTCCATCATCAATTTGAAGGATCTTTCTCTATGGTTCTGAATATTAAGCATGGAGCCTTTTGTGGGCAGACTTGAGTCACATTGCAAGATACTTGGTCACCTTGCTGTACCCTTGTCTGATGAGTACACACAGCATGTTTTGAGTCCTTTTTGTCTCTTTGCTGGTTTTGTCAGGGCCCCCTGGAGCACCAGTGGGTGTGTTGGTGGGGGACGTCACAGATAGGACCGCTCAACTCTCATGGGGCCCGGGGCCAGACAACTACAGTCCCGTTACCCTCTACATCGTGCAAGCCAGGACGCCATTCTCTATTGGCTGGCAAGCAGTCAAAACTGGTATAGTAGTCTGCATAACCACTTATAGAATGTGAGTTTAGCATAAAATGTATTGCAAGAAGCATTCATACCCATAGGAAAGATAAATCTCAAATGAGATTTTATTAGTACAGTATATCAATTGTTTCTCCTAGACAGCAAACAGCGATTTTCCTCGAGTCACCTGATTCTCAGATCAGGAGTTTCAGAAGAAATCTCAACAGTGCATGATACTAAAGTCTGCAATAAAAAATCAGAGATTTCAATGAGAACTCATCAAATTCTCAGAAGACCAAATTATATGGGCTACGCTTTCCACATCATTATTTTATTTGTATTGTTTAAGGTCTATACACTTACTGTGTCAACAATTGTCTCCTTTGCTTCCATTTTATTTCTCCTAAGGAACTTTAGGGGAAAAATCTGAGACAAAGTTGATACTTAAATGAAAATGAACTGTAAGCTCTTCTGAGCAATCTCGGAGTAATAAAATGTTCCTCTGGCAATGCTTTCAACAGTGAGTCATTTAAATGTGACACTTTGACTATTCTTTAGAGTGAATCATGAAAATTCCTCTTTTCCTCTTTTTTAAAAAAGGAAATGTGCACCTGTGAAGATTAAAAATATATATACTGTATATGCCAAAGTCATTGCAAAATAATTATGGTAGGCTTCTCATTGTGGATTTGTGCAGATGGGCATTGATGCATTTTTTATTCCAAATTTCTTTAATCCCAGTTCCTGATTCTGTGCCTGGACAGATGATTCATGCAACAGCGGTGGATCTGAATCCGTGGGTAGATTATGAATTTAGAATTGTGGCTATCAACAGCGTGGGGGTGGGGGAGCCCAGCGTGCCATCCAAACCCGTTCGCACCAAAGCTGCTGGTACGCTTTCATCCCTCCTTTTTCCATATCTGTCATCTCTAATACATCAAGAGGGAGAAAATGTAATTTAATTCTGTAATTAGTTTAAATCACTTGGAGTGACTCCTTGTAGTAGAGTTCAGGCACGAGAAATAAATACTCAAGCATTCACATCCCTTACCCTGCGTACTGTGGGTACATCCAGATTGCAGAATAATTACACACAATTAGGACACAAATTATGTGCACAGAAATGGAATTGGCATCACAGGAGTACCAGAATTTAGCTAATTACTTTAAAACTGCATGAAAATCGTTTTTTCAAATGCTGTGGGGTCATTGTTGCATGGAAATATTTTACGTTGCTACATTCTTTAAAGGGATAGTTCACCCAAAATTCTAATCTGTCATCAAAATACTGTCATTATTTACTCATCTTCATGTTATTCCAAACCTGCATGACTTTCGATCTTCTGTGGAACAAAAAAAGGAGATATTAGGCAGAATGACAACCTCTGTCACCATTCACTTTTACTGTATGAAAATCAATTAATTATGGCTAACATCTCCTTTTGTGTTCCACAGAAGAAATTAAGTCATACAAGTTTGAAACAACATGAGGGTGAGTAAATGATGACATTTTTTTAAACTCCTTTAAACACAAACATAGCTCATAGGAAGATATTCTACCTCATTCAGAACCATCACAAAATGTTTTTCTTCTGATGTTCTCTGTGCGCTCTTCTGCCTCTCAGATCCTGAAGTTACTCCAGCTAACGTAAGTGGAGGTGGCGGCAGCCGAGGCGAACTCGTGATTGTTTGGGAGGTGAGCTCAGTGATTTATGCAAGCACCTTTATTGTGACGGAAGCGTTTTAAAATCACTCTTTTGTCGTGAATCGGATTCTGAGGGAATTCTCCACGGTGCATGGTTTAAATTAGACAAGGTTTAATTAAAAGGCAACACTGTCATCTCAGCTTTTTTTCTTTGCTCCATCGGGATTGCTCCCTCTGGTATGTAAATCATAATGAAGACACAGATATGAGACATTTCATAGCGGTAAATCTGAAACGACAATGTTTATCAATGGCTTTCTCGTAATCTCACCAGCTTTCATGGCACATCTTTGGTGGCATGTTTTAATGCAGTATTACTTTCAAAATATGGTGCATTTTTGAGTAAATGCAGGGCTTTCTTGAATGACACAGTAGAGCTTGAAGCTGTCAACTTTATTTACTTATTTTCAGTGCTTTTCAGCTTATGTAGGGAACAATGTAAACATACCAAGGAAAATTACTTGTCAACTTGTTAAGAATGTAACAACATGTCAGCCTGTTATTTGAATGATTTTGCTTTAATGCAGTTTATTATTGCTCATACTTATGGTTAGGGATTTGAACCAACCTCTGAGCCTAAGTAATAAACTTCAATGTGTAAATCATCTCACGCCCAGCGTGCTAAAAAATGAGTAACGCCTCAAATCGTGAGGCTTGTTGAGGAGAGTTAGGATATTACGCGATCAGACTTATAACAATAAAATAATCACATACACATTGAAAGTGGAATTGGAGCCCTATCAAGGGACCAGAATATCAATAAAGACTTAGGTTGGGATCTTTTGTATATGGCCAGTGAGAAATCAAATAGCTACCACCCAGAACACCCTAGTAACCACCATGCAATGGCCTAGCAACCACCCAGAACACCCTAGTAACCACTTAGCAATGTCCTAGCAAGCACACAGAACACCCTAGCAACCACATAGCAATGCCCTAGCAACCACCCAGAACACCCAAGTAACCACCTAGCAGTACCCTAGAAACCACCCAGAACACCCTAGCAACCACACAGTAATGCCCTAGCAACCATCCAGAAAACACTAGTAACCACCTAGAAATTCCTTAGCAACTAAGAATAACACTAGCAACCAAATAACAAGGCCCTGGGAACCATGGAGAACACCCAAGTAACAACCTAGCAATGCCATAGCAACCACCAGGATCACCAAAGAAACCACCTAGCAGTACCCTAGCAACCACCAATAACACCATAGCAACCAGATTGTAACATCCCAACAACAACCAATCAGAACACCCAAGTAACCACACTGCAATAGCCTAACAACCACCCAGAACACCCTAGCAACCACATAGTAAGGCCCTAGCAACTACTCAGAACACCCTAGCATCTGCATAGAAATGTCCTAGCAACCATCCCGAAAACCCTAGTAACCACCTAGAAATTCCCTAGCAACTACAGATAACACTGTAGCAACCACATAACAAGGCCCTGGGAACCATGGAGAACACCCAAGTAACAACCTAGCAGAACACTCAAGTAACCACCTAGCAGTACCCTAGCAACCACACAGTAATGCCCTAGCAACTACTTATAACACCCTAGCAACCACATAACAATGCCCTAGCAACCATCCAGAAAACACTAGTAACCTCCTAGAAATTCCCTAGCAACTACGGATAACACTGTAGCAACCAAATAACAAGGCCCTGGGAACCATGGAGAACACCCAAGTAACAACCAAGCAATGCCATAGCAACCACCAGGATCACCCAAGAAACCACCTAGCAGTAGCTTTGCAACCACTCATAACACCCTAGTAACCACATTGCAAAACCTCAACAACAACCAGTCAGAACACCCAAGTAACCACACAGCAACAGCCTAACAACCACCCAGAACACCCTAGCAACCACACAGTAAGGCCCTAGCAACTACTCAGAACACCCTAGCATCCGCATAGAAATGTCCTAGCAACCATCCAGAAAACCCTAACAACCACCTTGCAATGCCCTAGAAACCACATAGCAAGGCCTTAGCAACCACCCAGAACACCCTAGCAACTGGATAGCAACACCCTAACAACCACCAGAACATTGAAACAATGCCCTAGCAACTATCCTGAACACCCTCCCTAGCAACTGTATAACAACGCCCTAGCAATCAGACAGTAACAGCCTAACAACAGAACACCCAAGCAACCACATATTATGCTACCAACCACACAGCAACGACCTGGCAACCATCACAATGCCCTAGTATCATTCCACCAAGATTTTCATGGGCAACATGGACTAATTACTTTAGAAAATGTAAAAATGTAGTTAAACGTATTGTGACATTGTTTTTGATTCCTGTCTTTTTTTTCCCACAGCCTGTGCCAGAGGAGATGCAAAATGGTGACAAATTTGGATATGTCGTGGCGTTTCGGCCACTTGGCAGCTCGACATGGAAACAGAGCGTGCTGGCCTCAGCCGATGCGTCACGATATGTTTTTAAAAATGACAGTTTTCCGGCACTCACTCAGTTTGAAGTAAAAGTCGGCGTCTACAACAACATCGGAGAGGGACCGTTTAGCCCTGTGGTCATTGTGCATTCAGCAGATGAAGGTTAATATGCTTGTATTCTATTTTGATTGTATTATTGCAAATTGTTCAAGAACTTAACCAAGCATGACAAAAGATGTTGGATGTGCTGCAAGTTTTAATTACACGCCATCTACATCTGTGTTGTTGCACTTTGATGCTAATTTCTTTATTCGCACCCTTACATTTATATACAAGTGTGATAACAGCGAAATTAGTTCTAGACAACAGGTGGTACAGACAGAAAGCTGATGTTGGGTGAATCCTTTAACTGTAAACTGTCTGTCTCAAGTCATCTGTCTCAAGTCATCTATTCTTATTTGTTATTTTGTTATTTTGTCTCATCCATTCCTCTTTTTTTTCCTAATGGCTAATGTCATGACTTGGACAGAACCTTCAGTAACTCCTTCAAGAGTATGGACTCGCACTCTATCAGCATCTGAGATCGAGGTGTTCTGGGAACCTGTCCACCAAACCAGCAGTAAAGGAAGGATAACAGGCTATGAGGTACATAAACTAGCGATGGGTCAGGATGGTCGACTATTAGTCTACCGACCAACTAGTCCAGTACTTCCCAATTCTGGTCCTGGAAAATTTTAATCAATTCAATTTATTTGTAGAGTGCTTTTTACAATACCACAATAGTTTCACATTTCTGCTTTTAAAGGAATGTTCCGGGTTCAATACAAGTTAAGCTCCATCGACAGCATTTGTGGCATAATATTGATTAACACAAATATTTATTTTGACTTGTTCCTCCTTTTCTTTAAAAAAAAAGCAAAAATCGATGTTACAGTGAGGCACTTACAATGGCCAATTTTTGAACATTAAAATACTCACTTTTTCAAAACTATAGCCACAAGACATAAAGGATATGCATGTAAACATGATTTTAGTGTGATAAAATCACTTACTAACCTTTTCTGTGTAAAGATATTGCCAATTTTACAACTTCGTTACCATGGCGATGTAATGTCAACAAATCCTGAACAACTTTACAGCTAAAATAATACATGAGTTTTAACAGAAGAACTAATTTAAGTTCTTTTATGAGCTTAACTTGTAATGAACCGGGAACATTCCTTTAAATCCTCCCAAAATTGGCCCTGTTCACAATGAAAGTGAAAGGGGGCCATGTTTGAAGGGTTTAAAGGCAGAAATATGAAGCTTATAATTTTATAAAAGTATTTACATTAATTATTTTGTGAAAACTTGCATTTTATTTAAGCTGTGAAGTTGTTTAAATCATTTTTTACTGGGATAACAGGGTTTAGAGTGTAACGTTGTCATTGCAGCGAAGTTGTAAAATCTGATATAACTTTACGAAGAAAAGCTTAATAAGTGATTTTATATTACTAAAACCATGTTACACGCATATAGTGTACTATATTGCTAAGTATATTGCTATACTTTTGAACAGTGAGCATTTTAGGGTTTACAGATTGGCCCCGTTCACTTCTATTGTAAGTGCCTCAATGAAACACAGATATTTGCTTCTTCTTTTTTTTTTTTTAAGAAAAGGAGAGATGAGTCTAAATGTAATTTTTGTGGTAATCAACATTATGCCATAAATGCTATAGATTGAACTTGAATTGAACCTGGAATATTGCTTTGCTTAAGTAAATGTATATTGTTTTAAGGACATATTTTTAATGGAACACAAGACAAAATACTGTGTAAGAATGATGTTTAGCAGTGTGAGAAAGGTTTGGATGGTAGAACATCAATGTATTAGTCAAATCAATGTATGGGCACAAGTAGGTCCTTGAGGATGGTATGAAATATGATGAGTCAAATTCAAAATGGTGGAAAACCACTGGTTCAGACAACCTGCTGACTAGTTGATTTTGAAAATATGTAGTTTTGCACATGCCTAACATAAACACCATGAATGGGGGGCAAAAAAAGATTTGAGATGCCTCACCTCAATCAAACTCTGCAATGTATGCATTGTGCTGATGGTAGGGTGTGCAATTTCCTGTTTCCCGACCAGAGTGTACGATCCCCCGGCCACATTTTTCACAATCTCATCTGCAGAATGAAGAGGTCTGCTCACAGCTGGTCCTGTTTCCCAGGGAGCGCCAATACCCAGGCTTTCTGGGTACTTATATAAATCACCTTTCAGATGTGTGGACACCATACATCAATTCCCCCTCCTGCAAACACTTCAGCTGCTAGGTCGTTTCTCACGGCATGTGAAACCCACAGGATTTTGCCCATTTCTCTCCTTCCAACCCGAGCTAGTCTCCGTAAGAAATCCCAGGTCATTTGGCCATTCCGTGGTGAAACCACAAAGTCGTTCACAGCTCCAGGTAGTAAAAAGCACATATGAAAATCCACAAATACTTCCAAGAGTCCCTTGCTGCCGTGCACAGATGTTTATTGAACGCAGTAAAAACAGAAACCGAGTCACAGTGACTTTGTCACAGAGCTAGTGCATTGAACCCTAACATACAGTAGAAAAAAAAAAAAAAAAAAGAAAGAAAGAAATATCCACCACCTCAGAAGTCAATTACTGCTGTCAGGTTGGAAGCACGCTTTCCCAAGACTGTACATTAAATAGTTACGCCACTCTAGTGCACAGTATTTTAGATGTTTATTTTCATTTCCTATTAATCATAGCAGGTGTGATTCATCAAATTTTGATCAAACGATGGAGAAAAATTTAAAAAACGGGCATATTTCCAGACATTCGGTTTAGACGAGCACACTTTCCACATTTTAAATAGCCGATTCAGCTGCTTAGATTATAGGATACATTACAAGTAAAGTATTGCAAGATATGGAATTGTGCTGTGTCCTGATTTGCATAATTCCCTTTATGTGCATAATTTGTGAAAATAAATAATGCCATCAGCTAGCACAATTCTTCATTAATCCACCCTAGAAAGTACTGAATTACTAGTGAATCCCTTAGTAACTATGTAGTTTTTCTTCTGAATGTTTTTTTTTTTTTTAAATGTATTTTTGACAAATATTTAAAATAATGTACACTCACTTGAGATGTAGACTCCAGTCATATCAATGGCATAGAAAAAGCTGTTTTATTCTACATAAGGTGGGTTGCTCCCTCATGGTGGCTGCCATGTTGAGATCACATGGCTAGCAATGTCTTGCAGTTTGTTAATAAACGAAACTTCATATATTCACACCGATAAATGTCAGTATCAAGTTGAAGACCACTGTTGTAATTGTTGTTTAGGAAGACATACATTATATGAGCCAGCACAACATAAACATACAATTGTATACTGTCCTTTTAAATGTCATCTTTACCATAATGAGTTTCTTGTGTTTGGAGCTACAGGTGCAGTGGTTGGAGGATGGGTCACCAGAAAGTGATGCAGAGAGAGTGAGAGTTACAGAAAGCTCAGTCAATATCACCGGTCTGAAGGGAAGCACACTATATCTGGTGTCAGTCAGAGCACACAACAACGCGGGCACCGGACCCTCCAGTGCCCCCATCAGCATCATCACCAAGAAACCACGTGAGTAATTCACTTTTTTATTTAACATTTTTTAGGTTCATACACAAATGTGATTTCTCAAGAGCATTTTGGACTACAACAATCATCAAAGTAGACTGCTTTTGAAGCAATGTAAGCCATACTATCAGCTTGAGAAAAGGGAAATTCTTTATGAAAGTTAATTCCTGCATTAAATGGATTGAAGATTCTAATTAACATAAGTTGACTCAATAGACTATGTAGACTATGATCTCTTAGACTATGATGTGTCCTGTGACAGACAGGTTTGGTTTAACTATGTTGATATTCATAGAATTAAATGAGATTATTTTATAATCCACATTTGGCTTGACAAATAAAAACTTGTAGCCATTGCATTTTGCAAAACTGCATTTTGGCTTAGTAGGGCAGAATAGTTCACCAAATAAAATAATAAAAATAATACAAAAAAAAAAAAAAATCAGTTGGTTTCTCAAACAAAACCAGGCCTTCTTGGAAGTTCTATACATTCACCATCCTTTGTGCATTTATTAAACATTTAAGCTAATTTTATTTTAAGTCTAATCCGTAGAATTCTGCAGATGTTCCCTAAAAAAATAAAAGCAGAAAATATAAAAAAGGACCACAGATTCCTGATGGAGTGCTTTTATGGTACTTTGTTGTCATTTTTGGAGCTTGACAGCCTTAGTCCCCATCCACGTTAATTGTATGTAAAAGATCATACATCCCCATTTGTATTCAAATGGCAGAAAAAAAAAAAAAAAAATACAGCTTTGAAATGGAATAAGTGTGAGTAAATTATTGGGTGAATTACTTCTTTAATGATAAATCATCCCACCATACGTCATCTCAAAAAGAGTGAACCAGACAACCAGTAAAATCATATCAATGGAAAAATAAAAGCTATCAGTGTAGAAGAATAGTCTTCTGAAGTATAGGAATTTGCATTGTAGCATCTTAATGGGGTGTGTTCTCAGCACCATCAGAGATTAACGTAGCCTCCGTTAAACTACCGTGGCTAAATAGGATCATTATCTGATGCCAATAATCAAGGACAAAACGCTGTATTTAACAGAGCCAGAGACTGATCAGATAAACTATGACATTACTATAGAGGGAGTCTTATGGCTATTTGCAGCTAATAGAGTGAACAGTCAATTAAAGCCGCTTTAAAATAAAGAGCTTGACAAATTTCTTTCTTTGTGTTAAAGCAGAAAGGCAATTGTTCTTTTTCCTTTGTAACGTAGATTCTCTGACAAAACATACTGTGATAATATCACAGACTGCTGTTATGGTCTGCTATAGTTCCCATAATTGCATATATTGGAGACACAGTAGGCTAGGAATCATTAGTAAAATTGCTTGAAATTGCTATAGCTATCATCCTCATCCTTGAACAGAGGGACCACAAGTCCTAGCAGTGAAATTTTATGAAGTCCAAATTTCCCAGGCAATACTCTACTGTGCTATGGTGTTTTCAAATTGGTTAATTATGGCGTTTACGCAGTGCATTGAAAACATTTTCTGAATTGTTCTAAATTGTTTTATTACTTTTTGAGAGGGTACATAGCTAAGCAGTGGCAAACGCGACCTGTTCAGTTGAATAAAATTGCCAAGAATACACAGACCAAACAAATACGCAACTCAAGATGAGAGGCAAATTTTTGACTATAAGGGAGTTTTGGAAATATAAAGGAAAGAATAGTTTACTAACACTCAAACAGTGGCAAATGCTGGTCAAATGTCTGGCACATCAATACTAACAGGTCAGAATACTGGGAATTACAACTAGCATCAAGGAATTGCAAAAATAATCACTGTTTTCAAATTACACATTTCAGTTTTGGCACATCACCAGAAATGTTACCCTTAATATTCTGGCCATTGTGACATTCCTTAGACATTCTTTCATGTGACTATACTTTTATGAGATTGCATAAAAATTACTCAGAAGTTTTCCTTTATAGTCAAGGTAATTTAAAGTGAGAGCCAAGTTAAATTGAATAAGTGTCACTGAACTTTTAAAGCTTTAAATCTAGGTGATACCTCTGCTGGTACAGTGCTGATAGTGAAGATCGTAAAGGACAAACATACCCAGGAGATTTTATTTTTTAGTCTTATTTTAAAAGTTGGAGCTAAATCAGAATATGATTTATGTCTTTTAGCTCCAAGTCAACCTCCAGGGAACATTGAGTGGAACCTGACAAACTCAAAGGTCTTTCTGAACTGGGAACATGTGAAGGCGATGGACAATGAATCAGAAGTAACCGGCTACAAGGTAATCTGTGTTTCGCACTTCTGCTGCTTTGCTGATAAACATGCTGTATCAGTATGCCACATAAGCTGCTGTCTCACAGAGAGACAACTCCGAGATAAATGGCTAAGAACGTAATATTGTGTTTTTTCTTTCATATTTTATTTGAAGTGTTAGTAAAGCTTTTCCTGTTATACTCATGTAAATTCCTTTCATCATCTTAGATTTATTAGAACTACAAAGAGTTTTATAATGTATTTTCTTGAGCACCAGTTTTACATAATTGGCACTTGTTTATATATCTCTTACAAAAAAATTCTACAATGGAAACCATAACTTCGGCCAATATACCATAATTACTACAGTTTTTTGTAGTTTAAAAGTACAACAATGTGGTTAGCATAGTCTATGTATGCTTTTAATACATGGTTAATAAAATTATCATATATCTGCATGATTATATTTGGAAAAATGCCAACATTATAGCTGAATGCCAATATTAAACGGCAGTTTAATACACTTTTGTTAACCCAACCACAGTCTAGCCATAATGGAAGAATTCAAACAAAGGGTTTGGGAAAAATAATACATAAATAAATAATTTGCTTTCCGTTAATGGTTATCAAATATGAATTCTTTAGGCAATGCAAACGCAACACCTCGAAGTACTCTGACAGTGTTTTCTACCACTGTGTGCACTGCAACACCGCTATTGAATCAGCAGCACGAAACATACAATGTGACCAGTGTAGTCCAATTCCTGAACAAATGACTCTTATGAGTGGATTCTTTTGAATCTACAGTGTGAAACATTCGACTTGACCAGTTTAGTCCGATTCCCGAAAGAATGACTCTTATAAACTGGTACTTTTTAATCTACAGTGCAAAACATACAGTAAAGCATGACCAGATTAGTCTGATTCCTGAACAAATGACTCTTATGAGCTGGTTCTTATGAATCTACAGTGAAAAACATACAACGTGACCAGTTTAGTCCAATTCCCGAACGAATGACTCTTATGAGCTGGTTCTTTTGAATCTACAATGTGAAACATACTGTACAGCATGACCATTTTAGTCTGATTCCCAAGCATATGACTTTTATGAGCTGGTTATTTTGAATCTACAGTGCAAAACATACAGTGTGACCAGTTTAGTCCAATTCCCGAACGAATGACTCGTATGAGCTGGTTCTTTTGAATCTACAGTGTGAAACATACAGCGTGACCAGTTTAGTCCAATTTCCGAACGAATGACTCCTATGAGCCAGTTCTTTTGAATCTACAATGTGAACCATACAGTACAGCATGACCAGTTTAGTCTGACTCCCGAACAAATTACTTTTATTAGCTGGTTCTTTTGAATCTACAATGCAAAACATACACCGTGACCAGTTTAGTATGATTCACAAACAAATAACTCTTACAAGTTTGTTCTTTTGAATATTCACCGCAAAAAAACTTTTTTCCAAATTAATTAATTTTAGTGAATGAAAAACTTACTGAATTGCAAATCATTCACTTCGTCATGTCCAATTTTAAATGATTCATGATTTCAGAGTAATTTACTGGATGGTTATTGGTATGACATTGTGTAGTTAAATATAGGCTATCTTTTTTTTTTTTAATTAGTGGTGTTTTATAAAAATGTATGAATGAATCTGCTAGAAGCTCCAACTTTATCTGACTGCTTTCACCTTAGCAGTCAACTATTGGCTGCCGTCTGTTTTTTTTCCACACTTCATAAAAATAAATTTCAGTATTTCTTGTATACTTTTTGACGCTCTCACTGTTTGCTCTGCTCAGCTGTCAATCCCCTGTGCAAGACTGCCTTTCAACTGTCATAGAAAATGAATTAAAAACACTCGCTCATCTCCGCTCAGCGCTCATTCCACCCCAGTGGACATGTACCATAAAAGTAACTGTAATTACTATGGTATTTTGGATGAAACTACTGTTTGAAAATGTAGTTATGGCATTTAGCTTAGGTCATATTTTACATTGGTGCACTTTTCATGTGGTCTGATACACATTCAGCTATCCTATCAGAGTGGATTCTGCAGAACTGTTGATACACCATCTTGCCGGGTATTGTTCAAAACTAATTTAATTGGCATAAACAGTATAGAAAGAACCAGCAGAGCTACTTTCTCTCCTTTTTTCATATGCCAAAAGTTTAGAAAATTAATTATAATAAAACTAACTAAACCAAGATATATATATATATATATATATATATATATATATATATATATATATATATATATATATATATATATATATGCATAGTTGTTTTTGGTAGAGAAATTGTACAACTGAGAAATGGAAAAAGTGAAATGAATTAAAGCAAATATTTAGATAGACACTAGAGGGCAAAAGTATTTTATGAAATATTAAATACTGAGATTCTCATTCCCCTTGTATTTAATCTTTTTCTTTTTCATTAATTTTCTTTTGTGAGTCACTAAAAAGCAGTTCCATACTCAAGGTCACTGATAGAGCTCAGAAACATCCAAATCTTCTTTACATTTCTGTGAAAGCCACTCCGGCCTCCCACTGTGCTCAGAGTCACAGTCATCTGTAGCATGAATTTGCAAAGAATGTTCAGAAAAAGGATTTAAAAATCATGCGACGTGATTCATTTCTTTTCAGCAAATTAATTTGCTGCAGCATGCTGCCAGCTAATTGACAACGGCCTCCCTGAAATGTAGAGGTTTGTAGGGTTGCTGAACAGCTGGATGGCTCTGATGCGATCCGCCATCTGGCACTATGAGCTTACCCAGGCCTCAGCAAAGACACACTTTCACAGGGGAAAAGCACTATTCATTTGCAATCCTAACTGTTCTCAGTGAGCCAGCGCCTGCAGAATAATGCAATCGATAATCATAAATTCTCCAGTCTGTATGAGCAAGAAAGAATATCAGTTTGGTGGCTATTTGTTTTGCGCTGTCAATCTGCAAAAGAAATTTAAATGATTTATGGATTGTGAAACCTATTTTTTCCACAGTTAGATGTGTTTCAAAATATACTAATAATCCTCCCACTGAAAATCAATTTTAAATCTGAGATTGATAAAGATTTTTACATTTGTGTTCCTTCTTTTTTCCTGTGTGTTGAAATTGCATTATATCAGCAGGGAGACTGTGGGAAATATAAATGAGACTTTATAGTTTTTAGTGGTGCTGATGTCGATTTGTTAGGCAAATGTATTTTGCTTTAAAAGTGTGCTTTTGCTAACTTTTTTAGTTTTTTAATAAATGCCACTGGATTTGATATTATGTTATTTATGCATTGACATACATACATTTTTAAGTGTGGATCAAGTACATCATGGAATATTCTTGTTGTAACTTCCTCATTTATTTTTGAGTTGTTGCAGTTTCCTGACCTACTGTATCCTCTGTGTGATGTGCAGGTTGTGTACCGTCAGAACTGGCACAGGGGAAGCAGCATAGTGGAGACCAACAGGACATCCGTGGAGCTTCAGTTGCCGTCAGGAGAAGACTTGCTTGTTCAGATTAAAACCCTGAGTGATGGGGGAGACGGCAGCAGCAGCAGCCCTATACGTATACCAAAGAAGTCAAGTAAGACTTGTGAGCTCATTACCAGCAAACCACATGAGTTTTGAGTTTGTATACAGACGTATGTTCAGAACGTACATACACTTTTATTGTATTTATTTATTTATGTTTTATTTTATTAATTATTATTATTATTATTATTATTATTATTTTTTTTTAATTATTATTTTTTATTTTTTTTTTGGATGAGTTCCCTTGATTGCAGAGCTGTAATCTGTACAAAGGGTGGCTAATGTGAAGGAGCTACAATAAGATAATTTTGATTTGTTAAACATTATTTGGTGACTTAATTCTTGCATTTGTGTTGCACTTGTAAACTTTCATTTGTGTCATCTGATAGTTGCATGACTTTACTATTATTCTAAAACGTGAAAATAATGGCTGGTTACTTTTGACTTGATGTCCAAAACCGGAGAAAAGGAAAATATTAATAATAATAATAATAATAATAATAATTTCAAATATCATGTAAATGCAGTTTTCTTACATTATCAGGTTTTTAGAATGAGCTGATTTGCTGTAATATTGTGCATGTACATGCAGACAACCAAACAAACAAAATCAGCACCAGGCTAATTTGCCAAAACTGGAAACAAAGCAATAATTTAAAGTCTATAATGTGCTTTAATATGTAATCTTATTTGTGATCTTGTTGTGTTTGCTTTTTTCAATCACAGGCCTGAACTCAAAAGGATACTTTAGTTCTGATGCGAACAAGATGGTCCATGTTCATGGAGTCATTTTTGTGATGATGTCATGGTTGTTTTTGTAGAAGTTTGCCTTTACTTAGCACATACTGTACTTCTAAAAAGTTGGTTCGTTACATTTTATTTTATTTTTTAAGAAGAAAAATGGTGACTGCTCCATTGCCTTATATTGTGATGTTTTTTGTTTTTGCTTTTTTACCTCTTTGACAAACTATTTGTCCTTTTATATGTAGATTATATGCAAAGAAGCAAGCTTTCTCATATAGCTACTTATGTTGCTTGTGTGTTCAGAATTGAGATTCAAAACAAACACATCTTGAATCATATAATGCAGTAGTGACGTGGGATGTTGGATCTCCAACAGAATAGCTTTGATTCTTGATTATACCTATGATGTTTGTTTTCTGATACACAACTGGAGTGGGTCAAAGAAGTCAAAGTGTGTGTGTGTGTGTGTGTGTGTGTGTGTGTGAGAGAGAGAGAGAGAGAGAGAGAGAGAGAGAGAGAAAGAGAGAGAGAAGGCCATTTAGATAGGTTACATGCATTCCGTTATTTTTCTTAAGCTTAACATTTAGAAAAGTTACTGTTTCACAGAGTAGCAACAATTTGTTAAAACATAGTTTCTAGATACTTGCACAGATCTCTTGCTGCTCTGATATTTTCTGAAAAAATAAAAATAAAAATACTTTAAAAAGTTTTGATGATCAAATTACTTTAAATTCATCCCTCAAAACTTAATCAGTTTATTTAAGATATATTTTTGATCATTCTGATCATAAACATTTACATTTAGTCATTTAGCAGATGCTTTTATCCAAAGCGACTTACAAATGAGACTCGTAGCAAGCAACTTGTCATACAAAGTTTAACAACATCTGCAGGATAGGACTGCCAAGTTCTCACAGTGGCAGAAGTAGTAAAGATGCTAGCACATAAGAAAGAGACAGACAAGGAATTTTTTTTTTTTTTGGTACAGTAAGTGCATGTCGAGAAAAGTAACAGCAGATCATGTGGAGGTTGGAAGTTGATTCCACCACAGAGGAGCAGAGAAAGTGAACGATCGTTAAATAGACTTTGAGCCTCTTTGTGATGGGACCACCAGGCGTTGCTCGTTCATAGACCACAGAGAGTGAGTTGGAGCATAGACCTGAAGAAGTTGATTGAAGTAAGAGTGTGCGGTTCCATTGGCTGTCCTGAAAGCCAGAGTCAAAGCCTTGAATTTGATGCGGGCAGCTACAGGTAGACAGTGGAGTGAAATCAAGAGTAGGCTGACATGAGCCCTTTTTGGCTGATTGAAGACCAGATGTGTCAACATCAAACATCAAAACAGATCCCTATCTTATAAGTCTTAGATGATTCATCATGTTTGTTCCTTTTATCTATAATCTTTTTGCAAACATATTTTTAGTTTGTGTGCTTGAAGACTGGATCAAAGCTAAAAGTACCAGTCATCAGGACTTTATTGACATTGCCACTGGCCGTTTATTTTCTAAATATCAGAATGCATTTGCCTAAAAGAAGTGTTTCAATATTGTCTGCAGTGTTTATCAGGTTGTCAAGAAGTAGTGACCATAAACACTGAAAACTGATTTATTTGCTTTTATTTTATTGTATTTTATTTATTTATCGATATTGGTTTAAGATGTTGTTTGTTTTTAATCAAAATTTTTTATGAATTTATAATTTACATGATAGGATCCACATTGTTATTTTGCGTTATTTTGAAATTTTATAAATGTAACATTTGTCTTTATTTTCTCTTATGTAAGTATTTTGAGCTATTTAATACCTTTGTATTAATCTTGTACAATCTCTGAGAGATGTAATAAAAATAAATAAAATTTCATATTGAAATTCAAATTGTATATGTTAAGCAAATGTTTGATTAGTTATAGTACAAATAATAGCCCCTCACATGCACTACAGCATTTTTTATTTAGTTATTTTTACTTTTTTATCTCGGACGAGACATTTTGTTCTAATTTGATGAATGGACGAGAGTTTGGCTGATCTATATGGTTGCCTGGATATGATTCCTTAAAAGACATGCATACTGATTGGTAATTATAAATAGGCTGAATTGAAGACTACAGACGCCAGGCAAAATTTGTAGGGCTGTCACTACTGATTTTTTTTAATCAATCTCTTTCCATTTTTCCCTCTTTTGGACAGTTGTGGAAATATAATAAAGTAGATTTTTTTATTTTTGCTGAAACGCGGAAATATAATATTTGTAGGGCTGTCACTACTTATTTTTTTTTTTTTTTTTTTTTGTAATTAAGTAATTAATGATCATTCTGACGACTAATCGAATAATCAGAAAATTTTATTTAATAACTCAGATTGCATATTGTTGTTGAGGTAAAGTCATGTTTGGCTACAAATATTATATTTCAACAAAAAGAAAAAAAATCCACTTTATTATATTTCCACAACTTTCCAAAAGAGGGAAAAATTTAAAGAGATGGATTACATCAGTCAGAACAGAGAAATGTGCCAAATTTACTGTCTCTCGCCCAGCAGCTATTGAAACTCCATCATAACAGTCTGGACTAGTTTGATATTATGAATGCCAAGTTACTATAACACAAAGTACAGTGAAATTGTATAATACATTTAATAATGAACATTAAGGAATATTGTAGTTTCAGTGCAAGTTAAGTTCAATCAACAGTATTTTTGGCATATGTTGATTACCACAAAAAACAATTTTGACTTGCTGCTACTTTTCTTTATAATAATAATAATAATACTAAAAAGCTAAATTCTGGGTTACAGTGAGGCACTTGCAATGGAAGTAAATGGGACCAATTATTTTTTATTGTAAGTGCCTCACTGCGACCTTTTTTTGTTGCTGTTGTTGGAAAATTAGGGACTTATGAAAAGAAACATCAAAATTATCATATGTGTTAATCAACATTATGCCAATTTGATCTTACGTTGTACTGAACTAGGAATATTTCTAAATTAAGGTAGAAATATGCCATCAAAACCATGGTAGCAGTGATTTTTTATTTTTGTTTTTTGTAAAGGAAGTAAATGTTCACTCAATAAACAGCACCGTACATTTTTATTTAGCAAGATTTTACATTAAATTATGAAACCTGAATACAGTCGTGGTGTGAAATGGAGTTTGCTCAAGTAGATTTCACAGTGAAGGTGTAGGAGTTTATTCTGAGAGCTCAGAGGAATAAGCTTGTCAAGAACACTGACAGGTAAGTGTGTGAACACGGATGTAATCTCCCGAGAACTACTCCGACTTGTTGGGCTACCAGGGGATTTAACGGTAAATACAAGTCCACCTGAAATGAAAGCTGTCGCAGGCAGTCAGAGTCTTTTTGAAGTCCTCCTCGCATGTCATTTGGTGCCCTTCAATAACACAGCAGTGATTCCTACCAAATTTGGTGGGGAGTGATATTTCTTGCACTGATCCTCCTAAATTAATGGCTTCACTGGAGCCTTAAAGACCCATATGGAAGCGAGATATGGGAAGGCTGCCTCCTAATGACTGCTTTTGGCAGCTCGATGTGTCTGCATAATCTTACAAAATGCATGTAATAAACCCTTGCTCTCTTTGGAAGGTGTTTTTGCTTTATCTGATTACTTTGTGATCCTAATGTGGCTCATGTCTGTTGCTTGGATCAAAAAACTGCAGTCTTCTGAAGAAATAAGAGATGATTTCTAATGACCTAATGAAATTAAAATTAGAGTTTTGTGAATCCCAGTCTTTTGTGTTAGCTTTTAAGCTATTTACATGCTAGTGTGCTTCTAAACATTGACCAAATTTACTTTTAGCATATATATATGCATTTAAAATGTAGACTTCTCCAGAAAAACGGACCACAAATATTGATGACTCATCTTGCACTGCACATATTTCTGTCCAATCAAATGCTCTCATGAATGAGTATGCCCCACCCCTTATACCAGCTGCAACCAACTAGCATGTAGCAAATCATGGTTCATGTCTGTGAAGTAACTAAAGCTTATTAGCAATTAAAAAAACAAAACAAAATGGTGACAAGCCCTTTGATACTGTATGTCCCACCCACACTTCCTGATTTAACAGGAAATACATCAACACAGGATATGGTGGGGATTCCATGGGTCTTTAAGACATAACATTTGTATTATTAAAATAGATATTTACCAATCTCACCACTCACGGGAGATGGATCCATTTTAATGTTGTCTTGGTCTTCTTTCAGTGCCCACCCTATCATTATTGGCACTGATAAATAATAACCATCTTCTTCTTTGACAATATTTTCAAGGTAGGAAGAAATCTGCTTATTGAAGTGGGGCAGATAAAAAATTCTACCCTGCGGCAATGTAATGGATCTCATGCAAAAATGAATGGAGAAAACGTGGCCCAGATTGTTCATAGATAGCCATAGCAGTTTATAGATGGCCCCTCAGATATACTATAAATGGAGAAATAATCATGAAGAAACCTTTGGCTATTCAAATTAATCATTTCAATGATAGAATAGGGCTGTCATAGTTCACTTGTTAGTGGTGCAGTGGCACAGGAGAGAACTGGTGAGAGATAATGAATGGTTTAGGAGTTCTGCATGTTAAAAGGGAAGGTTGAGAAGGCAATCTTAGCACTGAAAGGGTACAAGAGACCTGGCGATCAATTTACCTAGCTTTGAGTGTGAGCCGGTGAGGGACATAAAACATGTTTTACTACCAGGAGGACAAACCATTTTGTCAAAATTTGCATACTGCATTTCTTACAATGAGACAATAATAATAATAAATAAATAAATAAATAAACACTTCTTTACTGAGTATTTTTGTCTTGTTTTTCAGTAAAAATATCTTAAAGTCCTTAAAACAACAGACGTTTAGGCTACTTAAGCACAATGGCATAAGCCCATTTTTGTTTTCACAGAAATGTAATGATTATAAATAATAATAATAATAATAATAATAATAATAATAATAATAATAATAAACTATTTCCCAGTGGGGTAAGAAATTGGATGCTTTTTTCATGCCACTGGAAAAAGTTTTTTCTTGTTTTAAGCATAAACCTCACTGTTTTGTATAGACTTCATACATTAATATCTCTTGTATTTATTTATTTATTTTTTCTTGATGTTTCTCAGTAAAAGAATTGTATGGATTTTTTTTTTTTTTTTTTTTTCAATAATGTTTTTAATAATCCCAAGGATGTCACTAAAGCCAGTTCGAGAAAGGTTGTGAAGTGACACTCCACAGCAGCACTGTTGGCCAGTTTGATAGATTTACCAGGCTGAAATACTTAATAAAACTCAGTGTAAGGGCCTGGGTAGCTCAGCGAGTATTGACGCTGACTACCACCCCTGAAGTCGGGAGTTCGAGTCCAAGGTGTGCTATGTGACTCCAGCCAGGTCTCCTAAGCAACCAAATTGGCCCGGTTGCTAGGGAGGGTAGAGTCACATGGGGTAACCTTCTCATGGTTGCGATTAGTAGTTCTCTCTCTCAATGGGGCGCGTGGTAAGTTGTGCGTGGATCACGGAGAGTAGCATGAGCCTCCACAGTGTCATGCACAGCGAGCCACGTGATAAGATGTGTGGATTGTTGGTCTCAGAATCGGAGGCAACTGAGACTTGTCCTCCGTCACCCGGATTGAGGTGAGTAACCGCGCCACCACAAGGACCTACTAAGTAGTGGAAATTCGGCATTCCAAATTGAGAGAAAAGGTGATAATAAATAAATAAATAAATAAATAAAACTCAGTGTAAAGTTCCACTGAGGACATACATGATATTCTTTACTGAACAGTTTATATTAAAATAAACACATTGTAATATTATTGGTTGTTCTTGTTATGTCTCGAATCATTGTTCTCTCTAATAAATATTTAGGTACAGTATATCTTTTTAATTTGTCTTGTTTTTCCATTTAATTTTGTGAATATACCTAGCCAATTTGTTATGTTGTTCTTTGTTAGATTTTGTTCTCTGTTGGCTGTTTTGATTTTTTATGTTCAAAGTTTCCCTTTTGTTTATAGTTTTCTTGTTTAATTAAAGAAATACTGCATTTACATCCACCATCTTTGCTGTCTGTGAGACCCTTCCTTACATGCGTATTCATACTTGGCACATGAAGAGGTGTCCCGCCAGGTGTGACATTGTTTCCAATGAGGATTGATTTTCATGTTTCTCGCAGTGCACTAAGTTTGATGCAAATTAGATTTGAGAGCTATAGTGAAAGATTTTAGTGACTTAACCCTTCTGTTATGTTTAAAAAATAATGATATAGAGTTCAATAGATTTTAGTAAATTTACAGCACACTTATTTATAAATTATGAACATGAAAATTGGCATAGGCTTACCTACATGTTTCCACACTGAATAAAAGCTTCTATAGTAGCATTTTAACTGGAAAGAGCGCCACCTATTTGTGAGTTGTGGTACTGCACATGTACAATAGAAATACAGTAAATCTTATTTACTTAAAATAAGCTTATCCTCATATTATTATAAATTGAATTAGTCTGAAACAAAAACATAATCATGGTTGATATTCTGCAACATTAAAACCATAGGAATATTGCAAAAAAAGAACATATTATTGTACAGCAAATACATTGTCAGCATTGTCAAATCAACACTGTGCAGTTGAACAACTACAAATAACAAAGTGTGTGTGTGTGTGTGCGTGCGTGCATGCACTACACACGGTTTAGTCAGTATGTGAAAGTCTGTGTATAATATCTGCATATATTAACCCTATAAAGTTGTGCGTATCATATTTCATAAACACATTTCTAAAATCTCTACATCTTTAACATGATAAATATTGTGCTGAAACCCTGTTGTATGAAGGGATGTGCTGAATGACTAATTTCACTGACGTTTAAAACAGAAATTTTGAAGTCGACTAGTCTAAAAAGAAATCAACCTTCATAAAACAGTCAAAAAACAAAAAAACAAAAACAAAAAACATGTGTTTATGCGACCCATTTAAAATACTTCATGTATTCCAAATCTGAAGCTAAATTCCACTGAAAAGGGGCATTTACCTGCGACGTGCTCACCTTACATTATGATCATTGTACATTAAATATAGAACATGACACACATTCACTGAATTAACATTAGTAAACATTTAACAGGCATATTTACTGAAAACAATTGAATGAACAGTGCAAGACCAAAGGAGCAACCCAGCCTGTTCTAAATGGAATTCACGAAGTAATAGTTATTTAACATATTAAAACAGTCAGGACTGTTTTTGTGTCCCACGGAAGACAGAAATTCATACGGGTTTGGAACAACATGAGGGTGAGTACATTAAGACAGAATCCTAATTTTAAAATGGACTTTTTTTCTGTTTATATGGCAGCAAATCTAAAAACACAACGGCAAATCCAAAGACAAAAGAGCAAATGAGAAAACACAACACCAAATCCAGAAACAAAACAACAAGTTAGAAAACACAACAGCAAATCAGAAAACTCAACAGCAATTCAGTCGAAATGGAAAGGGTAGGTACCATAGCTATCACAATCAATGCCAAATCCATGTCACTGACTGAAAAACTAAATAATTTGGAGTGTTTTCTCTCTCTGGAAAACACTAACAGGAAACATTATAACACAGAAAGTAAAAACAGCGAGCGGGAAAAGTTAGCTTTAGATACAACGTTCATCTATGGTCTCATGGTTCATCTAGTGTGTAAGGGAACGTCTTAAAGCCCACAAACTGCGCTAAAACATTGGTGGCATCCAAGCCTTCATTCAGTTTGAATGTTCTAACTTTAAAAGACACTGTTGTTTAAAAAAAATAAAAAAATAAAAAAATAAATAATAATTAATAATAATAATAATAATAATAATAATATATATATATATATATATATATATATATATATATATATATATATATATATATATATATATATATAAGGTTCCAGTTGCTGCCAATGGATAGATCTTCCAAGTATATCTAATTATATGAATACAGTATTCAATTATTTTAGAAAAAACACCACTAAAATTCATCAAGATGTCATTTTTACATTACAAAGGTTGTAGCAGGCTGCCAGTGGTGTGAATGACTAACTTATATTGTTTACTATTATTATTATTATTATTATTATTATTATTATTATTTAAAAAAAATAATAGAATACTGTATATGTATAATTCCATATCCTGGGAAAATCTCACCCAAAGTAAATCAGCATATCTAATAGCAGCCTTCTACAGCCTTTACAATATGAAAATAATATCTTGGTAAAATTTCAGCCTTTTTTTTTTTTTTTTTTTTTTAATAATTGAACACTACACTCATAATTGGACATGCTGGCTTCAAATGTAGAAAGCGAGCCATCACCCCGTCAGTCTGCTGCAACCTTTAGAATGAGAGAATGCTTTTTTAATAACAGTGTTTGTTATGTTAGAATATGCAAGTCAATTGAATGAACGATTGGACGTTTATGGGCGTTTTAGCGCAATTTGTGGAATTTTTAAACGGTCCCTTACATACTGTAGACGAACATCATACCTAAAACTTTTCCCACTGGCTGTTTTTGCTCTCTGTGTTATAAAGTGTTCCATTACTGTTTTATTGAATGACAAACCACTCAGCAATTTTCAGTAATTGAGCATTTGGAATGAATTTTGAAATAAATGCGCAAGTGGGCAGAGAACCAGTCCTGAGGAAAGGACTAGGTCTCATTCACACAGCCAATCAGGTGAGAAGCTATGGTACCTTCCCTTTCCGTTTAGTCTGAATTTCTGTTGTTTTCTGAATTGCTGTTGTGTTTTCTGAATTGCTGTTGAGTTTTCTGATTTGCTCTTTTGTTTTCTGATTTGCCATTGTGTTTTTTGATTTGTTGTTTTGTTTCTCACTTCATGGCCACCGTACATGTTACCTGAGTGTCTGCAGTAGTTTGTAAGGAGCAGTGTAATTTCAGTAATGTATTCAAAAAGAGGGTTTCCCACACTCACCCATATCAATTAAATACACTGATTTAAGTGGCACCGGATCTAAAGAGAAACTCATGATTTCCTAATTTGCCTTATTATGTACATGTCATGCTGCAGTTCAGAGTGTATCTGGATGCCAAGGAGAGACTGTTCTCTTTAATTCCCACATGCCTTAGAATATCACTTCATTTTTTCAACCACTTCAATCAAACTGATAATGCTCTGTATTTGGTTTGCATAAATAATCTCATTCCTCTATTCCACACCAGTTTAATTTGATGACTTGGAAGCATATCCCTATTTAAAGGGATAGTTCACCCAAAAATGGAAATTCTGTCATTTACTCATTTGTGTTGTTCCAAACAAATTTTATGTTTATCTAAAAATTTTGCTTTACATCTGAAGTCACCATTCAGTACATCTTTGGAATTCTGATATAAATAGCAATGCTTTTTTTTCTTTTTTTTTTTTTTATCCATATAAGAAAAAAACAAAAAAACAATTGTCATACAGATTTTGGTAAACACGAGGGTGAGTAAATAATTTTTGGTGAACTAGTCCTTAAAGAAGAGCCCTCTCTGTGTTCCATGGTGGTCATGATGTAAAGTTTATATATGTAAATTCACACAAACCCATCACACGTGAAGGGGGAAGGTTAGAAAATATGTTCCAAAGAAGATAAACCTGACAAAATTACCAAGAGGTGTAGAAAGCTAGGTTAAAACATTAATAATCTCCAAAGTAGAGCCTTGGGCTTGTAGGCCTGTAAATTGGTGTGGTGTGAATAGAAAAGGTTGCACATTTACAAAGCTTGTCCCAAGACTCCAAGCTGTGGAAAGGGCTGCATCCAAGGAGGAGAGTAAACAGGATTATAAGTCACATGGAAGACGGCCCATTACTTCACCTGTCAGCTCAACTGAAGGGAAATGCTCAGAGAGAATCTTACTTTTGACATGGTGAATATTAAGGACGGGCTGAAAACCTGATCAAATAACATGGAATTATGTGTACCATTCATATGAACTGCAGATAACTTAGCTATGATAGTAAAGACATTGAATTAGTTAAAACAAACCCAATGTTGCCTAAAAGAATAAATCTATGGGCCTATTTTTGAATCACAAATTAGATTACCTACATAATTGTTTCATTAAAAAGCAGACAAAGCTTGGCAAATTTAAACATGCATTTTCCTATGAGAGGTTGATATTAGAAATTTTGCATGTGAAATGTGCAAACAGAGTGATTGAGCACTAGGTGTAAAAAGCACCTGCCACACAGCACAGCTATTTGCTCTCAAATGTTCTGGTGGAAACAGTGAAATTAAAGACAAACTGCACCCTGAACTGTTGTGCAATAGCATAGCATGTAAAGACTGTTTGGTTGTGCCTTTTTATTTTTATTTTCATGCGGACGGACCCAAGTTTGATTCCCCCTTTTGTCCCACCTTTCCTCATACTGTTTCCTGTCTCCACTCTTAAAATTTCCTTTAATACTCTTTATAATAAAAAAATTAATTTAAAGTTGGATTGCGTCGGAGATCACATGGCACCATGCGAGGGTCGGACATGTGAACGGCGAGCTCTGCGCACTTTGCTAGTTTTCATACTTTTTAGGTCATAAACAAGTGAGATATGATACACTCTGACTCTTAACTGTTCTAGGAAAACAATATGTCAAAGAACTCAAAATCCTCAGGCTCTGGAGACACTTACATGAGACACTTAAAGACACATACGTGCTCAAGCTGAAGCCCCTGAACAACAGGCCGAAAGCCCGGGACTCAATTTGTACAGTGCGGTGAAAGAGATTCAGCGTCAACTGTTGAACATGACAGCAATGCTGACGAAGGTCAATGCTGACTGTAATATGTCAATTGAACACTGCCATGGAGACAAAATTCACTGAGATGGTTACAAGAGTGTCAGATGTTGACAAGCAGATTATCTGGAGCCATCGGAGAGGAAATTAGCTGATAATCTGCTAGCGACCATGACGGACTTGGAGCGCATTTGGAAAAAGTTGGAAGACCTTGAGAATCGTAACTGGCAAAACAACATCCAAATTGTTGGAATTCCTGAAGACGAAGAAGGCCGAGATATGGTGAAATTCCTAGACGGGTTCTTCCCGAGTCTGCTCGACATAACAGGCCATAAGCTGGAAATCGAACGAGCTCACAGGGTTCTACCTCGGAGATCTGTGGAGGGAGACAGGCCCCGATCAGTTCTGGCCAAGTTTCTGAGATCATCCGGTAAAGATCTCGTGTTACGCGACGAGAGGAGTAAAGGAAGGCTTTCTTGGAAGAACCACAACATTTTCTTGTTCCCAGACTTTGCGAATTCAACGAGCGAAACGTGATCGATTCAAGGAATGCAAGAAACTTTTACATCAACAGAAGGTCGCTTTTGCACTGATTTTCCTGGCCAAATTGAGAATAGCTACTAAGGATGGCCGCAAAATAAACTCAGCAAAAAAGAAACGTCCTTTCACTTTCAACTGCTTTCAAAAGTAACAGTCAGTATCTGGTGTGGCCACCAGCTGCATTAAGTACTGCAGTGCATCTCCTCCTCATGGACTGCACCAGATTTACCAGTTCTTGCTGTGAGATATTACCCCACTCTTCCACCAAGGCACTTGCAAGTTCCCGGACATTTCTGGGGGGAATGGCTCTAGCTCTCACCCTCAGATCCAACAGGTCCCAGACGTGCTCAATGGGATTGAGATCCGGGCACTTCGCTGGCCATGGCATAACACTGACATACCTGTCTTGCAGGAAATCATGCACAGAACCAGCAGTATGGCTGGTGGCATTGTCAAGTTGGAGGGTCATGTCAGGATGAGCCTGCAGGAAGGTTACCACATGAGGGAGGAGGATGTCTTCCCTGTAACGTACAGCGTTGAGATTGCCTGCAATGACAACAAGCTCAGCCCGATGATGCTGTGACACACCGCCCCAGACCATGATGGACCCTCCACCTCCAAATTGATCCCGCTCCAGAGTACAGGCCTTGGTGTAATGCTCATTCCTTCGAAGATAAACATGAGTCCGACCATCACCCCTGGTGAGACAAAACCACGACTCATCAGTGAAGAGCACTTTTTGCCAGTCCTGTCTGGTCCAGCAAAGATGGGTTTGTTCCCATAGGTGACATTGTTGCCGGTGATGTCTGGTAAGGACCTGCCTTACAACAGACCTTAAAGCCCTCAGTCCAGCCTCTCTCAGCCTATTGCAGACAGTCTGAGCACTGATGGAGGGATTGTGCGTTCCTGGTGTAACTCTGGCAGTTGTTGTTGCCATCCTGTACCTGTCCCGCAGGTGTGATATTCGGATGTACTAATCCTGTGCAGGTGTTGTTACACGTGCTCTGCCACTGCGAGGACGATCAGCTGTCCTTCCTTTCTCCCTGTAGTGCTGTCTTAGGCGTCTCACAGTACGGATATTGCAATTTATTGCCCTGGCCAAATCTGCAGTCCTCATGCCTCCATACAGCATGCCTAAGGCATGTTCAGGCAGATGAGCAGGGACCCGGGGCATCTTTCTTTTGGTAATTTTCAGAGTCAGTAGAAAGTTCTCTTTAGTGTCCTAAGTTTTTATAACTGTGACCTATTATTGCCTACCGTCTGTAAGCTGTTAGTGTCTTAACAACCGTTCCACAGGTGCATGTTCATTAATTGTTTATGGTTCATTGAACAAGCATGGAAAACATTGTTTAAACCCTTTACAATAAAGATCTGTAAAGTTATTTGGATTTTTACAAAATTATCTTTAAAATACAGTGTCCTGAAAAAGGAACATTTCTTTTTTGCTGAGTTTATTTACATGCCCACAGCAAGCAATGTCCTTCATAAAGTCAATAGAGTGAGTAAGTCATTGTGTGATATTGTCTATGCAGCAGAGTGGGCATGACTCACTGAACATTCACTTGACTGTCAGAGGAAACTGAACGCCTCTTATGTTTTTGTTTTTTTTTTGTGTTGGTACCACCTAGCGGCTGGAGTTTGTTTTGTGGAGGAACACACCTTCAGAATAGTTATATGAATTTATCTACACATCTTTGTGTTTATCCCGCCTATTGGCTGGAGTCAGTTTTATAAATAATTTTCTGTTGTGTAAATCTGTCTCACAAAATTTGTATAGAAGCACCGAACTTGAGCAATCCGACGGCAAATTTGTTGCGGGGACGCTCGTAGGCGTACATGGACTGTTTGAGTTTAGAGGGATGGATGCCGGTTGGTCACTGTCGTGCACGGGGTTAATGCGCACGTTTTTCTTTTTTCTGTTTGTTTGGATCGGGGGGAAGTTTGGGGTTTGATTGTTGCACTTATGTTGGAAGGTGGTCTTTATAATTTTATTTTTGACACACAATCTATTTTTTCTAATATGTCAAATGTTAATATGAGTGGATTGTCTCTCTCCACGTGGAATGTGAATAGGTTGGGGCACCCCATAAAAAGAAGGAAGGTTATATATTTTCTTAAACAAAACAAATATGATATTGTGTTTCTTCAAGAAATGCATCTTTCCCTGCAGGAAGCTGAAAAATTTGGGAAGATATGGGGTGGACATGTTTTCTTTAGTGCTGGCTCAAGTAAGAGCAGGGGAGTCATTACATTGATAAGTAAACATCTACAATTAAAATGTCTCAAACAGATCAGTCATTGTTATAGCAAACTTCAGGGGCAAAGGTTGATTTTGGCTAATATTTACGCACCTAACGCTGATGACCAGGGCTTCTTTATAGATCTTGAAGGGATGTTGCAAGCCGCTGGCACCCCTCATGATATAATATTGGGAGGAGACTTTAATCTTTTGATGGACTCAGTCCTTGATCATAGTGAAGCAAAAGTGTGCAAGCCCCCTAGAGCAACAGTGACGCTTCACAGTATGTGTAAAAATCTTGGTCTTACAGATATTTGGAGACTTTTGAACCCATCTGGTAGGGACTATATATTTTTTTCATCAGTCCATAAGATTTATTCTAAAATAGATTTTTTTTTAAATATCTTAGTCCCTCATTTAATCTGTTGTTGATTTGCTCAATTGGAAACATCTTAGTCTCAGATCACACCCTGGTGAGTTTAGAGGTGTTGCCACATATAGAGAAAAAGAAGTGATATAGTTGGTGCTTTAATTTATCCCTTTTGCAAAATCCTGAATTCCAACAAATGTTAAAGGCTGAAATCAATGTTGATATGGAAACCAACTGGTCCTTAGTATCCTTTGTGGGCATGGCTTGGGATGCACTTAAGGCAGTTCTTAAGGGTCGGATCATACAGTATGCCTCATTCACCAAAAAATCCAAAGCTCGAGAATTCATGGAACTGGAAGGGAATATTAAAGATGCAGAGGCAGAGCTGAAGTGCCAAATGTCATCTGATGGCCTCAGAGAATTGACCCGATTAAAATACAGATATAATACTAAAGGTGGAGTTTTGGCTATTCAGGGAAAGACAGTCATACTTTGAGTCAGGGGACAAGGTAGGGAAGCATTTGGCTAGATATATAAAGCAGAGAGAGTCTTTTTCTACCATTCCCTCAGTGAAATCTGCTGGTGGTGAAATATTTACCTCGGCTATTGATATTAATAATGCTTTTAAAGAATTCTATCTTGATCTCTATAGTTCCACGTCTTTGTCTTCTGATGAAGATATTAGAAACTTCGTGGAACAATTAGAACTTCCTAAACTGACGACTAAATAAAAAAAGTCTCTTGATTCTGAGATAACCTTGGAGGAGTTTGGCGAGGTAATTAAGGCCTTGCCTACAGGCAAGGCTCCGGGGACAGGTGGCTTTGCTGCTGAATTTTTTAGATCTTATGCTATAGAACTGGCTCCACTTTTGTTAGAAGTTTATAAGGAAGCATTAAAGAATGGAAAGCTTCCACCAACCATGACACAAGCCCGGATCAGTCTGATTCTTAAAAAAGGACAAAGATCCAAGCAAGTGTAAGAGTTAACATCCAATTTCCCTGATCCAGCTAGACATAAAAAATATTGTCAAAAATTTGGCTAACCGATTAAGTAAAGTTATGACATCTCTTATACATTTAGATCAGGTGGGGTTTATTCGGGACAGCAGCTCTTCTGATAACATCAGGCATCTCACCAATATCATGTGGTAAGTGGCAAATGATCAGACTCCGATCGCTGCCATCTCACTTGACGCCGAAAAGGCGTTTGATATTGTAGAATGGGACTATCTTTTTAAGATTTTGGAAATATATGGGTAAACACTTTTATGGATGGATTAAGTTACTTTATAGACACCCGGTAGCGGCGGTACAAACAAATGGATTAATTTCAGATTATTTTACTCTGGACAGGGGCATCTGTCAGGGTTGCTCTCTTTACCCATTATTGTTCTGTCTTGCCCTGGAACCATTATCAGCCACGATAAGAAAGGAAGATGATTTTCCAGGGGTGGTGGTGGGAGGTATGGCGCATAAGCTTTTGCTTTACGCAAATTATATTTTACTATTCATCTCTGACCCCACTAGATGCCTTGCCTCCACAGAATTATTGGGATACAGAGTCAATTGGTCTAAATCCAAAGCTTTGGCTCTGACAGCGTACTGCCCAGAAACGTATTTTCAGCTGGGCGCCTTCCAGTGGCCTAAACAGGGCATTAAGTATTTGGGTGTTGTATTCACAGCAAATTTGTGTGATTTAGTTAGAGTTAATTTTGACCCCTTAATAAAAAAGTTTTCGAGCGATGTGGGCAGGTGGGCTTCATTACATTTATCTGTGATTGGGAAGGTTAATGTTATTAAAATTAATTGTATTCCAAAATTCAACTACCTGCTACAGCCTCTCCCTGTAGAGTACCTCTCTCTTATTTCAAGCAATTTGATAGCATAGCAAATTCCTTCATTTGGAATGGTAAGCGTCCCAGATTACACTTCAGTAAATTACATAGTCCGATTGCCAAAAATGGGCTAGGCCTACCCAAGGGTTTAAGTTCATATCATTTGATTCCATATTTTCTGTCATGTTTATTTATTCTGTCACTGGAATCAATAAAAATTGTTAATAAAAAAAATAAAAATAAAAAAAGAAGTTTGATTGCGTTGCAGAGACGCAGTTGAGAGAAAGATTTGATCCGTGTAAAATTAACCATGATTTCACTATAGGAAGCCATAGTTTTAATGCAATTAACCATGGTGTTACTAATGGTGTTAATATAGTAACCATGTTTAATTGTGTGGTTATTATGATTTTACTACAAAATACAATGGTGATGCTATTGTTACTGAAGCAAAACCATGGCATATTTTTGTAAGTGTAGTGCGGCACGAGCTGCTGTAAGACTTAGGAGCCTCTGCTGAGTGCAACAACCAATAGCTTGACTATGCCACCTATACTCACAATAATGTAGCTAAAAGGATAATATCAAATATAGGACTTTATTCTCTTTTTGGTTAAAAATCAGAAAGTACAAACTCTAAAACACGTACCAACTGTAACAATTTACCCACTGATACCGAACAATCACAGTGGACACTAGGGAAGACCGAATGGCTACAGGTGCGAGGTCACGCTAAAACTCAGCAGGATTCACCCATAACCAGGCCTATGAAAGAAAACATGCATGCCCACACTAGCAAACACACACGCACCCACACACAAACAAGAAATACAAGTGCAACACGCCGTGAGTACATTATCCACACAGCATGCAGTGAAAGGGTAGGGAGAATCCACTATCAAAGAGCCAACACCCGCAACCCAACCAATTCCCCAATGAGGCCCACTAAAAAGAAGGATAAGGAAAAGCAGTTGGTTACCAAGGAAAATGTACAGTACACAAATAAATCACACCATTAATTAAAGAAGTCCACATATTGCCTTTAGGCAAAATCACAATGTGAGGCAACACATTGCCTCAAAAACCAACAAATAATAAATACACAGAATGACAAAACCAAAGAAAACTCAAAATATCACATTACAAAAAGGGCAAAGAAAAAAACAACAGTGGCACAAGTTCCTGTAAAAGATAAGTAAAACCATACCAAGTGTACTACGATTGGTCGAACAGGCTACCAACAAAGATGCCGTTTTGAATGGTCACTAAAGTGCATCCACCAGCCCAACAGCCAACGGGAATATCTAGCGACCCTTGCACAGAATGCCAAGTGTTTATACGTCGAGAGGGAAGAGGGCCTTATTACGAGTGAAACCCGAACACCAGAAAGCAAACGGGAAGAGACGCTTGCGGCAGTATTGATTCAACCACTCCTAATACGCCTTATGTCTGGATCGTCTCAAAACATTCCCCCATTCGCTGTATCGCTAATTCATACTCTCACTCTCAAAGGGGAAATTATATTAAAAGGGAAACGTTCTTAATGGGACCTCACTACATAAGCTATGGTTAGGTTTGGGTGCAAACTCAGTGCAAATAGCCTCTGCAAAAAACAAAAAAAAAACTTTTTTTTTACCATGGTGCTATGATATATACCATGGAACAGATTGATTACCATATTAATTTACCATGTTTGTTACATTGTAATCCAAGGTACTCATGAGCATGTTCAAAGAACATGGTATTACCATAATACCATGTACAAAATACATGGTAATACTATGATACTTTTTGTACTTCTTTGTTACTGAAGTCATGTATGGTGTGTATAAATATATATCTAACTGTTAGGGTGATTTTAGTTGATCTTTTGTGCTTTACATTTGTGGAGTAAAAAATACTAGGGAATTTTAATGTTGCATTATGAGGAAACAAGTGAGCTTGACAAACTGGAATATTCATGATAGCACGGAGCTGTATTTTCAGCAACATCTTGTTAATTAGCCCATAATTGTACCTATACACACTCTGCCTCACACCCTGCATGCTGGTTTGCTCACTCTTTCATTTTTTCCATCCAGTAGTAATTTTGAGCATGTCCCAAGGAATTCATTGTAGAGTGGGGTAATATTCACCCCAAGAACAAGCTATCGTTCACTCAGTCATTTTGTTTGGTGTTTTTAGCCTGTTGTGAGCAGGTTCTTAGTGCTGCTTGACATTTGCGATAATTAAAATGGCTAATCCAAGTAGGGTGCTGTCAAAGCCAAGGGAAATGGTCATGGTTAATTTTAGGTCAAATTAAAATCTCTCCATGAATTGCCTACCTGCAGGTTTTTTTTTTTTTTTTTTTTTTTTTGCCAAGAGTCTAATCAGCAATTATGTACCAGGTTTATTTAAAGACTAAAATGAGGTTAAACTTAACAAAACGCTTCAAATCCATAAGTTAGTCCATAATTGTACCTATACACACTCTGCCCCACACCCTGCATCTTACCCCAGGGTAAGTTCCGGTTCTTGAATCTCATTGGACAAGACATGTTCCATGAGTACTGATGTCTCAGAACACCAGTATGAGTCCGCTTGTGTTTGTGCTGTTCTAAACTAAAATGTAAGAGCAGCGCAGATGTGTAAAAGAGCTACATTGAGTGTGCCTTTTCATTTTTTTCCAGTGACATTAAAGATATGAGCCACCAGGTGGTGTCAAAAGACAATTTGTATGTGTTATGAGCCAGTTAAGTTTCACATGCAATGAGTCAGCGCACGTCAGTTAGCGGTTTCTTTTAAGTCATAGGCACTGACTCTCACTCCATGATCGATCGGACCACTACAACACTTCTACAGCTGGGAAATACAGTTAAACTAACAGCTTCAGCATTTAGACTTCACACAGCTGAGAGACAGATGGAGTAATCAAAAACATACTGAGGCGCTTACCTTTTACCGATGTTTCCATGTTCTGAGACGAAATAAGTATTCAATATGGCGGAGGAGATGACTCTTGAGCTGGCTACGAGAAATACTCAGGGGAACCCCCGCTCGGACAGCTAATTCGCATTATCTTCTTCAGCAAGCTGAATAACACTACACTACTGCTTGGGACTGGAATCGCAACAGACCAGGTAGTCGCACAAGCTCAACACACACACATCCTTGCTTCTGCAATGACTTGTTAGAAAAAGCCCATGCCATTCTTACTAGTTTTAAAGTGCTGTTTTGAATTAACAGAGGAGGGTTGTGCGCATCTTTTGAACTAGCATCTGAAGATCCTGAAACGTGGCGTAAGAAAGTAGTTCCTTGCAGTAGTTTTTTTTTTTTTTTTTTAGACAGTTTTTCCTAATCTTGTTATTTACTTGTTCTTTGAACTGTTGTATAAAAGCAATATCACACTCGCAATCGTGCTCCTAAATCAGCACGTCCGTGATTACCTGTGGCCGTATCACAAGGCCATACAGCACTCTTGCTTGTGTGATATTACTTTCATATATATATATATATATATATATATATATATATATATATATATATATATATATATATATATATACAGTTGAAGTCAGAAGTTTACATACACTTTAGACAAATACATTTAAACTCAGTTTTTCACAATTCCTGACATCTAATTGTAGAAAACAGTCCCTGTATTAGGTCAGTTAGGATCATTATTTTAAGAATGTGAAATGTCAGAATAACAGTAGAGAGAATGATTTATTTCAGCTTTTATTTCTTTCATCACATTCCCAGTGGGTCAGAAGTTTTTCATACATTTTGTTAGTATTTGGTAGCATTACATTTAAATTGTTTAACTTGGGTCAAACATTTTGGGTAGCCTTCCCCAAGCTTCTCACAATAAGCTGCTGAAATTTTGGCCCATTCCTCCAGACAGAACTGGTGTAACTGATTCAGGTTTGTAGGCCTGCTTGCTTGCACATGCTTTTTCTGCCAACAAATGTTCTATCGGATTGAGGTCAGGGCTTTGTGATGACCACTCCAATACCTTGACCATGTTGTCCTTAAGCCATTTTGCCACAACTTTGGAGGTATGCTTGGGGTTATTGTCCATTTGGAAGACCCATTTGCGACCGAGCTTTAACTTCCTGTCTGATGTCTTGAGATGTTGCTTCAATATATCCACATAATTTTCCTTCTTCATGATGCCATCTATTTTGTGAAGTGCACCAGTCCCTCCTGCAGCAAAGCACCCCCACAACATGATGCTTCCATCCCCATGCTTCATGGTTGGGATGGTGTTCCTCGGCTTGCAAGCCTCACCCTTTTTCCTCCAAACATAACAATGGTCATTATGGCCGAACAGTTAAATTTCTATTCATTAGACCAGAGGACATTTCTCCAAAAAGTAAGATCTTTGTCCCCATGTGCACTTGCAAACTGTAGTCTGGCATTTTTATGGTGGTTTTGGAGCAGTTGCTTCTTCCTTGCTGAGCAGCCTTTCAGGTCATGTCGATATAGGACTTGTTTTACTGTTTCCTCCAGCATCTTCACAATGTCCTTTGCTGTTGTTCTGGGATTGATTTGCACTTTTTGCACCAAACTACAGTCATCTCTAGGAGAAAGAATGTGTCTCCTTCCTGAGAGGTATGATGGCTGTATGGTACCATGGTGTTTATACTGTGTATATATAGACTGTTTTAGCAAATAAAAAACAATTTTAAAAAATAGGGTTTTCCTTCTGTATGGACATAAATGTGTGTTTCTGAGTTATGTTCTGAGGACAGGTAGTTTTTGGGGTAGTGCTGCTAAATGGTGCCGAAAGAACTCAACAACTTTTGGGCCAGATTTTATTTGAAATCCAGGGCCAATTTCTCTTCCCAGTCCACCCCTTGGTAGTGCAATGGCATAATTTTGATAAAGGGTAAATTAAATTACATACTTTTGTAACATTATTACTGTACATTCTCAACATTCTAATTCATTTCAAATTAGATTAATTTCAAGTGGGAAGTGTTGCTATTTTCAAATCTAACTGCAAGTAAAATTGTGGGACATATATATCTCAAAATCAGTGATTTGTATATTTAAAATATGTACAGTACAGAGCATGTGAGTGGATCGAGAGCAGAGCATTGAGCGGAGTGGTGACAATTTCACCTGAGTGGAGAGCGCCTTTTTGAAGATTCGGCTCCGCTCACTCAGGCCGCTCAGTGCCGCTCGCTCAACCCGGAATGCGCTTCGTGATATACTGGTTTGCGAATCTGTGAAATAAGCATTAGGCCTGATGTTATGGAGCTCTAACATTGTTTTAGTGAATTTGCAAGCCTTATAACCTAAATAAATGAAAAGTATAAATCAAAGCTAAGAACGAGGAAATCGAACGGGAGTGTGGAAAGACCGTGAGAATTAGCAAATATTCCTTTTGGAGTCGTACGTGTCACATTGCCAGAGAGCACGAACAAGGTAGCGCAGCAAAAGGTGAGCTAGTAGACTACACTACTATTCGAAAATAAATTAATAGATAAGTAAGGTATCTTGTTGTTTTGCCATCATGTCAGTGTAGCTGCCAGCTTGATGCAGGCCCGGTTCTGCAGGGTTGTGAATGTTAGAGTACTCTCAATTGAATATGTAAGCTTTATAATACTGTATATTGGCAAAGCATTTTTCCTTGAATCCCGGCGAACACACACAAAAAATCCTTGCATCAAAACCAATAAACTTGTATGATCTTGCAGATCAGTGTGTCCTAATTTGCAGGTGCAGCATTCTGCTTTCATGCCTCTATTGTACAATTGAGCATACGATTGGTAAAGATTTCCGCTCTTGCATAGAGAATTTCATAGCGGAATTATCTCACTTAATCGACCGCCTGTTGCTTTCGATTTCTGCTTTGGGATAAAGTGGCACATAACTGCTGGTCAGTTTCCCAAAGCCAAATCCACCTTAACAATAAGTGAAACGTAAAAAATATATATATATATATATATATATATTCTAGATTAGTGGTTGCAGATAACATCTTTGACATCGCTTGCTGCATTCATGCGCAGAGAGAAAAAAAAAAAACTATTAATGATTGTACATCAGTAAAAAAAAAAAAAAAAAAACTTTTCTTAAACGAAGGCAGTGTAATTTGTGAATTAAATAATTTTTATTTGTTTTAGGATCATTAAACATGAAACATGAAAACATTTAATCTAATATATATTGGACAAAATCTCACTTTATGCAGGACAAATATTTTTTATTTGTTAAATCCATGGTTAAACCCTGCTGTACATATAAAGAGTGCATGCACAAGACATGATCGTTTGACATATAAAAAGTCCAGATTCACTTTAAAATGCTTTAAAAATATCAAGAAAAAACAAAGGAGGCACATGCTATCTACTAATGTAATAAGTATTATATAAATAACCACAGTCCTTTAGATTGCATATGATTCGTACATATAAAATTGTTGGGAATATTAATAAAGCAACAACACTGAAAAAGAGAAAAACATTCACTGCTGTTTTCTGGATAACTTAATACACCCTTTAAAACTGAACGCAAAATTAGGATGATAAATTGCTCATTTTAATTTACAGACCCAAAGTCTGATAGCATTATATCAGAAACATATTAATGTATCAAATCTATAATCATTCCGTGGATACAACGCAACTGAAAAGCAATTATGAATTTCACTTTTACCTGCAATATTTTTCCTGGTACCAGTCCATGTTTTCATTATTGACATAAATGACTCAAACAAAAAAAGAAAAGATTGTGGTTTTCTGGGTCGGTTGTATCACTCGGGTCCAGTTTGTGTAGTGGTGTAGTGGACTAAAGCCCTGAAGTGGTAAGCAGAAGGTTGTTGGTTCAATTCCCACAGCCACTACCATTGTGTCCTTGAGCAAGGCACTTAACTCTAGGTTGCTCCAGGGGGATTGTCCCTGTAATCAGGGCACTGTAAGTCGCTTTGGATAAAAGCATCAGCCAAATGCATAAATGTAAATGTAAAGTTTAAACTGAAAAGCACAAATTTGCATGTATGTGGGTTTCTGTGGCAATGCACATATTTTTTTTATCACCTGTAGAGGTGTGTTTGATAACTTGTTTAAAGTAAATAAAGGTAATTTAGAACAGAATTTTTTTAAAGGTATTATATGAAGATGTTGATGACATATGCTAACAGAGAATTATTTGACTGATTACAAATGATAAGGAAGGTCTGGTTCACCCGATTATCTAACAGCCGTTGTAAACCAGTCCAAAATATACAACAAGATTTTATATACTAAAACACAACAATACAATCACATAATTTAGATGTATACATTACTAATCATTTGATAATTTAATAAATGCCGGCCTATAGTCTATATTTCACCCAGATGGGTTCCTCAGCCCATGTGGGCAAAGAGGCAGTTGCTTGGGCCACTGTAGCTACCCCCGTGTAAGTGTTTGGAACCAAGTATACTACAGAGAAATTTAATGTCGAGCGGGATTTGAGCAAACACTTTTTTACTGGTGAGCGTGAGCGGTACTTGAGCAGAGCATCTGCTTGGGCCGTGAGCGGCGCGCACACGCATGGAGCGGTTATTGAGTGGAGTGTCACACCGCTCCACTTCGCTCACATGCTCTGGTACAGTATAGCTCAAATAATTATTTTAAAAGTGATTGTGGATGGAGGTTATCTGTATGAGTTTTACTCTTTCTCTGAAGAATCAGGGAAATACTTTTCCTTTTTTTTCTGACACTTTATGATGTCTGCCTGTGTATAGGTGTAGTTTGTCAGAAAGTGACAGTGCGTGAGTCTGAGCCGAGCTCTAAAGCGGGGATAATGTGTGGTGATGGACAGAAGATTCACAGAGAATTAAAAAGACTGGGAGCCCCCTCTCTCCCCAAAGCACAGGAGAGGATGACTGACAGTCTACAGGGTTATCTGTCCCTCTCCCTCTCTCTCTCTCGCCCTCTCTTTCTCTCTCTATCTGACATGTTGAGACTGTCCAAACCACTCTTTTGATTTTGCAGAGACTAATATATGAAACATTTGTGTCTGGTATCTGAAAGCAGAATGAATCTAGACTTATGAAAACATAAGTTTCCATCCAGATTACATGATTTGTGTTTCCCCTCCTTGTTTACATAAATGATTCTGAAAGACTTCTAAAGAGTACAGGATAATAGGCATGCAAGATTAATAAATTTTCTGAACCCTAATTCTTCCTTTTTTCTGCACTTTTTGAACAATGTCCTTCTGTTTTACCCACACTCCCCTTCTTTCCCTATGAACGCTCTTTGTGAAGGTAAGTGTAACACTTAACTGAACCCAAAGCCATGAACCCAATTTGAACCAATGATAGTGAACCTGCATTTAGAGTCAGACTCTATAAGAATACACAGTACAATTCATCACTGGCTCAGAGCTTTAAATAAATGAACTACCACGGGTTTGTGTTTTATGAAACCTAGACTCTTATTTTCAGGCCACAGACAGGCACCATTTAAAGGAGTTTCTTCAGAATGTAATTAACAACATTATCTGATTTTTCTTTTTTTTTTTTTTTTTTTACATCCTCAAAGAAACAATCATAATAGAAAGAAAATGAGAGACGGATTAATTAAAAAAGACATCCAGCACATATGGGTCAGTCTTTTTCATACTGAGCTGTTCTGTGTTTTATCTGACCAATATTTGCCACTACTAAAAAAGAACAACACAGAAAGAATATTAGCCTCTAGCTTAATTTGTCATAATATTACTGTCACGTCATTCTTATGTTGTCCCTCGTGGACTCTTATTTTGAAAGTGTTTTGTAATCATTGTCATGTCTGTTTTCCTGGTTTCCCTCCTGATTGTATTCCAGGTGTTCCTCATCTTCTTGTTAGCCCAAGTGTACATATATCCTCTTGTTCTGCGTTTATATGTAGTGCATGATTAGCCAGCATATGGTTGTAGTTTTGATACCATCATTGTTGTATCCCCTTTTGTTCATAATTAAAGTTTTGAATTTGGATCCTCACTCTTTCGCCTCTTCACAGAGCTCTGACAATTATGTTGACTTCTGTCAAATTTGGCCTCTAAATGTGGGCTGCATCCCATCATTTTGACATAAGTGCAGACAAACTATTATGGCAGATATCTAGGTGTGTATTATCTTGAAACACTTTAGACAACTAAGTGCTGTTGAAAATATTTTTTTTCCTCTTCTTGAGTAGTTGATAATTTTAGTTATGCACCTTTCCTCAAATGTAATGCAAATGCACAAATTACAAGAAAGGGAAAGTGTGTTTTGCCTCCTTTTATACTTTATAATATTTAAAGAAGTAATTCAAAGAAAAAAGAACATTTCAAATAAAATGTGTGCAAGGCTACAGTAATTGGTACATTTACTGTGTACGTGCTGCTGTACAAATACAGGCAGCTATAGTTTGGGGCAGATGTGTTAAAAGGTAAATCTGTCAAATCCTAAAACATGCATTCACTTTCAGATTTTGGAAAGTGAAAAAGAAATGACAACTTATTTTCATTTATTTTTCAAAGTTTTTGACATGGGTCCTTTGAAACGAAGCATGCAAAGTTAATTTTCATCAAGCGGATTTAAAGATTTGCGTTGCATGATGGACAAGTTGTAGATCCTGATGAGAACTGACAGAGACATGGAATTACAGCTATGTAAATCACGTTACAATACTCCAGATTAGCCCACTACATTTCAACAGCAGGTTGAGGATGACTTTTACTTCTATAAACAAGTAATATTGAGTAACATTTTAGACACAGTATGGCCAGTTATTTTGTCTATTTGTGCTCCACTAATGAAAATGGTTCAAAGCAAAGGCAAAGCAGGCACTGTTGTATTATAATATATTTATAGTAAGACTGCTATAGACACCACACCTAAACAAAAGGGAACTTCAAAAAGGCACAAAGCAAGATGTGATATTTTGGCATGAGTAAGAAAATACTCATTTTTGTGACTACAGTAAATTATCTTCATATTATGTTTTAACATCCCAATCCTCAACTTATCTGTATTTATTACAAATTGTGTGTTTTTTTTTTTTTTTTTGTTTTTTGTTTTTTATGGAAACAAGTATATGGATGTTATAAGAATGGCTCCTAATCTGTCATTTCTAAAGCTGCACTGGGAAACCAGAGACGTGATGAGTTTTCAGTAGTTATATATTCCAGCTACGACACTTGATTAAGGTAATCCTGTTTGTGCAACATGAATAGAAAAGGTCTGAGCCCTATCTCCTCTGAGCAGCTGGCAGCTTTTCAGCACAGTTCACGTCTTATGTTGGAATCAAATGCTATTGAGAAAGAAGTGATTGCGCTGAGCATCAATAACGTTGAATAATGCATTTGAAATAATGAGTGGTTTACGCACTTCATGGCTTCGACTGTACAGCAGGGTATGTTCTTGACTAGAGATAATTGTTTACAAAACTGCACCTAGTAACTATGGGAAATAAAATTAGTGGTGTTTTTCAGATGCAATATTATTTGGAAACTGAATAAGCCTAATGTAGATTTCTGATTTGTTATAAATGAATTTATCTTGCTGTATCACCATCTACTTCCACACTGCGAGTGTCTAGGATGTGAGTGGATAGGAATTTCATTGCTTCATTTTCATCATATCCACATCTTTTTATAGCTTTGACAAATCTACCCTGTATAAAACCTCTAAAAATTACATTTCAAAACTGGAGTCAGCGCAACATTCAAGGGCAACTTTGTTCTACAGTGCTTGTGAACAGCTCACAAGCTTTACATTTTACAAATGTATTTAATGAAAACATTAATGAGTTGACTCTAATCAACTGACTGAGTAAGCTCATTCCCTCAATTGAATTGAGTACTGGTGTATCCAAAACTTGTGTAATTAAGTTAACTTGGTGTTCATATAAAATTAACTTTATTAGATGCAAGTACACTTAAAGGTGCAATCAGTAACGTTTTGTTCATGTCATCTTGGACTTACAGTGACACCTAGTGGTGAGGATGCAAGATCATTGAAAATCAACTGTTTTCAGTTAAACATACCATTGTAGAAATTCACTAGGGATGATATGGTTATCTCACGATTTGGTTTAGTATACGATATGAGGCTCCCGATTCGATATAATCTCAATTCGATATAATAACACTTAAATTACAAAATATTACAGGTTTTCTTTTTTACTTTTTTTTTTTTTTTTTCTGAAAATATGTTTGAGCAAAATACACATTATAATTTCTTATCAAAATAAAGTTCTTTAATACACAAAATAAATGCTCAAAGTTTAAATAATGAATTGTTCATATACCTTTATCTATAAGAAAAGATCACAAACAAATAAGCTTTAAAAAATAGTGGGGTACAATCAGGTTGACCAGGTGCAGAACAAGCAATAGACCTGTCCTGAAAAAAGTAGCTATTCGAAAGTGAATATTATTCTTTTTTTAATCATTTATTTGTCATCATTATCATTATCATTATCACATTTATCTTTGTAAAAAAAAAAAAAAAATCTATATACTATTAATGAATATTATATCATGAAATGGTATATATAATAATGATATGATGATGAAATGTATCACTTTTTGAAATAATGTGCACAATTTAAATGTAAAAACATTGAGTTTACATTCATTTGAATAAGAAACGCTAAAAAGATTACTGTCACTTTAAGAGTTTCAACGTGCATTTCACATGATTCCGGTTCAGCGAACATCAACAAAAAACATCTCGGTTACGTATGTAACGTCTCGGGTTACTTGACTGTAACCCTTGTTCCCTGAAAAAGCGGAACGAGATGCTGTGCTTGATTCAGCGCTTATGGGAACGTCTTCAGGAGTGACCAGTTGTGAATATGTGTGCAACACATCAATGAAATTGACTAGAACCTTTATAACCTCTGTTGGTGACATCATCAGAATGCGCCAGTACTAGGGGCTATAAATGGATGTGCCACAGGCGCATCGTCAGGTATATTTGTTTGAAGAGCAGTCCTGGGACATCCTCAGTGCAGCAATGAAGCGCATCATATCGTTCTGCTTTTTCAGGGAACAAGGGTTACAGTCAAGTAACCCGAGACGTTCTCTGCCAAAAGCTACACTTAATGCTGCGCTTGATTCAGCATTTATGGGAACGAGAATACCCACGCCGCTGCACTGTGGGTGTCTGGACCCCTTACGGTTGTGTAGTGTGTGCTCACAAGAACGCGAAAGGTCTCAGACATGAGCTTGTGATGTTGACTCAAGGACGTGGCATGAACATCCAATCCTGGTTCTAACAGGAGGCCTCAGTTGCATGGTCCCACGAACGAAGCGAGTGAGCAAAGGATGTTTCCCCAGTGGCATCCTGTCAATCAAGGCTTGTCAAGCTGACAGAGTGGCCACATAAACCCTGAGAGTGGCGGGGCATGTGCCTACTGATAATTTCTCCTGCAGGAAGTCCAGAACTGAAGCAATCTGGCAGTTAACTTGATCTGCATTACGTGCAGTGCACCACCTTTCAAAGACACCCCATTTATTGGCATAACTTTTTCTAGTGGAAGGAGCACTAGCACTCAGAATGGTCTTAATAACTTCAGGTGAAAACCCAATATCCCTCAGTTGGTACCCTTCAGGGGTCAAACATGAAGGTTCCACAGCTTGGGCCGGGGATGAAATATTGTCCTCTGTGCTTGAGACAGAAGGTCCCTCCTCTCCGGTATCGCCCAAGGCGAGCCGTTGAGGAGAGATATTACCTCCGAGAAACATACTCTGTTCGGCCAATGCGGCGCTATCAGTAAGAGGCGAGATCCTTGTTGACGAACTCTGGCTAGAACTCCCGGGAGCAGAGAAACCGGAGGAAATGCATACAGGCACATTTTGGGCCATGTATGTGCCATCGCGTCCAGACCCAGGGGGGCTGGGTGACTCAAAGAGAAGTAGAAGGGACATTGCGCTGTCTGTTGGGAGGCAAAGAGGTCCACCTCTGCTTCGTAAAATCTTAACCAGATTTGTTTCACTACCTCGGGGTGGAGTTTCCATTCTCCTGTCGGTATTTTCTGTCTGGACAGTAAATCCGCTCCCACATTCAGGCATCCAGGGATATATATTGCTTTGAGTGACAGGAGCTTTCCCTGGGCCCAAAGAAAAATCTGCCATGCTAGTCTGTTTAGCTGGCGCGACCGCAGACCTCCCTGGTGATTTATGTAAGAGACTGCCGCTGTGTTGTCCACCCACACCAGGACATGGCAGCCTCTCAGATGCTGGAGGAAGTACTTCAGGGCCAGAAATACAGCCATCAACTTGAGACAGTTGATGTGCCAATCGAGCTGATGACCCTCCCATTGAGCTGGATGACCACTTAAGACCGCTCCCCAGCCCGACAGGGAGGCGTCTGTCGTTAGCAATCTGCGATGGCAAAATGCACCTAGAGTGGGACCCAAGGCGAGGAACCGGGGTCTGAGCCACATAGAGAGGGTACGTAGTCCGTGGCGCGTTACCCTTATCTGCCTTCGGGGATTGGCCCTTGGATGAAATCCCCTGGCTTTGAGCCACAACTGAAACGGTCTCATATGCAAAAGGCCCATAGGGATCACAGAGGACGCAGATGCCATGAGACCTAACATTCGTTGATACTGAAGAACAGAACGATCTTGGCCTAGCCTGACTTTGCTCAGGGTATTCTGAATGGTCTCGATTCGAGCGGGAGACAGCTGTGCCCGCATCGTGATCGAGTTCCATACGATCCCTAAATATGTCGTTCTCTGGGCAGGAGAAAGAACACTTTTCTTGTCATTGAGTCTCAACCCCAGAGAAACTAGATGAGCTAAGATGACATTTCTGTGCTGCAATGCCAGTTCTTGCGATTGTGCTAGTATCAGCCAGTCGTCTATGTAATTCAAAATGCGGATGCCCTGGAGTTGCAATGGAGCCAGTGCTGCATCCATGCACTTTGTGTATGTGCGAGGTGATAAGGCTAGGCCGAATGGAAGAACCCGATATTGGTAAGCTTCGCCCCCGAAAGAAAACCTCAGAAACTTCCTGTGTTCTGGCAGTATTTCTATATGAAAGTATGCATCCATGAGATCGATCATGACTAACCACACAATATAGAATACACATACACACAATATAGAATACACATTATACAATAAATATAGTATATATAGTATATATAAAATATACAGTAGGTTGTATTATATTGACATTCAGGCTGTCGGGTTGATAGTCAGTTGCCAGTGTGTTGTTAAGATAGAATATAGTTTATATTCTCAGAGAGAATATAATTTATGACAGTCCAGTGTAAGATTAATAAAGTGCAGTGTGGATGTATTAGATCGTGAGAGATCGAGAGTTCAAAAGTCTGATTGCTTGGGGGAAGAAGCTGTCATGTGTCCTGATGCTGCGATACCGCCTGCCTGATGGTAGCAGTGAGAGCAGCCCATGGCTCGGGTGGCTGGAGTCTCTGATGATCCTCTGAGCTTTTTTCATACACCGCCTGGTATATATGTTCTGGAGGGAGAGAAGCTCACCTCCGATGATGTGTCTGGCAGTTCTCACAACACTTTGCAGTGCTTTGCAGTTGTGGGTGGTGCTATTGCCATACCAGGCAGTGATGCAGCCAGTCAGGATGCTCTCTACAGTGCAGGTGTAGAACCGTGTGAGGATGTGGCGGTTCATTCCAAACTTCCTCAGCCGTCTCAGGAAGAAGAGGTGCTGATGAGCCTTCTTCACAATGGCCTCAGTGTGGATGGACCATGTGAGTTCCTCAGTGATGTGGACACCGAGGAACTTGAAGCTGCTGACTCTCTCCACCGGTGCTCCAATGATAGTGATGGGGCTGTGTTCTCTGTCTTTTCTCCTGAAGTCCACCACAAGCTCCTTTGTCTTGCTGATGTTGAGGGAGAGGTTGTGCTCCTGACACCAGCGTGTCAGAGTGTGAACCTCCTCTCTGTAGGCTGCTTCATAATTGTCAGTGATCAGACCTACCACTGTTGTATCATCAGCAAACTTAATGATGGCATTGGAGCTGTGTGTTGCCACACAGTCATGTGTGTACAGGGAATACAAGAGTGGGCTGAGAACGCAGCCCTGCAGGGCTCCAGTGTTGAGGGTCAGTGATGAGGAGATGTTGCTGCCCATTCTAACCACCTGGCGTCTGCTTGACAGGAAGTCAAGGATCCAGCTGCACAGTGAGCTGTTTAAGCCCAGAGCCCAGAGTTTCACATCAAGCTTGGAGGGCACTATGGTGTTAAATGCTGAGCTGTAGTCTACAAAGAGCATTCTCACATAAATGTTCTTTTTTTCCAGGTGGGAGAGAGCAGTGTGTAGAGTAGATACAATGGCATCATCAGTGGAGCGGTTGTTGTGGTAAGCAAACTGCAATGGGTCCAGTGAGGGAGGCAGCACAGAGCAGATGTAATCTCTGATTAGTCTCTCAAAGCATTTGCTGATGATTGGGGTCAGAGCAACAGGACGCCAGTCATTTAAGCAAGTGATTTTGGATTGCTTTGGTACAGGCACAATGGTGGACGTTTTAAAGCATATGGGGACCACAGACAAGGAGAGGGAAAGGTTGAAAATGTCCGTAAAAACACCAGCCAGTTGGTTTGCGCACATTCTGATGATGCGGCCCGGAATGCCGTCTGGACCCATGGCTTTACGGATATTCACCAGTCGGAAGGATCGGGTTACATCCGCTACAGTGACGGAGAGTGAACTAACCTCTGTAGCTTCGGCCGTGAGAGCTCTCTCCGCGAGGGCGGTGTTATTTCCCTCGAAACGAGCATAAAAAGTATTTTTTCATCATCCGGGAGAGAGGCAGTGGTATTCACGGCGGAGTTTTTATTCCCTTTAAAGTCCGTGATGATATTAATTCCCTGCCACATGCTTCTAGAGTTGGTGGTGTTAAACTGTCCTTCAATCTTGTCCCTGTACTGGTGTTTTGCTGCTCTGATAGTTTTGTGGAGGGCATAACTGGCTTGTTTATGCTCCTCCGTGTTCCCGGAATTAAAAGCAGAGGTCCGCGCATCAAGTGCCGCGTGAACATCGCTATTTATCCATGGCTTCTGGTTGGGGTAGATCCGTATTGTTTTGGTCGGAACAACATCCTCTACGCACTTTCTGATGAAACACGTTACGCTATCAGCGTATACCTCGATGTCGTCATCAGAGGCGGACCGGAACATCTCCCAGTCTGCGTGATCAAAACAGTCTTGTAGCGTAGAATCTGATTGGTCCGACCAGCACTGGATCATTCTGAGGGTGGGTGCTTCCTGTTTCAGTTTCTGCCTGTAAGCGGGCAGAAGCAGAATGGAAGAGTGGTCCGATTTGACAAATGGTGGGCGGGGGAGGGATTTGTAGCCATCCTGGAAGGGAGAGTAGCAATGGTCCAAAACCCGGTCCCTTCGTGTGTTGAAACTGATGTGTTGGTGGTATTTTGGTGCGATTGATTTGAAATTGGCTTTGTTAAAGTCCCCGGTCACAATGAACGTGGCCTCAGGGTGCGCAGTTTCCTGCTCACTTATACTCCCATACAGTTCCTTGAGTTCCCGGTCTGTGTCGGCTTGTGGCGGGATGTACACAGCAGTGATAATGACTACTGTGATGTCCCTCGGTAGCCAGAATGGTTGACACAGAAGCATGAGAAATTCCAGATCAGGAGAGCAGAAAGACTTGATAGAATGTATGTTCCTCTGATCACACCAGGATTTGTTAATCATAAAACATACACCACCACCTCTGCTTTTACCTGAGAGGACTTTCGCTCTGTCCGCTCAGTGCACGGAGAACCCCGCGGGTTCGATGGCTGAATCTGGAATCTTAGCAGACATCCAAGTTTCTGTAAGGCAGATAATGCAGCAGTCCCTTGTCTCTCGTTGGAAAGAGATCCATCAATAAGCCAATGGTCTCAGTCTTTACTTGGACACTGAAACACCTCTGGTGTGGCCACCAAAGCACACAAACAACTGTCTATGTTCATTAAAATATGCATTTCTGTTGACTGCATTATATTATTTACAACTAAAAAGACTTACTTAACCGCTCGCTTTTGGCACCACTCTGTGGACATTTCATGCTGAAACTGGACCTCATATTGCACATACCTTCATCAAAACTTTTAAGTACTGGGGTCAGTGCTTTGAATTTCTGTAAACCCAGACAGATTTCAGCTGAAGAACTTTTGACATATTGTTGCCGAATTTACAGTGACAGCCTTCCAGTGTGGATGAAAGTCGCAAATATAGCAAAATCAAAGCGTTTTCAAATGAAAACGTATTAGTGTGAACATGGCCATAGAATGTGCGGATAAGAAGTTAATAGTCAGAACTATTTTTTTTTTTTTACAATATATTTATTGTTCTGAGCCCCTGAAAAGATGGGATTAGATACTCTAATCTTTTAAAACTCCTAAAAATTATTTTAATTTATTTTCTAAAAAGAAAATAGGGAAGCAAATGGTAGGCATCATTATTTTGAATTTTACAGACATTATCACATAGGCATTATCACCCTATTTCCTCTGGTCATTTGTAATCAAATCAGTAATGTTAATGACCATTTGCCTTGACCCTGTTAATGGGCTTACTGTTGTAAAATATCCCCAGCTGAGATTTATGAGCACATTCATCAGTTTCCACTTGATAACACTAGCTTGTTAAAACCTTTTAAACTCTAAAAGCCCAGATTCATCACCTTAAATGTAATATCACCAAAAATCATCCAGGTCAAATGTAACATGTCCTTTATTATTTCAATACAGTTTAAAATCACTCATCTAATCATGGATGTTGAAGAAAACAAGTGTTGTGTGCGGTGGAACATGGGTGATGTATGGCTCCTCAAAGCTGCTTTGCGCTGTAAATTAAAGAACTTAATTTCCACCTTATTGCTCAGTGAAGATGAATAATAGTCAGGAGACATTGGCAGCAGACCGTGAACCAGCCTTCTCATTCTGAGACCAACATCCTCCTCAGACACTCGCTTTCAATAGAGACGCTACCCCAGATAAGTCAGCATGCACAGACTTAGCTGAGTAGTGAAATTATATGAAGCACCCACTTCCTGGATTGTCCATTTGTTTACAAGGCTGGAAATTACAGGCAAACGTGTAATAATTCTGTCATGTTGGTTACAAAGTTTCCCACACTTTTTGACCAATAAAATTCCATGTCTTTTCCAGTGTTTCTTTTTTAATTTTTTTTATTTTTATGGAGATTGCTAGGCACACTCCATTTGTATTTTAAAGACATCAATCTTTTGAATGAATAGATGTCAATGATTATGCTCACAAAGAGCAATATGTAGCCAATGAAATATTTTAGAGTCTATAAATCTACAACTTATATTCATAAACAATTTTAGATTTATATGGAACTTTCTAAAGGATATATTTTATGCATATATAAGCTATAGAAAATGCCACAACTTTATAATATCTTATTAAATTGTATGCCTTTTCCAGGACTGTAAATCACAATTTTAAAATCTCCTGACGTTCCGATTTCCCATGACTATGGGGGTCCTGCAACTAAACTACTCTAGTTGCGTGCTTTAAATTATTTGATTCATAGCATCTGTTAAATTGTAAAATTACTAGGCCCCAAGGTGGTTTTCCTGCCAGTACAAGCTCTCAGAGGAATTATATGACAAAGTTTTGGTCTTTCCTAACATATCTACATCCTTCTACCATTCAAAATGTCAGCTGACCTACTCTTGGGAGACTTGTCCAGCAACATGAGAGTAAATTATGAGTGAACAGTGCTATCTCCTTTTTAAGCCATTCGGTTTCAATTTGGCAGATGTCTGGAGGAGGATGGATAGTGATACTATACTGGAGTCTCATCATTCTGAAAAGTTCATAATATGTCAAGAGCACAACCAAGTTTGTCATACTGCAAAAAAATAAAAAAATAAAAACAAATTCTTACTGAGTATTTTTGTCTGATTTTCCAGTAAAAATATCTAAATATCAAAGAAGAAAAATTACATAAAATATTAAGTAAAAATACTCAAAATTAGTTTTTATTATAATTTATGTATTTATTTATTTGGTGAAGTGAATTTGCTGTATGAGTATTCCTGGTTCGCCAAATCATTAATCTAGGACATTTTAAAAGTTTTTGAGTTTAAATGTTTGATGAATGTCCTCTTTAAAGTGCAATCAATATTTTTTGTTTGCTTTTTTGATACATGTAGCTGGACACATTTTGAAATAATAGTAAATTACAGTAATTGAGTCAATCTACTATGCAGTGCCTTGTCATGTCCTCATAATATATAGTCTTTATTTTATATATGGTATAAAATGCTAAACTTACAGTTTTTAAATATGGATATCATATTAGTTTGTTTGATCAGTTTTTTTTTTTTTTTTTTTTTTTTTATCACAATACCACAGTTAAGTAACTAAACGGATGAATTATTAGGGGTTAAATCATTTCTCTCTTTGTTTTGAGCAGATTTTGCCATTTTTGCCATTACTCTTGTTATCCACTAACTTCTAAAATAAAATAAAAAATTGGTAATTTATTACATAACATGAGGTGTAAAATATATATACAGTATATATACAGTTGTGCTCAAAAGTTTGCATACCTTGGCAGAAATTGTGACATTTTGGCATTGATTTTGAAAATATGACTGATCATGCAAAAAAAAGGTCTTTTTATTTAAGGATAGTGATCAAATGAAGCCATTTATTATCACATAGTTGTTTGGCTCCTTTTTAAATCTTAATGATAACAGAAATCACCCAAATGGCCCTGATCAAAAGTTTACATACCCTTGAATGTTTAGCCTTGTTACAGAAACACAAGGTGACACACACAGGTTTAAATGGCAATTAAAGGTTAATTTCCCACACCTGTGGCATTTTAAATTGCAATTAGTGTCTGTGTATAAATAGTCAATGAGTTTGTTAGCTCTCACGTGGATGCACTGAGTAGGCTAGATACTGTACTGAGCCATGGGGAGCAGAAAAGAACTGTCAAAAGACCTGCGTAACAAGGTAATGGAACTTTATAAAGATGGGAAAAGATATAAAAAGATATCCAAAGCCTTGAAAATGCCAGTCAGTACTGTTCAATCACTTATTAAGAAGTGGAAAATTCGGGGATCTCTTGATTCCAAGCCAAGGTCAGGTAGACCAAGAAAGATTTCAGCCACAACTGCCAGAAGAATTGTTTGGGATACAAAGAAAAACCCTCAGGTAACCTCAGGAAAAATACAGGCTGCTCTGGAAAAAGATGGTGTGGTTGTTTCAAGGAGCACAATACGACGATACTTGAAGAAAAATGAGCTGCATGGTCGAGTTGCCAGAAAGAAGCCTTTACTGCGCCAATGCCACAAAAAAGCCCGGTTGCAATATGCCTGACAACACCTTGACACACCTCACAGCTTCTGGCACATTGTAATTTGGAGTGACAAGACCAAACTAGAGCTTTATGGTCACAACCATAAGCGCTATGTTTGGAGAGGGGTCAACAAGGCCTATAGTGAAAAGAATACCATCCCCACTGTGAAGTATGTTGGTGGCTCACTGATGTTTTGGGGGGGGGGCTGTGAGCTCTAAAGGCACGGGGAATCTTGTGAAAATTGATGGCAAGTTGAATGCAGCATGTTATCAGAAAATACTGGCAGACAATTTGCATTCTTCTGCACTAAAGCTGCGCGTGGGACACTCTTGGACTTTCCAGCACGATAATGACCCTAAGCACAAGGCCAAGTTGACCCTCCAGTGGTTACAGCAGAAAAAGGTGAAGGTTCTGGAGTGGCCATCACAGTCTCCTGACCTTAATATCATCGAGCCACCCTGGGGAGATCTCAAACGTGCGGTTCATGCAAGACGACCAAAGACTTTGCATGACCTGGAGGCATTTTGCCAAGACGAATGGGCAGCTATACCACCTGCAAGAATTTGGGGCCTCATAGACAACTATTACAAAAGACTGCATGCTGTCATTGATGCTAAAGGGGGCAATACACAGTATTAAGAACTAAGGGTATGCAGACTTTTGAACAGGGGTCATTTCATTTTCATTTAATTTCAGTTTTGTTTTATGATTGTGCCATTCTGTTATAACCTACAGTTAAATATGAATCCCATAAGAAATAAAAGAAATGTGTTTTGCCTGCTCACTCATGTTTTCTTTAAAAATGGTACATATACAGTGGCATGCAAATGTTTGGGCACCCCTGATCAAAATTTCTGTTGCTGTGAATAGCTAAGCGAGCAAAAGATGACCTGATTTCCAAAAGGCTTAAAGTTAAAGATGACACATTACTTTAATATTTTAAGCAATTTTACTTTTTTATATTCATATTTTACAGTTTCAAAATAACAAAAAAGGAAAAGGGCCCGAAGCAAAATTTGGGCACCCTGCATGGTCAGTACTTAATAAACCCCCCTGGCAAGTATCACAGCTTGTAAAAGCTTTTTGTAACCAGCTAAGTGTCTTTCAATTTTTGTTTGGGGGATTTTCGCCCATTCTTCTTGGGCTGTCTTGCATGCGCTGCTCTTTTGAGGTCTATCCACAGATTTTCGATGATGTTTAGGTTGGGGGACTGTGAGGGCCATGGCAAAACCTTCAGCTTGTGCCTCTTGAGGTAGTCCATTGTGGATTTTGAGGTGTGTTTAGGATAATTCTCCTGTTGTAAAAGCAATCCTCTTTTCATCTTCAACTTTTTTACAGATGGTGTGATGTTTGCTTCCAGAATTTGCTGGTATTTAATTTAATCCATTCTTTCCTCTACCAGTGAATTGTTCCCCTGTGCCACTGGCATCAACATAAGCCCAAAGCATGATCGATCCACCCCCATGCTTAACAGTTGGAAAGGTGTTCTTTTCATGAAATTCTGCACCCTTTTTTCTCCAAACATACCTTTGCTCATTGCGGCCAAAAAATTATATTTTAACTTCATCAGTCCGCAGGACTTGTTTCCAAAATGCATCAGGCCTGTTTAGATGTTCATTTGCAAACTTCTGACGCTGAAATTTGTGGTGAGGATGCAGGAAAGGTTTTCTTCTCCTGACTCTTCCATGAAGGTCATATTTGTGCAGGTGTCGTTGCACAGTAGAACAGTGCACCAATACTCCAGAGTCTGCTAAATCTTCCTTATAAGGTCTTTTGCAGTCAGACAGGGGTTTTGATTTGCCTTTCTAGCAACCCTACGAGGAGTTCTCCCTGAAAGTTTTCTTGGTCCACTATTCCAACTTGAACTGCCATTTCTTAATTACATTACGAACTGAGGGAACGGCTACCTGAAAATGCTTTGTTATCTTCTTATAGCCTTCTCCTGCTTTGTGGGCATCAATTATTTACATTTTCAGAGTGCTAGGCAGCTGCTTAGAGGAGCCCATGGCTGCTGATTGTTGGGACAAGATTTGAGGAGTTAGAGTATGTATAAAGCTTTGAAATTTGCATCACCTGGCCTTTCCAAATGATGATTGTGAACAAGCCATAGCCCTAACATGCTAATTAAGGTCTGAGACCTTGGTAAAAGTTATCTGAGAGCTCAAATCTCTTGGGGTGCCCAAACATTTGCATGGTGCTCCTTTCCTTTTTTTCACTCTAAAATTGTACAAAATAAAAATAATTCAGTAATTATTGCTTAAAATGTTGAAAAGAATGTTTCATCTTTAACTTTATGCCTTTTGATCCGTTCATCTTCTACTCACTTAACTATTCACAGCAACAAACATTTTGACCAGGGGTGCCCAAACTTTTGCATGCAACTGTATTACCAATTCTATATATATATATATATATATATACAGTGCATCCGGAAAGTATTCACAGCGCTTCACTTTTTCCACATTTTGTTATGTTACAGCCTTATTCCAAAATGTATTAAATTCATTATTTTCCTCAAAATTCTACAAACAATACCCCATAATGACAACATGAAAGAAGTTTGTTTGAAATCTTTGCAAATTTATTAAAAATAAAAACGAAAAAAATCACATGTACATAAGTATTCACAGCCTTTGCCATGACACTCAAAATTGAGCTCAGGTGCATCCTGTTTCCATTGATCATCCTTGAGATGTTTCTACAACTTGATTGGAGACCACCTGTGGTAAATTCTGTTGATTGGACATGATTTGGAAAGGCACACACCTGTCTATATAAGGTCCCACAGTGAACAGTGCATGTCAGAGCACAAACCAAGCCATGAAGTCCAAGGAATTGTCTGTAGACCACCGAGACAGGATTGTATTGGGGCACAGATCTGGGGAAGGGTACAGAAACATTTCTGCAGTATTGAAGGTCCCAATGAGCACAGTGGCCTCCATCATCCGTAAATGGAAGAAGTCTGGAACCACCAGGACTCTTCCTAGAGCTGGCCACCTGGCCAAACTGAGTGATCGGGGGAGAAGGGCCTTAGTCAGGGAGGTGACCAAGAACCTGATGGTCACTCTGACAGAGCTCCAGCATTTCTCTGTGGAGAGAGGAGAACCTTCCAGAAGAACAACCATCTCTGCAGCACTCCACCAATCAGGCCTATATGGTAGAGTGGCCAGACGGAAGCCACTCCTCAGTAAAAGGCACATGACAGCCCGCCTGGAGTTTGTCAAAAGGCACCTGAAGGACTCTCAGACCATGAGAAACAAAGATTGAACACTTTGGCCTGAATGGCAAGCATCATGTCTGGAGGAAACCAGGCACCACTCTTCACCTGGCCAATACCATCCTTACAGTGAAGCATGGTGGTGGCAGCATCATGCTGTGGGGATGTTTTTCAGCGGCAGGAACTGGGAGACTAGTCAGGATCGAGGGAAAGATGAATGCAGCAATGTACAGAGACATCCTTGATGAAAACCTGCTCCAGAGCACTCTGGACCTCAGACTGGGGTGAAGGGTCGTTGTCCTGTTGGAAGATGAACCTAAGCACACAGCCAAGATAACAAAGGAATGGCTACAGGACAACTCTGTGAATGTCCTTGAGTGGCCCAGCCAGAGCCCAGACTTGAACCCGATTGAACATCTCTGGAGAGATCTGAAAATGGCTGTGCACTGACGCTCCCCATCCAACCTGATGGAGCTTGAGAGGTCCTGCAAAGAAGAATGGGAGAAACTGCCCAAACATAGGTGTGCCAAGCTTGTAGCATCATACTCAAAAAGACTTGAGGCTGCAATTGGTGCCAAAGGTGCTTCAACAAAGTATTGAGCAAAGGCTGTGAATATTAATTACATGTGTTTTTTTTTTGTTTTTTTTTTTTTTTTTTTTTTTGAATAAATGTGCAAAGATTTCAAACAAACTTCTTTCACGTTGTCATTATGGGGTATTGTTTGTAGAATTTTGAGGAAAATAATGAATTTAATCCATTTTGGAATAAGGCTGTAACATAACAAAATGTGGAAAAAGTTAAGCGCTGTGAATACTTTCCGGATGCACTGTGTGTATATATATATATATATATCTATGCCCAATTCCAGCCTTGCTGAAGCACCCCCTGATCATCACCAATCCTCCACCTGGTTGTCTAATGGTTAGGCCTACAGAGCCACAGTGTCTCGCACCTACTGTGAAATTTGGTGGAGGATCAGTGATGATCTGAGGGTTCTTCAGCAAGGCTGGAATCGGGCAGATTCGTCTTTGTGAAGTACGCATGAATCAAGCTACGCACAAGGTTATCCTGGAAGAAAACTTGCTTCTTTATGCTCTGACAGTGTTCTCCAACTCTAGGATTGTTTTTTCCAGCAGGAAAATGCTCCATGCCACACAGCTAGGTCAATGAATGTGTGGATGGAGGACCACCGGATCAAGACCCTGTAATGACCAGCCCAGTCTCCAGACCTGAACCCCATTGAAAACCTTTGGAATGTGATCAAGAGGAAGATGGATGGTCACAAGCCATCAAACAAAAGGCAAGCTGCTTCAAAGAGAGCATGCCAAGATGCATTAAAGCTGTGAAAATCAGGGTTATTCCACCAAATATTGATCTGAACTCTTCCGGAGTTAAAACATTAGTATTGTGTTTAAAAAATGAGTATGAACTTGTTTTCTTTGCATTATTCAAGGTCTGAAAACACTGCATCTTTTTTGTTATTTTGACCAGTTGTAATTTTCTGCAAATAAATCCTCTAAATTACAATATTTTTATTTGGAATTTGGGTGAAATGTTGTCAGTACTTTATAGAATAAAACAAAAATGTTCATTTTACTGAAACACATGCCTATAAATAGTAAATCCAGAGAAACTGATAATTTTGCAGTGGTCTCTTAATTTCTTCCAGAGCTATATATATATATATATATGTGTGTGTATGTGTGTGGGTGTGTGTGGGTGTGTGTGGGTGTGTGTGTGTGTGTGTATTTCCATGTCCTCAATGTCACTTTCCATCCATTTACACAAGTCTTTCATAATATCCCTTTAACAAACAAAAGCCAGTTCCTCAATGAAATCATCATTCAAGAAGGGACATCATTTCTTCTAGGAAAACAACAGCACAAACATAAGTAAGTATTAGCAGTGGCTTTTATGGATTCTTTGGTATTGTTTGGTTTTAATCCGTTTTGAAAAATATCTGTGTAATAGGATCAACATTTCAAAAGATGGTTCACATGATTTACTTCACATTGACAGCCTGGTGTAAGCTATCTCTCAATCACTCACTCACCAATGGATAACTTTAGCTCTTTATTTCCATTTTTTTAGGCATCATGTTAATTTTTTACATTTGTTTGTCAATTAATTTTGTTAAATGTGTTAATTGAGCTTTTACTAGACCATGAAAGTCTGATCTACCCTTTTATCATGATACTTCCTTAAAGTACAACACAATCGTTTTTATATTTAGAAGTTAGAGCTCAAAAAGGTACAGCATAACAATAATAACCAACCTATTTGGCTGTACATGTTGCTTTATCAAATAAAATGCTTTCTAATATGGGCCTATTTCAACAAATATCAAATAAGCCCTTAAACCTTGATGAATATTTGATGAATATTTTATGTTTATTCATTTGATTGACTGCCTTTACTCTGGATTATCCTTAACACATTTTTACCAAATACAGCAACTCTTATGATCACCCTACCACCAAACATGGGAACATTAAGAACTGCGTTTGAAAGAAAAGTAATTAATTTCACTTGCCTAGCATTACGCAGACAAATATAACCTCATTTTATCATGGCAGATCAGAATATTCTGTTGGTCTTCATTTTATAGATGTACACTAGTCTAAGCATAAGTAAAAATTGCATTACTAGCATAAATGTCTACCTGAGGAAAACAATAGGATGGAAATGTATGTTATCTCTCCTGTAGTTGTCTTACTTGCATTGCAATAAAATTACCTTTTGCAAAGTTGATAAACTGCAATGTGCACACTTTTAAATAGAATGTATTGCATAAAGGAGTAAAAACACCTTTGTTTTACTTGTGACAGTGCCTTAAGGCCAGACATTTCCAAGTAAAAGGACCTTTGTGAAATATGGTGGATCTCTATTTAGTGCCTAATGCCAAATTTCATCATTAATATTATGTAATCTCTCCATTTCCTTAACCTCTATGTGTTTGTACTCAATTACACAGTCTAATGTACAACTGCACCCTTACTGTACGATAAAAATAACTGCACAAACTTATTTTCATATAGGTCTATTGTTATATCTGCTGTGCTGGAGGCAAAACCTCAGTTCACGGGACACATTACAACAAATAACTGCTTTGCTACTTATTGTTCTACTTTTTATTGCGTTATTTTCATTGATGTTGATGGCCCTTTGAGTTATGTTTTATGTGGTGTTAATTTAAAGAAAATGTTTGTACTTAAAGGGATATTTGACCCAAAAATAAACATGTTGTCATCATTTACTCACCATCATTTTGATCCAAACCTATATGACTTTCTTTCTTACATACTGTAGAACACAAAAGAAGATTTGAGGCATAATGTACAGCCTGGTCTAGTTATCATTACGTGACTGTGGAAACATTTTTGCTTAACAAAATTACATGCCATATTACACATTTGGCTACAGTTTCCAGTGAAATGTCCAGCAGGGGGCGCCAAAAATGAGTGAAATGGTGTCGTAATCAGACGAGGCTTTAAGGTGAATATTAGATGGAGGTTTTAATTTTAAGGTTTTTTGTTTTTTTAGAGTAACACATACCTCCTTAACCTACTGTAAAACGTTAACCTAAACCTAACCAATAGTGATCTCAAATCAAATGAGAGGTTAATAAAACAGACATAATTACCCTAAACCAATGCCTAAACCTAAACGATAGTGTCCAAAAACAAAATTGGAAATGAAAACCACATTTTCTGAAGCAACCATGTCATCATGTCTTTCATCTCATGTGTCAGCTTGTGAGTTTGGCTGATCTTGAACCGAGTCCAAAGTTCAACACTATGAGGTGAGCTACCCTGGAAGCTAATCACATTAGAATAAGTGTGTAAACGTAGGTGAGTCTGTAAAGGCATTAAAATGTATCGGAATAAGTGTTTCAATATCAGTGTGAAAGCAGTGTGTGAGTAATAGTGCAAAAGATAAGTGTTTATAAATCATAATCAGTTGTTGTACACGTGATATGTGTGAAAGTGAATAAAACACACAGTTCTTGCAGCGCCACTAGTGTTAATTTCATCAAAAAACTTAGAATTTGGCACGTAAAAGTCAGTTTACAAAAATGTAGTTATAGTAACGTTCATTCTACGAGACTGGGTTGAGAATGTAAGCCTCAGTCACCAATCACTTTCATTGCATTTTTTTTTTCCAAACAATGAAAGTGAAGGCTGATTTTATTTCTATGCTGCAACCATAGAAATAAAGCAATCCTGACCAGTGGCGTATCCAGGACATTTTTACTGGGGTGGCCAAGATGGGGCACAGACCTAGTGTGGGGTGGCGATACCGGGAGAACCTTTATGAATGGCACATGATCAAAATGTGTAAATATCGCATTGCTTTGCTTCAACATCTACACATGTAGAATAAATGAATTCTTAAACTCATGTTAGCATTCACTGAATTGTTTGTATTCAATATCAGACTGTTGTTTTGACACTTGACAGTTTTCTATTCCTGTTCTATTTCAACCTATTACAGTTTCTGGGAATCTATGGTTATTTTAACATAACATCCATTTTTAAATCAGTAATTGTTTAGGAAAAGTCAGTTAAACATTTTTAAGAGCTATTCTCATTGTAGAGAATTAATCTGCGTATAACATCAGGTATAGTGTATAATCATAAAAAGATACAAGTACAGGTGATGACTGATTGAGGTGCAATTCAATCAATCATTCAATCAATTATTCATTCATTTATTAACTATAACTGCACTGTCCAGCAGAAATATTGTTAAATTGGGTACAAATCAGTGTGTGAAATTGGCTACGGAGGGCTTATAGGTGTCTGTCTGGAAACCCCAAAATTGCAGATTGAGCTCTGAATACAGTAAAAAACAAAACTCTATTTACAGTGTCTACTCAGGTTTATTTTCCACATGTTCTGATAGCTTCAATTACTTTGAATATTACCAAATAAAATAGTCAAATCATTTGCGGCATTTAAGTGCAATTTGCTCTGCCTGTGCATATTTAAAATGTCAAATAAGGTATAAAAACTTTGAAGATTTTATTGGTCTGACTGACCAATAATACACATAAAGAGCTCATAAATAACTCATGTAAAGATTTAAAGTACAGTCACAGCACAAACCCTTCCATTTCACACACAGGTTAGCCATATATATAACTTTAGCTATTGAACATATACATCTGTAAAACGCTTTACACACCTCCGTCATTAAATCAGAAAACATGGCATTTCATATTCCATGTCAATATAAAGATAACATGCTGAATGTGGTGTAAGGTCTAGCTTACTCTTTAACTTAGCTACTGTAACAATGAAAAAAAAAATTCACATTCACATGGAAATTCAGGATAAATTAAACGTTAGATTAGATGAACATACCTCTCAAATAACAGCTTTCTTTTTGACCACAAATCGACGTCCTCAACTCATTGGAAGTTGGAGGTAGACGCTAGCTCGTGTCAGCTTCGTGCTTCTTACTGACCATTATACTCCAGACCTGGCGCCCGCTGCCTGCGACCTGTGGCACCTGCCTGGCCACCCGCGGCCTGCCCCTCCCCCCACTGATCAAAGATCAGCTCACACAGCTTCAGTCCCACCACTACTATAATGATCAGAAATATAAAACTGACCCTGGGTCAGTGTAGCTCTAAATCAACAAATGACCTGAGATGTCATCTTTGATTGACAGGTGTTTCTATTGGTTCTTCGTTCTTGTGTTGATGAACATGATGAACTACCAATCAGTTCTGGGATGGCCACATGGTGGCCAATGAGATTTCAGGGGTGGCCCAGGCCACCACAGGCCACCCACTATAATCACCACTGATCCTGACTCAGTGGATAGAGTCAGAGCGAACTGTACATTGTATTTTCAACAAACAATATGATGCAGTTCATGTATTTGAGCTATTCTTGCTTAACATCCTGCAAAATGCAGTTTCATTCTTTCTTTTTCTTCAGTATTTCAACATCATGAAATTCCATACTGGTCCAGGCCCATTTTTGCTAATTTTTTTGATGGTTTGGTACTTGTCTGGTAACTTAGCTGGTTGAAGCATCCAAAACACAACATGACGATTAGGCTGGTCTTTGAACATGGCCTTGCCTCTGGTTAGTTTTATTCACAAACACCAAGCATCCATTCTGCTGTGCAACGTGTCCATCAGTGCATCTGTTACTTCTAAAATGTGATGTCAAGAGGGCGTGTTGTGTATTCACACTGATTAGAGAGTTAAGGCTACATTCGTCACATCAATCTTCACTCCTGTGAGAAAAAAAGACATTGACTGGGTGGAACCTACCCTGAGATTAATGACATCACATTTGTAACATGGCATTTAGTCTTTATTATTGCCAGCAGGCATGGAGCGTCACACACCCAAAGACACACAGCATGTGCTAACACTCCCCTAATCCAATATACTGATCTCCCTTCACCCACATACCATAGAAAGATGCCAGATTTCTAGCAGCATTGCAGTGGTTCCTGAGGCTGTGTGGCCAGTTCAAGACAGGTCTTACTGGGGAAATTGTGTTAAATGGAGTGTGAGGCCCAGCACTTTGACCTCAATTAATACTGTTCTCCTCAATGTCTGAAAGGGCCAGAACCTCCACCGACTACAAGCAGGATTTAATCTGTTATATGTCATGTTACCTCTGCCTGATGATAATGTAATCATAACTCCAGTGAAAAATGTTTGCCTCCATTTTTTCCAATTCCACTGACTCTAATTACGAGCTCTGTGGACTGAGAGCATCTCAAACTAATTCCAGCCCCACATTACCCACAATATTGTGTAGGGGAGAGAATCAGTCTTCATGGGTATTGATCATTCTCTGTAGGCATTTCAAAAATTCAGGTGAATACTTGGACAAATCCACTTTGGAGTTATCTGATTGCTATCCATTTTATAAAGGAGGATTTTAAAAGTATAGCTCACCAAAATAATTAAAATTTATATTTAGGGCTGAACAATTAATCAAAATAAAATCTAAATCATGATATGATGTGGTGTGATTATCAAACCGCAAAGGCTGTGATTTAATAAAATAAATATATAGTCTTCATGCACTGCTTGCTGAGCTTTCTGTATGTGCACAGCTCTGTTTTCTGTATTGTGACATATACTCAAAGCACACAAGGCTAATGAGCTGAGTGTGTTAAATTTACAGTGCTCTACATTCACTAATTGTATATTTGTATAAATCCAAATATGCTTGGTCACCAAACGTTGCCATCCAAATCTAAAGTAACCTCATAACATAACAAAAAAGTGGATGAGAGTATTTCTCTGCACTATAAGGCCATTGTCAACTGTCATTGTCAACCTAACTACTTACAGAAATGTCTTCCTTTTGTTTACTGCCAAAATAAAGGCCCACGTAGCTATGCAAGTTATGAAAATATTACATAAATATGGTACTGTTTTATAATAATAATAACAGTTGTTGTTAATATACTGTATATAATATGTAATGTATATTTCCATAATAACTTAGTAACTTTATAATAACTTATTATTCGGTTCCAAAAAATAATGATGAAAAGTGGTCTGGGACCCTATCTCAAAGGCCCATAATATTTTTATTTTATTTTTTACAAAATAATTAGATTTCTTTTTTGTATAAATCAGCCCCATATACCTGTACATTTTATTCACACTCATGTTGTTGCAAACCTTATGACTTTCTTCTGGTGAATACAAAAAGGTAACTTTTTTTTAAAAAATACTTTGGCCGCCCATTTCCATATGATGAAAGAGAATGGGATCAAAAATGGAAATGATGACAATTATGCTTGATAACCAATCTGACATGACACGTATAAAGGCGCAATATTTGATTTGAGAGATGCAGCGGAGGGCCAGATTTTGATTTACTAATGACTACAAATATTTTGACCAAAGAAATTCCATTAGTTTTCCATGAGCTTTCCAGTCATTTCTAACTACTGGATATTGATTTTTAGAAATAATTTTCTATTTTTTTTTTTTTTTTTTTTTTATTCAGAAATGAATAATTTACACCAATTTGTTTCAAACAGTTCATTGAAAAGAACCGTCTCAAACATACAATTAATTTACAAATCAGACATCACTATGGCTTTTACTCTACACATGAGTTATATCTAGCTGGTTAAATATATAAAAAAATATATATATAATAAAAATAAATAAAAAAAACTTTCCTTGACTTATTTTTGACTTTCCATGAATTTCCCAGGCCCAAATTCATAATATTACATTTCCCTGATATTTCCAGAATTTCCATGACAATGGGAACCTGGGGCAGAAATGAACTGATCAAAATGTCACTGAAAATGATGGTGCCTGGGTAGCTCAGCAGGTATTGACGCTGACTACCACCCCTGGAGTCATGAGTTCGAATCCAGGGTGTGCTGAATGACTCCAGCCAGGTCTCCTAAACAACCAAATTGGCCCGGTTGCTAGGGAGGGTAGAGTCACATGGGGTAACCTCCTCGTGGTCGTGACTAGTGGTTCTTGCTCTCAATGAGGCGCGTGGTATGTTGTGTGTGTATCACGGAGAGTAGCATTAGCCTCCATATGTGGAGTCTCTGTGGTGTTATGCATGACGAGCCACGTGATAAGATGTGCGGATTGGTGGTCTCAGAAGCGGAGGCAACTGAGACTTCTCCTCTGCCACCTGGATTGACAAAGTAAATGTGCCACCGTGAGGACCTAGTAAGTAGTGGGAATTGGGCATTCCAAATTGGGTGAAAAGGGGATAAAAAAAATAAATAATGTCACTGAAAGTGACAAAAAATACCCCTGAAATTCAAATTGTGGGGGTTAAAAATTCCCCCTTAATGAATTCTTACAGTAAAACGGTATTCTAGGCCTAAATATACATATTTCTTGCATAAAACATGACATATAAAGAGGTTTGGGGAGTAATGATATACATGTAACAGGATTACGTATTTAAAACACAAAATATTAGTATTCCACTACAGTTACAATTTAAATCATTGGTAATTAGAGTACAGTTACATTCAAAACATATTTTGATTACTGAAGAGATTACTTTGCATTTTATTGTCATTTGTTTCATTTAATATTTAGTCCTTTCAGGTGGAAAAATGTATACATATAAATGATGTGATCCAAAGTGCATCTGAACAGCGGTGAAACACTTTCTTATGATGTGTTACATTCATACGAGCAGATAGAGCAATAAGTTTGAAGTAAGTTTGGAGCAGAAGAAAAAGAAATAAACCTTGTGTAAATTGTCAGCTTTACACTAAGCTAAAATGCTATTTCTAGCCATTTTACATGCATGTTACCAGACACGATCATATTTTTTATCAAGAAAATTCACGTTGGATCATAATTTCTTTTTTTCTAGTAAGACCTTTGATCTTATGGCAAAAATCTTATTCTTGATAATAATTTATGTATTGTTTTCCTGTAAAAATATCTAAAAATCCTTAAAACAAGATCAATTTGATTTATCTTGTTTTAGAAGCAACACTGCATAAGATATTTAGGTTTTTCAGAGAATGTATTTTTAACATGTGTATTTTGTCTTACTGTACTGGCAGAGTTTTTATATTCAAAACAAGTTAAAAAATATACCAGTGCAGAAGAAGTAATCCAAAGTATTTAGAATACGTTACTGACCTTGAGTAATCTAACGGAATAGGTTACAAATAACATTTTATAGCATGTATCCAGTAATCTGTAGTGGAATACATTTCAAAAGTAACCCTCCCAAGCCTGCATATAAATACTTGGATAATAATGTATGTTAATTAATTATTTGACATTATTTTTTAAATGATTAGAAAACATTTGACCTCATTAATGTATAAAAAAAATGCCACTGAAAATCAAATCCAGGGGAGTGCCCCTTAATAGAAAAGTTCATTTTTGACATGGATGAGAAAGCTGTTGTATGGAAAAGAGCATTCAAGATATTCTTCAAAAACATCTCCTTTTGTGTTGCATGAAAGTAAGCAAGGGTCATATGGGTTTGGAACAACTTGAGAGTGAGTAAACAATGACAGAATTATAATTTTTTTGGTTGAAATATTCCTTTTAAATGTAGCCAAGTGGAGAAATTTCATGTAATTTAACTCGTCATAAATTGGACGTAGCCTCTTTAAGAACCGGAGTTTTGTGACACCTGCGTTTTGTGAGGCCTGCTTTCCAGCACACATTTGTGCTAGTTAGAACGTGAGAGCAGAAGTTGTGCAAAAGAGCGGTTGATAATTCTTTGGGTAAATATAAAAGTTTACACAGAATGCTTATAAACTGCATTAAATATGTGTTCACAAGAGTCATATGTTAAAATTGAGTGTTTGTTATGAGTTATTTTTGAAGGATGCATATGGATTGCATGTGTGGAGTTTGACCACGTTTGGTGCACATGTGCAAGAACTGGGTTTGTAAATTTAGTATTAATTATGTCTCATTTAATGATTTATAGCCCAGAGTGTTTTTACAAATAAGTGTGATACATGTTATATCTGAAAACGTGTAATGAGAATTCTATTGTTTTAAACTGTAATACATGTCCTTAAAGCCTGGTTAAAAATGTATAAAATGTTTGAGTAATTTAAGCATGTGTTAAATGCATAAAAACTGTGAGTGTTTAAGCATGTTTAAGCATGTATTAAGTATGTGTTGAAGCAAGGGTAGAGGTCCGTGTACGTTGCAATCATTCGTTTTTCGTTTTGAAATTAAAAAACAAAAAAATCAATTATGCTTTGAATTTTTTTTCATTTCAAAAGCATTAGGCAAAAATGGAAAAAGAGGCTTGTTTTTTATTATTTGTTTTGTTTAAAAAATAAAAAAGCAAGAAATTAGCTAATTTCTCATGTTTATTGCTCATTATTGCTCATTTATTGGATATAAAATGAATGTTCAATGTACATGAATGAATATTTTATTTGCACATGCGGGTGGGTCTGAAACGCGATTGGACAATCTGCACTGTCATCTGTCCTGCCTCAATCAAACCCATCAGAATAAGAGTTCATCACGACAGAGCTCTACAGATGGATTAATCAAATTATTAATTCAGAACATTAAAATTCTTCCAAACTTTTGACAGTTGCATATTTATTACAACTCTGCTCTCGCACATAAAGCAGCTAAACAAGGATTTATCCGACAACCCACCAAGGCACCAACTGAATGCAGCAACATATATACTGATGTACCTTGAATACAAGAATACAATGTTGTGCTGCAAATTACAAAAAATGTGTCTAAATTGATAATACAGGTAAAGTGAGACATGTAGGTTTTTGAATGTGATATTTCTTCATTTTCCTCTCTATAGTGAGGAATAAACTTGAATTTAGCTCGCCCATGTTCATCGTGCTCTGCCGCTGCATTACGGTTCTGAGAAAGTATACTTATAGCTAACAGTTGTGTAGTGTATTGCCATTGCTGATTTGGCTCAATATCACTTTGATTTTTGTTCTCACTTCAGTTTTCCGCTGACAACATGACTGTTTTAGACAGACAGTATTAAACAGTGTATGCATGGACTCACTAACCTTTAGCAATCGGTGTTCAAAGAATGAAACATGACTGCCCCCTACTCAGGGCCGGAGTGGCATTCGGGAAGATCGGAAGAATTCCTGCTGGGCCGGTCAAAAATTGGGCAGGTTAGGTCCGCATGTTGATTGACAAACTTTCATCATATGTCACATAACAATTGCCAACAGACCGTAACATCCGGTATTTAAAGGATCAGAACTGCGTTCCGTATTATAGCGGACGCAGTCTGTATTTTATCATCTCACACCCAAACAAATGAGAGAGTAGCCTGTGAGAGATCAAACTGATGTTGCGCCCTTCACTTGACAGCGCGGGAAGGATCACGGAAGATCCATCGAGAACAGATAGGCTACTAATAGCTGAATGGATGAACGTGCTTCAGGTATAAGATCATCACAAGTTTAATACTGACTGCAGTCTCACAATCGCAATCAATTAGTCTCTGAAATCCTCTTCCCTAGCAGTGCAGAATGATAATTGCAAAATAATTTTTTGTCACTAAATAACAGAATACTTCAAGTAAATGAATACAGATGCAACAGCACGACACAGTACGAAAATAATGGGACTTTACAGCTCTCAAATGATTAAACTCAATGAAACAAACTGCACAGAGTGCCTTCAATGTTGTATCATGCGATAAAACCCTCTTAAAGAGACAGTAACCATTTTGCCTTTGTCCTGAACATTTACATTCCAAGTAAAAGAAAAGTACAACTGTGTTATTTTTAGTCTATTTCACTCTTATCATTGTAAAATGGCATGTTTTTGAATGGCATGTAAAAATGTTAAAACAATCACTCAACCTTAATTGTTTCACTGGATCTGTTGCTATTTTAATTATCTAAAATACAAAGCACTGACCATTTAAAGTGTGAGCCTGTACATCTTGAAAGAGTTATAAACATTTAGAGTTCTATAGTGTTATTATGTGCCTAGATAGTCTTTAAAATAAACGTAGTTTAACCAAAAATGAAATTTCTCTCATCATTTACTCACCCTCATGCCATCCCAGATGTGTATGACTTTCTGTCTTCTGCTGTACACAAATGAAGCTTTTTAGAAGAATTTCTCTGTTCTGTTGATCGTTTCAATGCAAGTGAATGGTGATCAGAACTCAGAAGGTACAAAAATCACATAAATGCAGCATAAAAGTAATCCATACAACTCCAGTGGTTTAATCTTTGTCTTCAGAAGCGATATGATAAGTGTGGGTGAGAAACAGATCAATATTTACGTTTTTTTTTTTTTTTTTTTACTATAAATTCTCCTCCCTGCCCAGTAGGGGGCGATATGCTTATGTAAATCACCAAAAACAGAAGAACTCTTAAGAGAGAAGAGTGCTTATGAAAGTGAAAATGGAGATTTATAGTAAAAAATGACTTAATTATTGATCTGTTTCTCACTGCTGTCATTTACTTGCATTTAATGGACCAACAGTTCTTCTAAACATCTTCATTCATGTTCTGCAAAAGAAAGCCATACACATCTGGGATGGCATGAGGGTGTGGAAATGATCAAATATCCCTTTAACATTCACTTATTTTTACAACACATACAATGATGTCTCATGACAAAGTGAAAATCTTAGTGAATGCCGTATGTGGTATAATGACATGGAGAGCTTCAATAATTTTCAAGTAATTACATATATTGCATATTTTTGCTGTGATCTTTTTTTATTGTTATCATCTTAACCTCCAACCCCCCTTTTGGGTGTGGGCTGACTTGGACATGACATCCCGGGCTGAATATGAATCCCACTCCGGCCCTGCCCCTACTGATCATGTCTGTTCTTCGCCGCCTCATCCCAGCAAACACAGAACATTGTCTCAACGTTGGCAACCTTCTATCGACGTTGCGACGACGTGGGCAAAAGCTTGCCAATTTTACATTGTGTGATGAAGGTTGTCACCACGCTGTCACAACGTTGTTGTTTTACCATCGTTCCGAGTCACTGATTAAAGTCATGCTTATGTTGTATTGACTACCACTGTACAACATACTGTACACGTCACTGTCCTGAAGTGCGAATTTCCATTAAAATATCAACTGACAGTTGGCCATCTGTGATTCATCGAGGATGTGTGAGTATTGCTTTTCATTTCTGCGTCAGCAAAATGAAATGAGTAAATATTGAAACAAAACCTATAATTTGGTAGTTAAAATGTGTAAAATGTACCAATGCAATATTTGAATTGTTTCATTGTTCAAATAAACGAATACCCAGCAATTAAATTTTGGCATTATGTTTTAAGTGAACACATCCCTGTTATTAATATTGGTGTATCTTCAAGTGGATATTCAGCCTTTTCTGTGTCAATATGTAATTATTTGTTTTGTGACATTTTCAGTGGGATGTCGCAATGAGCCGCTTATGTGGAAACGCAATTAAGCCAAAAACACCAGTTGTTGTAGCAAGAAGTTTTATGTATGTTTGAACGAATCTTCCATCACATAATGTGTAAAAAGGTGGAACAGAAACATAATAATTAGCCTAAATCAATAGAAAGTTGGGACTTTTCTTTAGACTTTAGTATTTATATCTCAATATGTGTTTCATGGTCAAAGTGACTCACAACGACAGAGCAGGTCTCATATGTTATCCACCAAGCAATGTAAAAAAATGTTTTGTACATTTGCTGGGTCTCAGGAGGTCATGGTAAAATCTTTGCTAGTGCTGGAATAAAGCAATTAATCAGTGTTATTGTTTTGTTGTTGTTGTTGTTGTTGTTTTACTCAGCAACCCAACATTCTCAGGTTGAGGTAAGCTGGTTAAAGAATTTTAAGTATTTTCTTAAAAACTAATTTTAAAGCTAATTATACAATATTAATGTATTATGTTCAAGAATAGAAAACAAAAGAAAATTTCACTGGATAAAAAATAAATAAAAAATGCTGGATTTTGTGGCAAGCGTACATAATAATGTAGAAAATCATACAATTCACAATGTATGAAAAATGGTTGCTGACCAGTTATTTACTAATACTATATTTTTGATCCAAAGATGCCAACGGACTACAGAGTGGTTATGCACGTGGACAGCACACATTCAGTCATACCACAACATTTGAAAGGTAATGCTTTCCTTTTTTCTTTTCTTTCTTTCTTTTTTCTTTATTTTTCGGAATTCAGACATGACATGAAAGCTATCTACTAGCCATCTAACAGCTGAATGGGACAGCCATAAAATTAAAGCAAACATTCAAAACTGTTGATGTATAATAAACACAATATTAATACAAGGAAATAGTCCTTTTAGAGTTCTGCACCACACCAAATTGAGATGTCCAGAGTGAAGGACGCAGAGTTGTGGCACATTTATTCACTTTATTTTTCAGCAAAACTAGAGCACCGCCATTAGCATCACTGAATGTGGACCACTTCTGGTATCAGCCACTTCAAGCTATTTTAGCTATGCAAAAATACTACATTATGCTGCTTTATATTACAGACTGGCAATAAATGTCGACACATTTATTATCATTAATTACCATGAAAAACTAACTGATTTTGAGCACATATACCATTACCGTTTATTGCATTTTCCCATCGTTTAATCACACACTGTTGCACTGGCAGAATGAATTAAATCAGGTCCTGGGCACTGTCTTGGCACACCTCCACAAACTTTACACAACCAGCAGAGAGATGAAAGATGCTGGGAACCAAAACTACTTTCTTGTTTCATCTTGGCAAAATAATAAATGCATTTTACTCTCCGTTCTTGTCAAAGAGCATTCTGTCTTTATTAGGGGTGTGCAGTAAACAGACACGCATATCTCGCATTTAGCATGGCATATGAAACATCGCCTTTGGAAATAAATTAACATATGGGTACATATGAATGGAGGTTTACATGGAGACAAGAAAGACTGCATCATCACAATCTCGGTAAAGAAAGATGCAGATTTTATTACCGTCTCTTCAATACAACACACAGCAACAAGTGAATGATTTACTTACTCTTTTTCTATAAATGCTGACATTAGAAAATTATCCGACATTGGCACATAATTCTGCCTTACATCCTGTGGTTGTGTGATAGTTTATATGCCCAGATCACTAACTCTGGTATTATAGCCTTCTAGTTATTTACACTGCGGTCAGTGCCAGCGGAACTTTCTCACATTCGCCGGAAATGCAGCTGCTGCTTACTTCTGCATTGCAAAATAAGATGGAAGACATTATCTTTAAGTTTTGGCATTTTATGACAAATATTTCTCAATAGTGACTACACATCAGACAGATATTTGACCAGTCAATGGGGTATTGTGGATAACCTTAAACACCAAAAAGTGGATCAGAACTTGGTGTTTCAGGAGACTGCACAGTCTTTCTCTTCTCAAAAAAAAAAAATAATTTCTACTCAAATCAATGTTTTATGTCTTGTTACATGTAACCCATAATGACTGACTGACAGTATTTTATCCCTTACATAAGTGAAATGGTTATGAGAGAGGCAATCATTACAGAATGTTTGTTTTGTAGCACCAAGAATGCAAGTGTGGAGTCAGGAACATAGTTCAAGTGCTGATCAATGCCAAAGTAGTTACATTATTTTGAAAATATGAACTTGTTTGTCTTATATATATATATACAACAGTTAGTTCCAGTCCTCGAATCTGGTCTCACACCATCAGCACTCTGACATTTCACTGTGTGTATCACCCCGCTTGTGTTCGTGCTGTTCTAAACTAAAGTGTAAGAGCAGTGCAGAGGTGTTAAGAGCCATCTGTCTCTTTACATTTAATATTGTGACATTACATATTATAGCCAGCAGCTGGAGGCAAAAGACCATTTTTGTGTATAATATGAGCCAGTTGGTGACGTGAAGTGAGTCAGCGTCAGTCAGTGTTTACATACAACAGCACTCTGTGATCGCTGGTATTACTATTACACTACTAAAGCTAGGAAATAGCTTTAAAAGGCTTTAAACTAACAACTTCAGCATTAAGGCTCATCACAGTTGAGAGACACAACAGACTGATTAATTACACAAACTCAAGGCGCTTACCTCTTACCGGACTTTCCACATTGGAGAGGACATTGGAGATTGCGTTTTCTATAGTGAATGACTCTTGCACACCACAAAAAAGGGAGGAATACCCCCGCTTGGACGGCTATTTTTCCACTGAGAAAATAGGATGAATTTCACCAAAATGGCATTATCTTCAGAAAGCTGACTAACAGACTACAGCATCATCAACAGGTGATTGCACACGCTCCATCTCCATCTCTCTCCACACACATAGTTTCAAAGCCGCTTTACAGAAAATCATGCATTAACAGAAGATAAAACTGTAATATCTATAATGTCTTAGAGTCATCATTGTGATGTTTGATAAAATACGATTGTGAATTGTGTTTAAAAATAAGTAATTAAATAATTGTATTTAGAAACCCAGTGAGCAAGCCGAAGCGACTGTGGCAAGGAACACAAAACTCCATAAGATGTTGGTTAATGGAGAAAAATAACCTTGGGAGAAACCAGGCTCACTGTGGGGGCCAGTTCTCCTCTGGCTGACATCATGAATATAATGCCAATATTACTTAATTATGTATAGTGCAAGTCATGGTTTAAAATTATTAAACTAAGTAAGTTTTAAGGGTCAGTGTTTAAACAAAGATTTTGTAAGAAATGTAAGATTAATGACTAATGCCTTTGAAGTCCATCCTGGATTAACTGCAGAAGTTCACATAGATGCATTGTCATTTGTTAGTTGGCTGATGAAGGGTTTTGTTGGCAATTAATTGATAGTCTATGTATTCCATTATCAAGAGTGTAGTCCATCATTAGACCGAGGTGATGCAGGCAGAGATCAGTGAAGTGCATCGCAGTTCAACCGGCCGGTAATTTCTGTGAGGTCTATCCTAAGTCCAAGGTTCAGGCAATGGCATATGATGTATCACATGTCTTATGATTGGAGTTGGCATCAGTTCATCCTCTGAAGTCCATCATAATAGACTGAAGTGATGTTTGGCTGGCATCGGCTGCATTTAGTCATCATCACTCAAAGACACATAGCAGTGGAGTCCAACACGGAGCAGGAATGGAGCTGGATCCAGCCGGTTCTGGTGACCTCAGGATAGGAGTCCCGAGGTTGAGACAGGGATACAAATAGAATAATATTAGCATATATGCCATTCAATTTATTGCAGAGTTATAGATCATGATCAATGTTTCTGGCTTCTGGTTCCGGCAGACCTAACTAAAGCAGCCGAGTTGAAGGATAAATTAGGTGTATGCCTGGCTAAATAGATGAGTCTTTAGTCTAGACTTAAATTGAGTGAGTGTGTCTGCATCTCGAACAGTGTTAGGGAGACTATTCCATAGTTTAGGATCCAAATATGAAAAGGATCTACCTCCTTTCGTGGATTTTGATTTTCTAGGAACTATTAACAGGCCAGAATTTTGCGATCGTAATGAACGTGGTGGAATATAGCATGGTAGAAAGTCACTTAAGTACTGCAGATCTAGACCATTCAAAGCTTTGTACGTAGGTAACAGAATTGTAAAATTAATATGAAATTTAACAGGTAGCCAATGTAACAACGATAAAATGGGGCTAATATGATCATATTTCTTGGTTCTAGTCAGCACTCTGGCTGCTGCATTTTGAACCAACTGAAGTTTATTTATTGATCTTGCAGTACATCCTCCCAGTAATGCATTACAATAATCTAGTCTTGAGGTCATCAACGCATTAAATAGTTTTTTGGCATTAGCAACAGAGAGCATGTGTCGTAATTTAGCAATATATCTTAGGTGGAAGAATGCTGTTCTACAGACATTGGTAATTTGATTTTAAAAGGACAGATTGGTATCAAATATATCACCTAAGTTCTTCACTGTTAAAGACGATGTAACAGTACCTCCATCGAGAGTCAAATTGTATTTTAGCGGCTTGTTTTTAGAGGTTTTTTCTCCAATAATTAGTACCTCTGTTTTGTCGGAATTGAGTAGAAGGAAATTTCTGGCCATCCAATCTTTGATTTCATTGATACACTCTGCTAATTTGGAGAATTGTGAAATTTCGTCAGGTTTTGAAGAAATATAAGGGCTTTTTTCTTTAATTTTCTTTAATCGAAGGGGGGCGACACTATCAAGAGTGCTAGAGAAGACAATATTTATATTTTCTGTTATTTCATCAAGTTCTTCTAGACTTTGGGGCTTATTGAGTGTATGAGATAGATCTGGAAGATTGTTAGTGAAGCTATCTTTAGTGGTCGAAAGAATAGTTCTACCTGAACGATAGCGTGGTGTAGATTGAGTAACATTAGCTGATCGCAGCATACAATAGACGAGGTAATGATCTAAGTTGTCATTGCTCTGCGGAAGAATTTCTATAGTATCAACATCAACTTCATATGACAGATTTAAATCTAGCATATGATTATGACGATGAGTTGGTCCTGTCACATTTTGTCTGACTCCAAGAGAGTTGAGAATATCGATAAATTCTAATCCCAATATGTCATTTTCATTATCTATGTGAATGTTGAAGTCACCAACAATTAAAGCTCTATCTACATTAACTACAAGATCTGATAAAAAAAAATTAGCAAATTCACCAAGGAAATCAGAATAAGGCCTGGTGATCTATATACTGTAGCAAGGGCAAAAGAGGGCAGACATTTTTTATTTATATCTGACAGTGTCACATTAAGCATTATTAGTTCAAAAGACTTAAATTTATATCCTGTTCTCCGAGTAACACCTAAAACTTCACTGTAAATTGTAGCTAACACCTCCTCCTCGACCCTTCAGACGAGGCTCATGTTTATAACAATAACTTGGGGAGTAGATTCATTTAAACTAATATATTCATCTAATATAAACATCCTTGTTTCTCCAATAACTTGTAAGAAACAGCCGAAGCCATGACATTTTTGAATTACTAATGGAGGATTGGACATATCATTTGTTTTGAACCAGCAACGGCAGATTCAATGGAAGCATGCCAGATATTGGAAGACAAAATTGTAAGTAATATCAAAGTTTAAGCTGAAATATTTAAATTATTAATTTTCAAAAAATCGCTTGCAATTTTGCAATTGTTAACACAATTGCTTGCCTTTCAGATGGCGACATTGATCAAAGGTCAAGTGGTGCTTTAAATAACAGTATTTTTATTTTTATTTATTTATTTTTTTTTTTTGTACAAGCAAAACACAAAAGTTTATCTTATAAACAGAAGTCCTTACAATCTTATAAACAGAAGTCCTTACAATCTGGCATTAATAGATTTCCAGCTTTATGTTCTCAATAAAAGATGGTAATTTGTTGCCACTTACTGGCATATAGATGTAATCAACAGAAATATTCACTAAATGTATCAGTGAACAAATCTGTAAAAAATATTTTTAATGAACTCATTCAAAAGACTTGAGGGTCACCGGGATGAACCAAAATTACATGTAATGTAATTAGTGTGAGTGCTCTTGTCCTGTTTAATGTACTGTACAGCTGGTATAGATATAACACTAAGTTTGACATTTTTAATTTTACAGTGACCGACTATTCACATGTACAGGATGCTTCATTGGACCTCTTCTCATCATAAATAAAAGTAAGTAGTCAGAGACATGGCCAGCGCATGCTCTGACATGTAGTGCTTCCACTCTTCTCACTATTATTTTCTGTCACTTCTGCACTTTCCTGTCCCATCAAAGGCCTAAAATAAAATTATGTTTAAATGTCTCAAGTTTTAGGTGCAACTAGGGTAGTGTCAGCACTACACTAATGTTATGTTTTTTTTTTTTTTTTTAGCTGCCCAGTCATAAGTCAGCTTGTCTGAGCTGCCAGTAAGGAGAGAGAGACAATAAGTATTTTAAGTTTTAAAGTTGTAACGTTTAACATTTTTATTTATTTTATTTTTTAGCTAAGTTATAATTCATAAAAGAATATTGTGGGTTCATTTAAGATTAATCAACAGCATTTGTAACGATTCTGATTATCACACAAAATAATTTATTTAAAAAAAAATTTAACTCAAGGTTACAGTGGAAGTGAATGGGGCCAATTTTTTGAGGTTTTAAAAGGCAGAAATGTGAAGCTTATAATTTTATAAAAGCACTTACATTATTTATTCTATTAAAAGTTGTGTATTATTTGAGCTGTAAAGTTTAAATCAACAATTTTATGGTTGTTTTAGGGTTTACCACGTTACATCATTGTGGCAACAAACTTTACACAAAAAAATCATATTAACATGCATATTGTCCACGTCTTGTGGCTATACTTTTGAAACAGTATTGTTTACAGATTGGCCCACCCTCATTTCCATTGTAAGTGCCTCACTGTAATCCAGATTTTTGCTTCTTTTAAAGAAAAGGAGGGAGGAGTCTAAATTAATTTCTGTGGTTATCAACATTGTGCTACAAATGCTGTCAAATGAACTTCCATTGAACCCAGAATATTTCTTTAATTTTACCTAAAACGCTACATGTAGTGCAATTACAATAATTACAATACCATTGTAATACTGTATGTATTAATAAAGTTGATGACCTATGACCCTGTGTTGCCTGTGTTTAACTCTCCAAAGTTGAAACTGACACGTTGATTATAATTGATTTATTTATTGTTAAACATAACTTGTAAAAAACAATGTTAAATATTAACAATATAAAAAATTTTATTACATTATTTTTAATTTTATTTTGAGGCTTTGTATGTGATTACTGAAAAATATTACCCATAATATATACAAGAACAGAAAGAAATAATGGGTAATCGAGTTGTGTGTTGCAATGGCATCAGTAATAAACAAATGTGGCTGGAACATCTCTTGCTTTCGCTGAATGTTGCGCAACAACGTTGCCACAGCCTTGTCACGTCTTACATTTCTATGTGGACACAACGTGGAGAACACATCTCAAACAACGTTGCAATGATAAAAATGGAACGTGGCAGTGTGTTTTCTGGGATGCGATGTGATACCAGGTGTTTTATAAATTTAATCTGCTTTATTTTGAGCAGAAAACAACCGAGCAAGTGCAAAAGTTTAAAAACAGTATTAACCAGTAGGCTTTTAATTCATTATTGGAAGTCCAGTTATTTAAAATATATAGAAATTTGCAAATTTGTGGTTATGTTTGGTAATTCGCATCACAAAATTTTTATAATAATCTATACCAGTGGTTCTCAACCTTTTAGCTAGGTTTAGGCCTGCTGTGTTTGTGTGTGTGTATGTGTGTGTGTCTTATTTTGTGCCCTGACTCATGACTAACACCACGTCTAGCATTAGTGCCACAGTAAGAAGCCATGACCACTATTTGAAATTTTCCAACTGACTAACCAGAATTTCGTCAAACACTCGTCTCTTCAAATCCTCTTTATACAGAGGCGAGTGCAGAGATGTGTGCAAGAGCAATCTGCAGCCAACTTGTCAACATTTTTAACACATTAGCACTGAAGAAATTGTCTTCTTTGTGTACGTGTGTGAGAGAGGAATGTATGAAAAATTATAGAGCGTGTAGTCACTGACAGTCCCTATGATTCAACAACTCCTTTCATAGGCCAGAGTTAGAAAACTGCCTGGTCCTATAAAGTTTTTATTTAGCCCCACAAAACCTTAATAAAACCTTCATTTATCCCCATCTGCTATAGTTTGGACAAACAGATAGTACAAACACATACCATTGGTTTTACCAATGTCGCCGTGTCAGGCTGGTCAGGATGCTCAAACATGTTCTTTCTCAAACAAAAATGTGAGTGGTTTTTGCCATGGAGATGTCCCATTTCTTAGTACTCTGCCCTGAATCAAATGGGCTGATCTCCATGTCTCTACTGTTCTTGTGCCGAGAAATGGCTGGGCCTTGCTGCTAGAAATGCTAGGCAGTTCCAAAGGGTGATACTTAAAGGCTGATTGCTAGCTAGAGTCAAAAGAGCCAACACCTATATCCCTGTAATATTCTGGTGCCAAGGTATTGCTTGGGTATGTTGCTGTACGGTTACTAGGGTGCTCTGGATGGTTTTTAGGGTATGGCTAGGCAGTTGCCATGGTGATACTTGCTAGCCCGAGTCAAATGAGCCCACCCCCAAGTCTCGATGAGATTCAATTCCAGAGATATGTTCACTTCGCTCACTTTGTAAATGTGATTCTATGGGATTATTTATCTTTTTTTTTCACCCATCTGGCAAACATTGAATGCCTGATTGCTGATAAAAGTCATTGCACACATCTCCTCATTAAGAGGATCAATTAGACCCCTCATTCATGGATGTACGACAAACGGTGCGGAACGAGTTACACGCCTATTTTTGCCGAACGATTAGGGAGTTTGAAAAATCCCTAAATGTTGGTCAGAGCGATAGTAATAGTAACGCCTTGCAAGCGCCACCACTAATAATAATAATAATAATTATAAAGAATCACGTCAGTTTTCTAAGTGAGCTATTTGCTCAAAGCTGAGGTTATATTTTGTTTTCTTTCTCTTCTTACAGCTTAATATGGGGTAATTTAAGTAAGCCATTCATAGGGTATTTCACTGAAAAGTGTAATCACTCTTGCGCTATCAAAACATTGCTCTGTTTGTTTGAGCATTCTGACCTACCCAGCATTGCAACATTGACTCAACCAGTGGCATGAGTTTGGGGTGTTACTATCTGTTTGCCAACCAAAGTCAGATGGGGGAGTGTTTGAGGAAGCTGTTTGATTTTTGCAATAACATTTGGAGTGACACACTTCACCTTTAAAGTAAAAAACAAAAGCATGCCAGAAACTGCTTTTTCATATTCTCCCAGAGCCTGAGACGTACCAAGACTCTAATACAACACTTAATTTGTCATATTCCGAGTTAGTGAGTTCTGATTACATCACTTAATAATACATATTACCACAGATCAAGTGAAGAGCGCTCATTCACTGTAAAATTGTGAACTGGTTTTCTTGTTTTGTGAGTCACAGGGCTACCAGACTGACAGCTCAGTGGGCAGCAGTGTGAAGTCACCTCTCATACTTGATGAAGACAAATGATCTCTGCATAACTCTCTTACCTCATGGATCAAATATAAAGAAATGTGACACTGACAAATGACTCTGAGTGAAATGTGTCACTTGATTTAACGGTTCCGTGTTCATCTCTCCCACTCAGAACTGCATTGACATTCATACATTTGCTCATAAAGCAATTTGCACCAGCCTAATTTGTGCAAATGGAGAGGGAATTGTTGGGATGGAAGTCTGAAGAAATCAAATAGATTAAAAAAATGGAATATTGTAGGGCGAATTCACTGAACAGTTGCGGCACTTTTGTGGTCGGTGTATTATATACTAAGCATCCACAATCCTACCGAGTCTCTTAGAGCAGGGGTTTTCAAACTGGGGTCCAGGGACCCCCAGGGGCAGCTAGGGAGGCTGTGGATAATTTTCATAATTTTGCTTTGCAATAGTTTTGAGTTCCCTCACAAGCAGTTTTGTGTTTCCTCGCAATAGTTTACATTCCCTCGCAATACAGTAAATGTTGCGTTCTTTTACAATTATTTTGGGTTACCTTGCAATAGTTTGTAGTAATTTGTGATTATAATTACACAAAAGTTATTGCTATTGTGCAATATAAAACTATTGTGTGGGAATGCATAACTTTTGAGCCAGAATGGAAAACTTATTACAAAGGAAAGCAAAACTTATTGTGAGGGAACACAAAATTATTTCAGAAAACAAATTAATTCCCTGTCCTCTCAGGGGCTCCACACAATTTTAACCAGGCACAAAATGTGCTGAAACAGTGCTGTGCTGAATTGAAATTAAGTAGGGCTGTGAACTGGTTAACATTTTTTTAAAGCATTTACAGGCTATGCGAAGAGATATAGCAGCTTGCCCGTTTCTCTCGCACACCTGGTTCACCACTTGGGGGTGAAGTCTTCATTCTCCATACAGTAAATCCACTCCTGTGTTTATTATGCCTGGGGAACGCGTCGCGCATTTGAGCATGCATCAAGTAGTTTCAAAGTTAGGAATCTCACCGCACACAAGCCAACTCATTCAAGCTTTTTGAAAGGGAAACCAAGCTTTCCTCATCAGGCTATCTCTGCAAACTTGCTCCTACAGACTGTTTCAACAAAATAAACAACAACAAAAATATGTACCAAAAGACATTTCTGGTGTCGCAAATCCAATTCTGATTATTCTGATTTTCAACCTGCAATTTGCCAGAGGGCCACAGATTGTATTTACATGAACAAAATAACTGTGACTTGGTTGGATATATTTGCTCATTGATGCTTAAACAGCGTTTACTGCCTCCCGAGTCCACACGCCTTCATAGCCTTAGGGAGGATTGCTGCACTGAGTCTTCTAAATGTAGCCCAGCAAGTTAGCACTAAGAATGAATTGCACCCACTGAAGTTGTTTGCTAATTGCACCATTTATGTAGGTTTTAGCACTAAATTCACTAAAGGAATTATGCAAATTAATTTAGACTGCTACAGCAGGTTGTGGAGACTGCTGCAGACTACTACTGTCAGGATCCTGACATTTATGTTCTGTGTCTCTGTGTGAGCGCACGGCTTTGGTTGTTTTCCTTTCTGTGTGCTTTTCTGTCAAGCTTGTATTCCATGTTCAGAGCATGGTGTCTGGATCCTGACTCTTCTGTCATGTTAGGTCTTGTTTCTGAGTCGGGATCCAAACACTCATGCTCTATGTCTTTGTGAGCGCATGGCTTCATGTTCGGTTTTGGACCTCTTGCCATGCGCTCATGTCTGGCCTTGTCTTTTGTTGGAGAACATGGCTAATGATGGCTTCGTTGCCATGTGCTCTATTGTCTTGTCATTGTGTTTGTTCCATTGTCAGTTTGTCTTGTTTGTTAGCACATGGCTTTGTGTTTGTCTTGCCATGTGCTTCCCAGACTCCGCCTCCTCGTTCCCTCATTACTCTCCCTCGTTTTTTTTGTCCTTGTTTATGTAATTAGTTTCACCTGCACCGCGTGTGTCTTGCTACCTATTTATTGTGCCTTCTTCCTTCATGCCTCTGCTAGATTGTTTTGTGCTATTGTCTATGTTACTTTCTGTAAGTTACTATGTTTTGTTTCAGTTATCCAGTTGGTCCTGTTTTGTTTTAGTTTGTTGGTTTTCTCCCTCATGAGAGTTTTTGTTTGCTTTTTGTTCTTTTTTTTTTTTCAATATAAGTCCTCAACTTGCCTTCTACATTTGGGTCCTTTCTAAAACTGTGACAACTACAGTCTATTATACTTTAGTGGGATTGTCATTACTCCACCACTGTGATCCAGGCACCTGAATCAACTCTTTAGAATACTTAGTGTGACTGTCCACACTGTGCATTTGGATATCATAGCAATATCTGGATCGTGTGACCAACTGCTGCTGACATGATCAATAAAAAATGTACCTCTTTTTTTTTTTTTAAAACAAAATTTTGTTTAGTGCCTGCTTTCCATTTTTTTTTAAATAAAGCGGCAAGATAATTAAGCCTAATTTACAATGATAATGACTAATATTTTTTGTTTAACCTGTGTAAAAATAAATAAATAAAAAAGAATAATAATAATAATGCAATTGATACAATATCATTATTTTTTTTTATTTTTTTATTTTTTTTACTTCCTGATTCTTCACACGGTAGGAGAAAGGTGTCCTGAGTTGTTCCTGGCAGGTTACTCAGCCTTACAGGCTCCTATTAGGGTGGGGGTGGGATTAGGGCATCTGCTGCAAACCCATGAATCTTTATACAATGGGCAAAACTTCACAAATTTTCCCCACACTTTCTGTGGCTAACATTGGCATGTATACGTTTTGAACAGGTACATGATCGACTCAACTGCACATCCTAGCACAGAAACTGATTGTGTGGAGCAGCACACACTTATTCATTACACTTACAAACATGGAAATGCAAACCCCATTGATGACTTGTTCTTCCAAGTATGACAGCTAGTGCATAAGCATAAGTATTTTAAAATCAACACGAAACATGACATTTTGCAAGGATTCCAAAATAGGAGTAATGTGGTCACTTGTTCTGGTCCTAGTCATGATCCTAGGTGCCGAATTTTGTACATATTGCAATTTAGAGACCCCAACAAGAAGTGCATTACAACAGTAAATGCGTGAAAAGACAAAAGTGTTGATCAGCTTTTCAACCAGAGAAAAGGGTAGCATAGGGCGTAATCTTGTGATATTTCTGAGATAAAAAAAGGAAGTCTTAACAGTATTTTGCACAGGGGGATCAAATGTCAAACTAGCATCAAAAATCACTCCAAGATTCTTCAGTTTTCTTTGAAACTCCAGAATAGAGCCATCAACAGAGTTATAGTACCAGCTTTATGAAACTGGTGAGGAGAGCCAAGAAGCAAAACTTCAGTCTTATTACTGTTAAGACAGAGAAAATTGTTAGTCATCCATATTTTTATCTCAGAAATAAAATTTGAAAGAAAAGAAACAGCTACATTTTGTCCATGTTTAGAGTGGATATAGAGCTGAGTATTGTCTGCATAAAAGTGATAGTTAAGACCCAGTGATCTTAAGAGCTGACCAAGAGGAAATAAATAAATACTAAAAAGTAATGGGCCTAAAATTGAATCCTGGGGGACACCAGTATGAACTGAACCAATCTCAGACCTGTAACCACCCATAGAAACCAGTTTAATATGGTCTCAGAATCACCAAAAACAGTTTCAAGGTGGTTGAGTAAAATATTGTGATCGACAGTATCGAAAGCGGCACTGAGATCAAGAAGGATAAGAATGGAAAATGAGCCAGAATCAGATGCTATTAATAAATCATTGGTGACCTTGACCAAGGCCATTTCTGTGCTATGGAATTTATGAAAACCAGACTGAAGGGGCTCAAAGAGTTTATTAACAGTAAGGTGATTATGCAGTTGAGAGGCAACAACACGTTCTAGGATTTTGCCAAAAAAGGAAGATTAGAAATAGGACAGAAGTTGTTCAGATTGTCCAAATCAATGTTTTGCTTTTTTGGTACAGCAGCAATTTTTAATGCACAACACCAGTGCACAGGGATTCATTTATTATGCAGAGAACAGCTGGACACAAGGAGTCAAAATTTAAATAATCTTGTAGGGAGAGGATAAAGTATGCAAGTGGTGGCTTTCATACATGATACCTCTTTAATAAGCGAATCAGGGTCAAGTTGAAAGAAATTAGAAAAAGGGGTACCAGAAAAACTGGGCAAACAGAGTGGTAAGGTAGAAGAGACAGATGGAGTAAGAATAAGTTTATGGGCATTGTTGATTTTAGAACAAAAAAAATAAAGAAAATTATTGCATAACTGATGTGAGACAGGCATGGTGGTGCCATCGTTAACTTTGAGCAGTCTGTTTATAGTGTGAATGAGATGTCTTGGATTGATTTGATTATTTTCAATAATCTGAGGAAAATAAGCAGATTTAGCTGATTCGATTGCTGCTTTATAATCACCTAAGTGGTCTTTCCAAGACTGATAATAATTGTTCAAGCCAGAAAGATGCCACTAACGCTCCATTTGACGATAATCTGCCTTATTTAAGCACAGGTTGCCATTATACCAGGGAGCAGAATGGGCCTAGAAAATATTATGGGACTTTAAAGGGGCAAAGGAATCAAAGTTAGAGGCAAGAACATTATTTAACTGTGAACCTTTGTCCTCAAGGAGAGCAGAAAATAAATCGCTTAAAGAGGAAACGACAGAGTTGGCAAAATCTGTCTGATCAATTGATTTCCACTTTTGGAAATTAACAGTGTGAGAAGAGGACATGCTTGAATGAGGCAATTCCAGATTAATTTGTGAAGGGATAGTTCAGCCAAAAATTACATTTCGGTCATCATTTACTTACTCAAACCCATATGACTTCCTTTCTTCAGTGGAACTAGAGATGTTAGGCAAAACGTTTGTAGAGCCGAGGAGGGCGGGGCCGGGCTGGAATGAGACACACCTAGTCCCCAATCAGCCTGATGGGGCGCACGAGGGTTAAAGGCGGCCGGGGACGACAGTTCGAGAGAGAGAGAATTGCAGGCAGCTGTGCTGTGTTTTTTTGGTTGTGTGTTTTGTTTGGATTGTTTATTAAATTATTATTTATATTATTAAGCCGGTTCTCGCCTCCTCCTTTCCACTGAACCCCTTTACAATGTTAAACTCAGTTACAATTCACTTTCATTGCATATTTTCCCATACATTGAAAACAAATGGTGACTGAGGCTAATATTCTACCTAACATTTCCTTTCTGTGTTTCACGGAAGAAAGTAAATCACATTTGAAATGACAGGAGGGGTGAAAAAAAATAATGACCAAATTTTAATTTTGGGTGAACTATTCCTTTAATGCTTTATTGTTTCATTGAACATGTTCAGTATTGAATATTTTTGGTAGGCCTATAGATTGCAATACTATAGATTGCAATAAAAATGGAATGCAAGGACCTAAATTCACCAGCTCCACCACAAAGATGTGCATTACATCACAACAGAGATCGATTTTAACAGGGTTGAAACTAAGTAATGTCAATAATGGGCTATCTCGGCAGCTAGTAGGCAGCATGCAGCAAGGCTATTTAGCCTAAGGCAATTGGCACATGGCAAGGACATGCTGGCATTCCTGGACTCTGCTGTTTTGGATGGATTTGAGCTCTGCTCTCAGCCATAAACATCAGATCTCTACACACCCTTCAGAGAAATGGCAGTCCTGAACACAGTTATGTTGGTAGATAGAAAAATATATGACTACCAAGTAAGTGTATTTGTTCAGTTGTTATTTTTGTTAATTTAAGCATGTAACTAATTGTGCACCATTTGTGCTACATACAATGAACAATACCTCAAATCATGTTGCCTGTTGAGGAGAGGGGCTGGTTTTCACCTAGTGGACAATGCAACAGGCACTTAACCAACCACTTAGCAACCACCTAGCAAGGCCCTATACTGTAAGAAATAAATGTGCAAAAATTTTACCTTTAGGGATACCCCAGCGTGTCACGTGGGCAACTTCAAAGGTACACCCACTGCACCCTTTATATGTCAATTGGAATGTATTTGTACCTTATATGTCCCTAAAGTGTATATTAGTACTTAGTAATGAGATAGCAGAGACAGCATCACCTCATTAGTGTGTGACAAAATTAAAACAAGAAAATGATAATATACTTTTTTTTTCTTTTTTTTTTTTTTTAGAAAACTAGATGATGAAGCTTTTATAGGTAGTTGTATGTGCATTCAGTTAATTCTAATTTATGCATTTTCTCAACATGGCAAAGATATTTTTAATATCACAATTGTTTTATCCTGTACTGCAATGTGAATGAATGGAGAGGAAATTGAGACTTTCACTGAAGCCCTGAAACTGTTTCGAACTATTCTGTGACCAGCGCAGACAGACAGTACACTGAAGGTTAAGTCACTCACTAAATAGGGAGCAAGCTGGGAGCAAGGGGACATCCTATAGCTTTCTATGCAGCTAAATGCATTCACTCCTAAAATCCAACCAAAAGTTCTGTTTCAGGCTGCAGATGATGTTTGAACTACTTGGCATTTTTGGCAGACATGGGACCATGGTAATCAGTACATAGATTCAGAATTTATAATGTCATGTTAAAATATTAATTAAATATTAATATTTTAACATTGTTGGCAGTAATTGGATGATGCTGGCCATTACTTTGAAAAAGTTTTACAGACAATCAGCTGTAATGTCTGTCAAGTCTCAAAAACATGAATAACCAACACTCCTGGAAAATAATTAACAATTTGATTTAAAAAATCAGATTTTATATAGCTTGGTATTATTTAACATTTAACATTTACATGTATTCATTTGGCAGACGCTTTTATCCACAGCGACTTACAAAAGAGGAATACATTATAAGCTAATCATCTTAAGGAGACAGTGGTACGAAAAGTGCCGTATTTCAAAGTTTCACTAGCATCAGAATAGTAGTATTCAAGACAGAGTAAAGTGCAACAATTTTTTTTTAAATTTTATTTAGAGACTGGTTAAGTGCTCATGGAAAAGATGTGTTTTTAGCCATTTTTTGAAGACAGAAAGTGAGTCAGCTTCATGGATGGAGTTGGGGAGGTCATTCCACCAACGTGGTACGATGAAACCGAAAGTCCTGGAAAGCGTTTTGGTGCCTCTTTGTGTTGGCACAACAAGGTGCCGTTCCTTAGCCAACCACAGGCTTCTGGTGGGAACGTAGCTCTGCAGAAATTATTTTAGGTATGCTGGAGCAGACCCAGTGACTGTTCTGTATGCCAAAATCAGAGCCTTAAATTTGATACGTGCATCAACCGGCAGCCAGTGATGAGAAACAAGGAGTGGTGTAACATGCACTCTCTTTGGTTCAGTAAAGACCAGACTTGTTGCTGCATTCTGTATCATTTGCAGGGGTCTAATTGCACATGCAGGGAGGCCTGCAATGAGACCGTTACAGTAGTCCAGTCTAGTTATGACAAGTGACTGAACAAGAAGTTGTGTGGCATGTTCAGGGAGGAAGGGTCTAATCTTCCTGATATTGTAGAGTGTAACTTTTGAAGCCTGACTGATTGTCATCCAGCGGCTTGTTCTGTAAGAGATAGGCAGAGATCTAATTGAAAACTGCCCTTTCAAGTGTTTTCGCCATGAATGGGATGAGAGAGACGAGTCTGTTGTGTTCTGTTGTGTGGGGTTAAGTGCAGGTTTTTTCAGCAGCGGGGTTACTCGAGACTGCTTAAATGTAGTGGGAAAAATGCCTGTAAGTAGAGATGTGTTAATTATGTGTGTGAGTTCAGGTAGGATGGACGGGGAGATGGCCTGGAGAAGGTGGGAAGGAATGGGTCAAGGGAACAGGTGGTGAGGTGGTTGGGGAGGAGGAGTTTAGAGACCTCAGTGTCAGTCAGAGAGAACATAGAGAAGAGCTGCATACAGGAGGCGGGTGTTTGCCAGGGTGTGGTGCTGAGAATGTATTGCTGATGGCTGTAAACTTATTAGTAAAAAAAAAAAAAAAAACAATGTAGTTGTCCACATATGTGGACATCATTTTTTAGGAAAACTATTTGCTCTAGAATTGTATTTATTTGCTTGTTTATTAGGTGCTACTCAAATCAAAAGGGAAATGGAAAATGCACGCAGTCACGCTCGGGTCTCGGGAGGTTCAGGTTAATGCTCTATGAAGTTTTAAATGAACAAAACCTACACCCCACACCTAAACACTAACCGACAATGTCATAAAAGCAAGTGTGAGATATATGAAATACAATTTTTTTTTTAAATGTTGTTGAAGCAACCACGTTATTTTGTGGAGCTTCTTTGACAATTTTGTCTCGCGTGTCGACTCGCCTGCAGTGCTGGTGTTGAACCCGGGTCTTCCACGTTTAAAGTCCAACACTCTATCTGTTGCTTCACCGCACAACTTAAACCCGCATGAATAAGCTTGCAAGTGTAGTTGGTAATGAAATGGAAGCGTTAAAGTGTGCGTTTTTGAAATCATGCATTATAGTAAAAGTGTTTTGATGTCCTAAGATAGTTTTGTGTGGGGAACAGAGCAAAAAGTAAGAATGAAGTTTTTTTCTGTCGTTTTACCTGTGATTTGAGTGAAAGTAAATAAAACTCTTGTGTTTATTTAACCAGAAAACTGCAGCAATATGTAAAATGAGGCACGTAAAACTTATTTTGCAAAAAGTTAGTTATAATGTGATTTTATGTGACCAAGTTGTCTCAGCAATACAAATTAACTTACACACGTCATACTGGAGTAAAATTACTTTATCTAGCCTAACTAGTGTAAGAAAACAAGAGGCAAATTCTGTAATATATCGCCATTGCGTATCCAGGATTGATTTAATAAACGATGTTCTAAATTTCAATCTAATTGTTTTGCAAACAGCTGCAGTAGCGCAAGTTGATAGGCAGAAATGCATTCTAAATTTGAATAAGTATGATTAATTTTCCTGCTGGCTGATTTATGACCCTCTGGCAAATTAAGAGGTCTAATTAAAGCTAAGAGCATTAGCATTCGAACGGTACAAATATTACTTAATGAACTACACATATTCTATCACATTAACGGGTGGTGCATATTTAGGTTGACACAATGTACTGAGTGAAACTCGCAGCACGTCTAGTCCAGTGAATACAGAGCCTTAATGAATGACATCAACGCACACATTCAGCGTTGATTAGGCCACACAAATCAAAACAGAATAGCCTACGTGGCTGCATGCCATTGTCCTTATTATGTCTAGATAATGCATGGTTTGTGTTCTCTGATGGGGGTTTGTGTCAGTGACTTTTCTCACCCCCACCCCCGTGCCCCTACTTGCAGAGCGCATCATCATTTGACTTCTGCCTATCAAAGCACACTGTCATAATTCTCTGGCTTTTGCCTCAGGTGCCTTCAAACATTCGCTGCTTCACTGTCTTTCACCACAAGAACTGTTCATATAGAAAAGCCATTGAGTTGGTGGCACCCGGTGCATGAATGCAGTTCAAACTGTGTGCAGTCAAGCCATTCAGCCTCACTGTATTGTGTTTCTTAACACCCTGCTAACGTGATCTCATTACCGTCAGTTGGGTCGCATGAATGCTGAAGGGTTTGTGTGTCTTCGCCCCCATCACGCACAGAGGTGAATGGTATCTGCCCACCGCTCTTTGTTTTTTCTCTCAGCATGTATGTGGGGGTTTAGCAGCCTTCTGTCCATTTGAAAGACTGGGGCATCCAGGTTTATAAATAAAACTGACAGTGTGCACCTTGCCCAACCTTGACTGGAATGTTTCAAGTTTAGCAGCTCAAGAGAGAGACAAAGGCTCTGTTCCAAAATCTAGTGAGTTGTCTCCATAGATGGCATTCAAAAAGAATCAAAGACGCACTTCTGACATGAAAGCTGTTCCAAAGGGTATGCTAAAATACCTTGCTTTGGCCATATAGGAACTCAGTATCGCATGTATCCTTCTGGAGAAGGCAGTCCTATAATGCATTGCATTATAATGCATATTGAGTGAAATGTTAATCATAAATATAATGCAGGCTACTTATGCTTCATTCAGTACTGGAAAATGTCTATAAAATTGTTTCATGTAATTAAAAGTGAATTATTTTATCCAAAATGTATGTGTGCTAAGTAAATCAATTTCTTGAGTGTTGCATCATTAGCCTAGCCACATGCTAACATTAAACTGGACTCTCCTGTGTAGAATGCTCTTTGTGAAGTTTCTGCCTAGAGAGTTCCAAATCAGTAACTTTTGAGTAGATACCAAAATTAACACTCGTGTCAAATACAAGTAAAACATTTTGAAAAAAAAGAGATCTTGTGTATGATGTAGCAAATTAATAAATATGACTTTTTAATGAAAAAAATAAAAATAAATCCAAAATGCAATTATATGGTCATTGAGAAATATCTATGGCAAGTATTGTATGTTTTCTCAATTCAACCACCATTATCAGGTGTGATAAAATGTCCATTTTGGAGTCCGTTTATGGTATGGTATGGATTGTGTGTTTCTTTCTTAGCATGCTGCCTTAGAAGGCAGCTGACTTTGTATGTGGTAGACAGCGAAGCAGCTCACTAGGATTTGAAACGGAGCCAGAGGCTTAGAGATGACTGAATTCCTACACTAGTCAGGAGGTGGGTTATTTAGAGACTGCACGTGGCTGACAGTAGCTTTGAAATAAAACGAGTGAAAAAAGACAGTGGTAAAATGATTCTTCACTTTCTTCTGGCAACCAATTCAGTTCTAATCCACTCTATATCTTCAACATGTGACCGATTACCCCATTGAAGGCAACTAACAGCAGTCTCAGAGACTTTCGATCTAAGAGTGACGCAAAAAAGAATGGCTTACTTGCACCGATCAATATTTACCAGATTCCCACCTAACCTTTGACTTTTTCTGAATGTGTGGGGGAGGGAGTGATCAACAGCTGAATTTAATCTGCTGTCCAGCTACGATCTAGCCAGGATGTCGCAACCGAGGAGACAGAAATTGAGACCCGAACCTGCCGATTCAACCGCCTTCTTTGACATATACACTCTCTCACTTACACAAATGCACAGGTACACACCTGTGAAATGACTCAGGGGAGATATAGCCTTGCCTCACGGAAGCAATAAATGTGGGTGCATTAGGAATTGAATATTTGTTTTGAACTTGAGCCCCGGCCCGGGCTGTCTTTGTTGTGACATCTGGAGGGCGATGAAGATATGCTATCAATCAAAGCCAAGCTTCACTCTTTTTAAAGACTACCTGAGACCAGAAATACACTTGCACACACACACACACACACACACACACACACACATACACACACACATCAACAGACATTCCAGCAAACAGTTTTATGCAGGCGTGTTGGCTTAAAGGTGACCGTTATAATAGCATTTATGTTGGAGTGTCAATGTAAGCTTAGACACACCAATCTGAGATAAGCTTTGCCTTTAGGCAAGGGTAAAATAGCAAATACGAACCCGCTAATTCACTTTAGTGAATAGCATTGCTGAATTGCTTCTATTAGAGCAACTGTAAAAGCCTAAATCTGCTTTGCTTCTGCTCTAGCATTTATTTTTTTCACAAATTATTCATGCTATAAAGTACTCATATCCAACACACTCATCTCTGAATTTCTGGGTGCAATAGAAGTTCAGCTTAATCGACAGTATTTGTGGCATAATGTTGATTACCACAAAAAATTATTTAGACTCCTTTTCTTTAAGAAAAGCAAAAAGCAAGGTTGCAGTGAGGCACTTACAATGGAAATGATTGGGGCCAATTTTGGGTGGGTTTAAAGGCTGAAATGTAAAGAGTATAATTTTATAAAAGCACTTCTTCTGTTGAAACGTGTATTATTTGTTAAAATATTTTTTTGGGGAAAATGGGGTTTACAGCATCACGTTGTAATGGTGAAGTTGTAATACTTATATAACTTTACAAAGAAAAGGTTAGTAAGCAATTTTATCACTGTAAAATCATGTTAACACACATATTGTTTACATCTTGTAGCTATACTTTTAAAACCGTGAGTATAACGATTATGGATTTGTTCCTTTCAATTCTATTTTAAGAGCCTCACTGTAACCCAGATTTTATATATACATATATATATATATATATATATATATATATATATATTATTATTATTATTATTATTATTATTATTATTATTAATATTATTATTTTTTATTTTTATTTTTTTTAAAAGGTGGGACAAGTCAAAATATTTTTTTTTGTGGTAATCGCATGATGCCACAAATGCTATCGATTGAACTGAACTTGTGCCGAACCTAGAATATTCCTTTAAAGGGATAGTTCACACAAAAACGAAAATTTTGTCATAATTTACTCTCATGTTGTTCCAAACCCATAAGACTTTCTTTCTAAGGAGATGTTAGGCAGAAAGTTACCCTAAGTCATCATAAGTCATCACCATTCTGAATCTATTCAAGAAAGTGAATCCAAATGCATATAAAAAGCTAAAAATGCAATTCATACAATGATTTGAATTGATCTATTAAATGATGAACATATTTTTCATTTCTGACTTTAAGTTTAAGGAAAATCTTTTATTGCTCTACAACTAAATTTTTTTTTTGAGTGGTATAAATGTTTTTCAAAAATGTATTGAGTTAACATGAATACAAAGATTACATTTAAATTGGCACTTTCATTTTTTTTTTTTTTTTATTATTATTATTTTGTATTTTATTTGTATTTATTTATTTATTTTTGAAAGAGCTTTTCATCATCTCGAACATCCTTATGTGGCTTTGACCCACAAACAAAAGCAGCTGCAAATGTGCTGTACCCCCACGTATGACTTCACATTCAGTGAAAAAAACCCCACTCCATTTGCAGTTTGCAGTTTTCTGGAACTGCTGTGTTTTTTTAGGCCATCCATTGGACTATGTTTAACTTATCACTGCCTAAAAGTTACAGCACCTGCTCTAAAAGAGGAAGCAAACTTTCATTTCCTCAACCCCAGATGCCACCGATCCTTTATAAGATTTGCTGGAATCCTTGAAGAATGCACTTCCACCATCTCTCACTCTCCAGGGTGCCTGTTCCATTCCTACTTACTCTGCACTCTTGCTCCCTACCTGACAACTGATTACAACACACTGAGTTTCACAGGCAACATATGATTGTACTCTTAAAGACATGGGGACAAACTCCAATAAGTCCTTAGCTGAGAAACAGTCTCTTTTGCATATTAATGACTTGAGGTCAGTTTCTTAAAATTGTGTTCATGAAGAGATGGAGAGAATGACTGAGCACTGGAATTCTGAAAAACAAAAAGGAGCTTGTGAATTGTTTTCAGCTGAACAGGTGTAAAACAGTGAGTGGAAATTATTATTTTATTGAATCTACCCCCCAACCAAAACCCAAATCAAACCCTAACAATTAGTAGAGACAAAATGCAATGTTAGGGACAAAAATGCAACCTCCTTATCATGCTCGTGATTGTTTACAACAGTTTATTGAACTGTGGTCTCCCATGCAACTGACTCAACGCTCTACTAGTCGAGCCACGAGGGAAAGTAATTGTTGTTGAGCCGTTCCAAATACACTACCATTCAAAAGCTTAGGGTCACTTACTCATTATTTCTTATTTACTTCTAAAATATTATTCACATTTTAGAATAATAGTAAAGTCATCACAACTATGGAATAATAGAAATGGAAATATGGGAATTATGTTGTGACTAAAAAAATAAATCAATACTATGTTATATTTTAGCATCTTCAATGTGGCCACACTTTGCCTAGATTTTGCAAAAATGTACTCTTGGCATTTTCTCAACCAGCTTCTTGAGGTATCACCCTGGGATGCTTTTTAAACAGTACTGAGGGAGTTCCCATCTATATGCTAGGCACTTAGTGGCTTCTTTTATTAATTATTCGGTCCAAGTCATCCATTTCAAAAACCTTTTTTATATATATATATATATATATATATATATATATATATATATATATATATATATATATATATATATATATATATATATACAATTTTTGTTTTGTAATTAAATAAATTAATATGTTGGCACAATTATATTTTTGTCTACAAAACTAATTTCAAACTTTTAAGCATATGCCTTCAGATCAAAAGGTTTTTAAGATCATGAGAAACATTTCAGGCAAGATAGGGCATGTCAGTGATTCGGCATACTGTTGCCAATCCTAGAGTAATGGAACTTTCGGAAACAGCATGCTGACTTCAAGTGTATCATGTTTGGCACATGGAGTCCTGAAAAAAAATATTCAAATCAAAAATCAACCTGATTGCATTAAGTTACACTAACAAAGGTCATTTAAGTATTAGATCAAGTAGAAAAACATCCTTAATATAATAATTGCACTATATCATTTTATACAGTGTCATTTTATATAATTTATTATTTACAAATTCTGTTAGCTAAATGGTTTTATAGATTTAAATTACCTTCTGCATGTTTGCTGTTTCATTCATTGTTTTGTTTTGATTTGTTATTGGTTTATGGGTATTTTGCTGAAGACCCTCTTATAAGTTATTTAACAACATTGTGACAAATTACCCTAAATAGTGTGACAATATGCCCCACTATTGGTCATTTACACTGTTACAAAACTGTGCCTTTTTCCTGGGCAATAACAGTGGAAATGATCAATAGCATTTTTGTTGTCAATACTTCAATGTGTGTGCCTGTCTATAAACAAAACCACCCTGATAAATATTCACTTCATTAAAAAGTGTGACAACTTGCCCCGGTATCTCCCCATATATGTTGCAGTTCCTTTTAAATTTCGGCCAACTGGTGGTACCTATTTTATTTACTTTATAAAGTCACTTTTTACTCATATTTGCCACTTGGTCTAATTTAAAACCCGGGGTTCATGTGTCTAATCTGGCGTTTATTGGAAAAGAACAGGAACATTTTAAAAATGTAGTCTTGTATTCCAGGCATGAGATAATTTAGATGATTGACACAATACTGTGGTTTAGTCATATACTATTTCAATAAAAGGGTAATTGTATCTCTTACTTCTCTTGTGTTTTAGCTTTGTCAATAACTCAGTCATCAGCTACCGGGCCACAGAGGGCAAACACCAACCACTTAAAACAACAGAAGTGGATAATAATACACATGATGTCCCCAATCAGCCCTTCCAATGACAAAAGACTAAATTAACTCAAGAATGCCTGGAGAACCCCCACAGGAAAAAGGGCCAGTGCCTGGTTCACAAGAGAAGGCTTGGCTAAGGCGGAAAATCTTAAAATACCGGTGTAGTTCTCATAGAGTTGAACTCAATATAATAGCTAAATGTCAATGCAGAGTGCTAATGCTCACACAATTGAGCAACTTTCCCATGGGACCTGATTAAGGAGGGAAAGAGTGTGTGAAAGAGAGCAGATAACTTACACGTGTCCATAATAATGGAATAAGTCACATTTGAATGTCCTCATTATCTTTTACTAAGGGGAATTGAGTGGCAGTATTCAACACTAGCAGTGGAGATACATTGATTTGGATATTTTAGGGTAAAGGGTACACAGAAGGCAATTTGTGAAGCATCACATAGCTGTTCCTGAGTCAGAGAAGTTGAGTGTGATAGTCAACTACCCGAGCCATATGTCACTTTCACAGTTTGCTTATGAAGTCATCTCTAAGCTCAGTTCTTGCTTGCTCAAGCACTTCTCAAGTGCCTTATCTAGATGGACAGGTAGACATATCGCTGTGAATTATTGATTCCTTAGAGGAAATTATTTGCAAATACCAAAGTGCACAGATATATAGTTGAGTTACAATAGACAATGCAAGAGCAGAAACAATTTCTGATGGTTCCGATTTCTGGACGATTCGTGTCCGAAGCCATTTGTTAAATAAAATATATGCATCTGATCAGACATTGTTTTAATCTATCAAGTTGTTACAAGGCTTGGCAACCATAAACAACCCACAGTTAGGCTAATGAACTATAATGCTTGGTTGAAGAATTGTTTATTTTGATTATTAGCTAGATAGCTTTCCATCTAAGCCCTACCAAATTAATAAGGAAAAAGGCCAGTTAACAGGCAGGAGTAACATGAGGGTTAGCAAAACAAAGAGAAGGCATTAGCATGTTATCTAAAGGAATTTGACTTAAGAGACCTCAGTAGCACTTGTTAGAGTACTATTGTGGAAAAAGCCAGTGGCTAAAAGTGTTTTGTTGTGGAGACGATGTACAGATTGGTTCATGATAAACTTTGTTTCCAATACCACTACATCCAGTGAGACCAGAGTAAGTTTAGTAACAGAACCTTTTTGATTGGTACATTCAGGCTTTTGGAATCACCTAAACTAGCATTTATCTTATAGTAAAGCACTGTATAGACAAGCATGCTAGCATGCTCTACAACAATACACACATTTTTACATAAACACATGACATGAATTTGGAAAAGAATGCTTTAGATGATACTGGTGTTTCATAGATAAAAAATAACTGGAAGAATACATAATTATTATGTTGGTTCCTTTATTCCAACTACTAGCATTTTGCTAGTAACAGCAAGGTGGCTTTTGATTTGAATATTGTTGCCATGAAGGGGTGTACGTGGTCTGCAACAATCTTTAGGTAGGTGGTACGTGTCAAATTAACATCCACATAAATGCCAGGACCCAAGATTTCCCAGCAGAACATAGCCCAGAGCATCACACTGCCTTCTTCCCATGGTGCATCCTGCTACCATCTCTTCCCCAGGTAAACAATGCACACACACCCGGCCGTCCACATGATCTAAAAAAAAACATGATTTATCAGACCAAGCCACCTTCTTCCATTGGTCCATGGTCCAGTTCTGTTGCTCACGTGCCAATTGTAGGCACTTTCGGCGGTGGACAGGGGTCAGCGAGCTGCGATGCACTGTGTGTCCTGACACCTTTCTATCATGGCCAGCATTAAGTTTTTCAGCTATTTGTGCTACAATAGCTCTTCTGTGGGATCGGACCAGACGGGCTAGCCTTCGATCCCCACGCGCATCAATGAGCCTTGGGCGATCATGACCCTGTCTCCAGTTCACCGGTTGCCCTTTATTGGACCACTTTTTGTATCAGCCACTGCATACCAGGAACATCCCACAAGACCTGCCGGTTTGGAGATGCTCTGACCCAGTCGTCTAGCCATCACAATTTGTCCCTCGTCAAAGTCGCTCAGATCCTTACGCTTGCCCATTTCTCCTGCTTCTAACACATGAAATTCAAGAAGTGACTGTTCGGGGGCCTGGGTAGCTCAGTGGTAAAGACGCTGGCTACCACCTCTGGAGTTCACTAGTTCGAATCCCAGGGCATGCTGAATGACTCCTGCCAGGTCTCCTAAGCAACCAAATTGGCCCAGTTGCTAGGGAGGGTAGAGTCACATGGGGTAACCTCCTCGTGATTGCTATAATGTGGTTCGTTCTCGGTGGTGCGTGTGGTGAATTGAGCATGGTTGCCGCGCTGGATGGCGTGAAGCCTCCACACACGCTATGTCTCCGTGGCAATGCGCTCAACAAGCCACGTGATAAGATGTGCGGGTTGACGATCTCATACACGGAGGCAACTGGGATTAGTCCTCCACCACCCAGACTGAGGCGAATCACTACGTGACCACAAGTACTTAAAAGCACATTGGGAATTGAGCATTCCAAATTGGGAGAAAAAAAAGAAAAAAAAAGGACTGACTGTTCACTTGCTGCCTAATATATCCCACCCCTTGACAGGTGTCATTGTAACGAGATAATTAATGTTATTTGCTTCACCTGTCAGTGGTTTTAATGTTGTGGCTGATCAGTGTAGTACTAAGTACTTAGTACTAAGTACAGTAAATGTTATATCACCCCCTTGTGGTCTCCCAAAGCCATTGTGCCAGACTACAAACAGAAAATCAACTGACTATGAATTGGACAGCACACAAATTAGTCTTCTAATTGAAATGTCGGCTAATGTTAATATATTGATGCTTCAAGAAGGTATCAAGTAAATAACGTGCCGATTAATAATCAATGTATTAATATTTTATGACATTCCTAGGTAACATCTAAATAAACTGGCTTTGTCCATGTCAAAAATATTATTGAACATGACAGAATCAACCTGTCTATTAGGTCAAACAGCAACAGAGATTTTTAGGGTCAGATCAGGTAGAAATAACTTGTTGGGGTAACAAGTGCACATTTTCACTTCTTACATTGAACCTAACCATTACTCTCTCTACTGTATTTTTTATATTCCATAATATAAAAGACATGGCCAGCTGTCTGTCTGCCTCCATCTCCTAGAAATATGCTTACTGTTTTCAGCAACAACTGAAAGCTCAAGTCCTTCTCTCTCTTTGTTTCAATCTCATTTTGATTACGGTCTCTTGACAGGTGTTGGCTTATGTGGTAGACAGGCCAATGTCAGCATCATCAACATGGAGCTCCTTTGAGAGACTGACACACATAACCCCCATCTTTCCACCAGTCACCTATCTTCCACCCTGGAGCCCTGCTGGCTCTCTCTCTCTCTCTCTTTTCCTATTCAGGACCTTGTCGCCTACGGCTTATCTCCCAGGCATTCTCCCACTCAGTCTTACCATATCACCTGTACTCTGCCCATTAAAGGTATGCCACTGCCCTGTAATTAAGACCCACACTTACTCACCTCCCTGTCTCTGTGCAATGTGCAGCCGTATTTCTGACAAATCTGCTCAGTGCTTCTACCGAAAGGGCTGTTATTAGCTCTGAAAATGTGCATACTTTCTGAGGCATGGCTTGGACAGAAATGTCAATCCTGTGAGAGATAATTGAGTTTGCCTTAGTTCTGTTAGGGGCGGATGGTCAAACTCTGCTAACTTTTTCTATAAAACATTTCCACTCTATTCTGACTTTTAAGGTGAATTTTTCTTCTATTCAGTCTGCTCCAAGTTACTCTGTGGTTATGATTTTGCTCCAGAGGTTGTAAATAGTTTGTAATAGGATTTGTATATACTGTAATGATAGGCTCTTGTTAAATTAGAGCTGTTTGATATAGTTAATATGCACAATATATTTGCGATAATTTTGCTGGCGAGGTTAGACTTAGTAAAATCGTGAAAATCAGGAGGATTTAAATATGGATCCATATACAGTATGGATTTAAGGATCACTACTGATTCAGTGTAACGATGCTGGCAATGACATGCAGATGATGACGATGAAGTGAAGAACCCAGGTGCAGTTTATTTACATGAAGCGTGAAAACCAAAAACGTGACTACAAAACATAAACATGAACTAAACTAGACTTGACATAACTTGACATAACATAACTTGATATAACTTGACTTGACCACTTGAATTCCAAACAACGTTACATAAACACAATACTCGACCATGGACAATGGCAAACATGAGGCTTAAATACATGGACAAGGGATAAACATGAAAATGATAACCAATGATAAGACAGAACTGATAACAAGGTAACAAGACAATAAACCAATGAAAGCAAGACACATGAACATGGAGGGAAACAAGCCAGGGCATGCAAGCTTTTGGCTGTTGGTGAAAAGGGGCATAAGACAATGTTTGCAACACCTGTGCATTACATATATAATAGTTACATACATTAAAGATTGCGAATATACTTGGCAATATATATACAGTGCATTCATAAAGTATGCAGACCCCTTCATTTTTTTCACATTTTATGTTGCAGCCTTATGCTAAAATGCTTTGAATTATTTATTTTTTCACATCAGTCTACACTCTATACCCCATAATGACAAAACAAACACTGGATTTTTGTGAAATATCACATAGACATAAAAAAAGCTTTTTGTTTTGTCATTATGGGGTATGAATGTGTGTGTGTGTGTGTGTGTGTGTATGCAATATCACATGAGCAAGAGTGGGATATTAGGGCCATATAGCCCAGTTGCAAGTGTGATATTGCTTATATACAACAGTTCAATGAACCAGTAAATTTTTAAAAATTAGGAAAAACTGAGTACGGTCACAAAAAACGCATTTGTGCATGGAACTACTTTCTTACACGACAGATCAGAATCTGATGTTGCTGGTTCAAACCAATTGATGTGTCCAAGTCTCTGAAAAACATCACTTCAGAACTACAAGTATCACAGCTTGGGCTGTTTCTAACATGTTATTGGAGAAACAATGATGTTTGTGTGTGTGTGTGTGTGTGTGTGTGTGTGTGTGAGAGAGAGAGAGAGAGAGAGAGAGAGAGAGAGAGAGCAAGAGAGTGAGAGAGAGATGGAGTGTGTGCGATCACCTGATGATGATGCTGTAGTTTGTTAGTCAGCTTTCTGAAAATATTGCCAAGCGGAAAGAATCTTTCACTATAGAAACAGCAATCTCCTCTGCTATTTTGTCCTCTCCAATATGGAAAGTACGGTAAGAGGTAAGCACCTTGAGTTTGTGTAATTAATCAGTCTGTTGTGTTTCTCAGCTGTGATGAGCCTTAATGCTGAAGTTATTAGTTTAAAGCCGTTTAAAGCATATTTCCTAGCTTTAGTAGTGTAGTAGTAATATGAGTGATTACGGAGTACTGTTGAATATAAACACTGAGTGATGCTGACTTCACGTCACCATCTGGCTCATATGACACACAAAACTTGTCTTTTGTCTCCACCTGCTGGCTAAAATATGTAATGTCACAATATTAAATGTAAAGAGACATCCGCACATCTCTTACACTTTAGTTTAGAATGGCACGAACACAAGCGGAGTGATACACACAGTGAAGCGTCCGAGTGCTGATGGTGTGAGACCATCAGTACTCTTGGAACGTGTCTCGTCCAATCAGATTCGAGGACCAGAACTAACTGTTGTGTGTGTGTGTGTGTGTGTGTGTGTGTGTGTGTGTGTGTGTGTGTATATATATATATATATAACTACTGTATATGATTGGATGTAATATGTATTCAGAATTTATATCTTTAAATTTGAATTTACTATATCACTCACCCCCGAGATGTGTGTGGCACAGTCTGTGTATACAATCATTATTCTCCAAACTACAGCGTTAAATAAAGGGAATCTAAAAGTCCAATCTGTAAAGACTAGTCTCTGATGTCACTGTATATGTCAATGTCAATGTTAATTTCATATAAATAACAGGCAATGTTATTTATAATAATTATATGGCGTTTTGCCTTGAAAGCTTTTATTTGTGCTTTGGGCTATAAGTGAGGACTGAGAAAATAAACTTGAAAGCAGATATGGCAAATGTCTTCATACTGTATTATTCCATTTAAGAAACAGTTTAAGTACAAATCCAATAAAGAATCCTATGCATATGTTCTGCCAGTAAAGCAGGAAGAGCATAAATTTTCAAACCTGTAACCCAAACAATATCTTTAATCCTTTTTCCTGTAACTTAATCTAACAGAACGCCTGAGCAAACAGTTATATATGAGAGAGGAACCATGAAACGACTTGTTAAAATCCCAAGAGAAAATAATTTGAAAATTTGCATTCTGTTTTGAATGCTAGAGGGCACATTACTTGTCTCAAGAAGATTCATGTAAGATACATAGCTTGAATATTCAAACTCATATATTCTTTCTTGGACTGCGACCTCCAAATGGCTCATATTGTGACTTTATATTTCCACTTTGATTAACACACAAAAGCTGGACAGCATTAAGGTGGGGGGGGGAAGAGTGGAACGTTTTCACCCGATGATCATGCGCTACACGGACGGGTTTAGCCATTGCGCATTTACATACGTGCCCTCCTGAGAACGTCAATGGGAAAATACCGCGCCTGGGAGTTCGGGGCCCCCTGCTGCCGTGGGCCCTGGGGCTTAAGCCCAAGTAAGCCCGTGCATTAATGCGGCCCTGCACAAAAGACATTTCTGACAAACAGAAAAGTCCTGAGGAGTTTCATTAACTCTACCACATGGAGGCCAAAGAGATTTCCACTTGGTTCTACAAGCAGCAACCTGTGATAGATTTAATGCATCACTACTATAAAATGCAAGCACTAAGTTTTGCTAATTGCTGCTCAGGCTGGCTGCCACAGAAAATGTTCCATTCTTTCTCACAGCCGATAACGGTGGGCCAAATGGCTGCTTACAATTCTCTCAGGCCTCTTCCAACTTTTCCAACTTTATTTGTGGGTAAATGTTTTAACAACATCCAATGTAGCTGGCAAGGCAGAGAAAAAAATGAAAAAAGACAAGGTAGGTGAGGAGAGAAGCTAGACACAGAACATCTTATCACTTTAAGTGTCACCTTACGATGGGAGTCCGCTTTCTCTCTGTTTTTCCTGTTCCATGTTCCAAAGGAATCTGAATCCACATGTCCTTTCCTCTAAGCTGCGACAGGAAATTTCTTGGTGCATTCTGAAATGCTAGTCCTTCGTGCTCGGACTGATCATACGAGCAGATGTAATTTCCAGAAAGATCTGTGATCACCAAATATAACTCCACCGAGTATCTGAAATACAATCCATGATATTTGTCTTCTTTGACACAAATTGACCTATTCTTTTGGTTGGCTACTAACAGTCTTGTGATTGGTGAAGATTAGCAGACCAGGTGAGAACACGTAAACACACACATTTTGCAAGCAACAACCACATTTAAGTGAATCCCTTTAAGCTGAAGTGTGTAATTTCATCGTGATCTTATGCTTATGAGTAGTGTACAACAGGGCTAAAGACACCCCTTAAGGAAATTTAGATTTTTTTCTGGTCACAAAATAATTACATAACAACATAATTTGTGTGAAAAGAAATAATAACAGAAGGTTGTTTCAATTAAAATTCAGTTTAAAAATAATAATAATAAAAAAAAAAATTTAAAAAAAAGGTGGTGAGAGGGAGCCTTTTACCCCACACTTGGGAGTTTTTTTCACATGTCACTAGGGGATTTAAAGTGATATCATGTAGATACTGGGGCAATAATTATATGGCACAATTTGTCAACTAATGCAAATAATTTTGAGACAGCAAGATGCATTTTTTTTGAGTAACAAATTAAGATGATGCTTATTTAAAATACATTTTTTTTTTAAATTCAACCATTTCCAGTTAATTTCAAACATATTTGGCATTTTATTACATCTCAAGTATTCTATAAACAAACTAATCCCTATTATGAATTGATCAGTCATTGTGAGCCCACTTTGAAAAGATTTCATAACAAAAGCCTTCAGCCCCTGCAACAGGTGGGCTTTTTACCACAAATACTATCCTTTCACTTATTGGACAGTTATTGAACATTTTTGATTTAATGACCTTAAACAAAACTGAAAATGATAAATAAGTATTTTGTCTCGAAAGAAATTTGTTAATTTCACAGATTTTCATTAGCTTCTTAAATTTGCAACATTTTAAATAATACAAAATTTGATCAAATTGTCTCAAAATCAAACTTTAGACATTATATGCAAAGATCTCATGGATCAGGAAACTTTTCCAGTGTTTAGTGACAAACAGGTGTTTAGGAAAGTCCTGTGGTAGTTTTTGTTGTTTTTTTTAGTGTTTGGGGAGAAAATCAAATCAAATGAGCCTTTTACCCAGCAGAGCCTTTCGCCCCGTTGTACCTTATTCATATGTATTACGTAAAGTATAGTTCTAGTATACCTGCATTTACTTGTTTAATGTATTGACGTATTGGCAGCATGTAAAACATAATTATTTTATGTATGAACAACTAGAGACTCATTTCACACACACACACACACACACACACATATATATATATATATATATATATATATATATATATATATATATATATATATATATATATATATATACTGTATATAAGTATAATGTTGTAACTAAAATGATTGTTACTGCACATTTATCTGCCAGTTATTTATTTATTTATTTATTTTTTATTGTTCAAAGTGGTCATTTTTAGGGGTTGGGTTAAGGGATCAAAATATCTATAAAATAGTAAAATAAAAATAACATAATGAAACCATACAAATATGTTTATAATATAAAGGATATGTAGATATTGTTATGTTTCTAAAGCTGTTAATACATAAAAAAAACCCACTGCAAGATACGGCCCCCCCCCCCAAAGATGCCGCCCTGGGCAACACCACATGCCTAAATCAGCTACTGCTTATAAGTAAGCCAATTTGTAGTTTAATTTCCTCGAAAACTGTAAACACTGGGTCTCTTTGGAACTATAAAATTACTCTGCTTTAAGCAGCCTGTATTGCCTGACACAGCAACATTGTGAGTAACATTGCGACACAGCAACTAAAACTAGCATGAGTTTGGGGTGGGACTATCTATTTATTTGATAAACGGCAGACTGGGAGAGTGTTTAGAAGAAGCTGGTTGAAAACTTTGTTTACTTTTCCAATTCCATTTGGTGACGCTAGTGGTGCAGAAATTACACACTTCAGCAGTAAGCTGTCAGAAGAGGATTGACAGCCATATTTAGCTGCACTGTGTATGTGGCCATAAAGAGGCTGGAGTAAATAATAATGGCATTAGATGCACTGTACTGTACTGTGGCGGAGTTTGTACTTCCTTTGCGATGCTGAGGTGGAAATATGACACCAACTGTTAGTGGTGGCTCGGGTCTTATCTGATGGGACAGCTGATGGGAGCTTGACATAAAGTGCTCATCACGCTCCATTACCCAGCAGCGACATTCTGCTCCATAAAGACAATTCACTGAACCTATCTCAGAGCCACACAGTGGGCTGCATGCACATCTATAACCCAGTTGATCCTTCACTGATCTTTTTTGTTTCATTGTATGTGCTGTTCTTATCACATGTGAAATCAATGAACATGATTCCAGATGTGAATGCATTTAAGATACAATGTTGTTGTTTCCAGATTATTATTCTTGTTATGCAGGAATATTCAAGTATGGACTTGTTAGGAAGAAAAAATCATCTGCATTTTTTTTTTATTTTTTTATGGCAGATATGAAGAAATATGAATTATAAATTTTAATATTAACATTATTATTACAATGTTACTACACAGTAATTACAATAAAGTAGATAAACGGAAACAACAACAGCACTTACATACAAATGTGTCATTTTTGTTCTCAAACATTTAAAATATTTTACAATTTGACTGTTAGGCAAAAGTGTTGTTCAAAATCTAGACAAATCTAGACCTTTGTTACCTGTCAATTCTGATCTCACTGTTGCTAATAAAACATTAAAGTGAACTTAATTGTAAACTCTGTCCACTAGCATATGCTCCAACTCAGATAGCAGCTGCCAGAATCTGTCATCTGCTCCTTAATTGGAGAACTTGTCAGTGTTGTTATTTATTTATTTATTTATTTATTTATTTATTTATTTATTTATTTTTCAGTTTTTCTTCCTTTAAGAACAGATGGACCTTAAAGCAGTCCCTGAATTCCACCCTAAATAGTGATATGAATTCATATATTGTTTCATGGTCATGGCTTCTTATATGTTTCTAGATGTGTCATGCCATGTTTTTATTTTTTATTTATTTATTTATTTTGCTATTGTTGGAGTTCAGGCCCAATAGAGCTGTTCAGGTTGTAGTCCAAAAACCCAGAAAACAATTAGCATTATTGAGCCATAGGTTCCATTGGAATTTCCCTGTGGGTTTTTATAATGGCAGTTTTAGATTTTAGCCTGTGGTTAAAATTTCTTGTAGAGACTATTAGCCTACGTGTTGTTCTAAAACATAAATTGCACACAGTCATACATCAAACGTAAAATATGTAGCCACTATGTTTAAAAAAAATAAATAAATAATGCATTTTACTACCACAATGCCAATTAAGGACTACAACTACCACCAGCATGTGAGCTTCATGCTTGACTGCTGTTGTCCATATTTAGCCATGGGTTAGCAACATGCATTTTTAAGACAAAATGGCTTTAAATTCCAAGATTAAGGGATGACTGTGTGTAAGTAAGTTTTAACATAGTTTTAACATTAATTATTAGTGTAATTTTTGTTCAGTAGAATAAAACATAAAAGTCTCCTGAAATAATGTTCACCACAGATCTTATTTTACTCGTATTGTAATTTGAAAATCCAAATTCTTAAAAAAAAAAAAAAAAAAAGGAAATTTCTGAGTAACTCATGGTGAATTAGCCTTCTGGGTTTGCCTACAATTACAAATTATGTAATATTGAATTGTGCAAAAATTACACTGTGTACATTTTTTATTTTTTTGGTTCCTGGGTAAATTTTTATACATTCAAGGAGAACTTGGGAACGTACTCGGAGGAGCAAGGTGAGCGCTTCCATTAGGATATACTGGACTCTGAATGCCGCTACCAAGGACAGTATAATGAGAACTTGATGGGAGACTACATTTGGGGGCTGATTCATGAAAGTGATTTACAGTATAATCGTAAATCTCAAAAAACTGCTCACTTCTAAATCTTTTATAGTCATTTTTGTATTACTTTAATATAAATACATGTTAATTTGGATTCATATGTTGTTTTTTTCTGACTTTATGTGAACGAACAGACACATTCGCCTGTTTTCTCATTGGAAATATGTAAATTTCAAAATATCACTGTCCTGGTAACTAAAGCAAAGTTTGTGGGAATAATATCCATTTTCTATACTTTTGAGGCATAAGCAATTAGAAAATAACACTTTCTACCCAGGAACAAAAATTGTGTTACATAGTGTTATTCAAAATTTAATTTAAACCGCACTGTAAAAAGTTATTTTGCATTTTAGCTATCAATGTAAAATGAAGTGATAGAATAACTGTCCTGGATTGATCTTGTTGAGATAACTCAGTTATCCAAGTTTTTGTTGGCCGAACTTGTGATTATTAGAAATTAGAAAAACTAAATAAAAAATATAAGTCAAGAGAACTTCACACATCACACTCAGTATTCGGATTCCCAGCATGCACTTCGGCATGACAAAATTATGCAAATTGCAGTGTTACTGTCCTTTATTATTTTTATTTTTATTTTTTTACTGTTTTTGTTTATGCTGTTGCTAGTTGTATTTATTGTCACTTTCAGTTATTTGTCATGTAGCAATAAATCAAAGCTCATCTTTTTACACAGTGATGTGTTTGATGATTGTCACCATCATTGTAATTTGCATGTAAAGTGTTGAGGCCAATGCGTGTCTCCTGGACAAGCTAACTCTGAATATGAAAGAGTGTTCAGACATTGGAGTCTGATTCTCAATTGGTCATTTACCATCATATGGTAGTTTATTTACCTCTGAAAATGAAATAGCCATATCTATTTATATTGTTATTAATAGTATTCAATTCAAGTAGTATAAGTAGTATTTAATTATTTGATTTAGTTAGAAAGAAGTTGATTGAACTAAGAAAGTCAAGTCTATGTTAAAAAAAAAAAAAAAAAAAAAAAAAAAACATGAAGCTCATTTAACAAGTTACATTGATTTAAGTCAACTTTATGTTCTGTATACACAACTTTCCCTCATAAGTTGACAACAAGATTTTTCTTAACAGTGTGAAAATAAACAGTTTAAAAACATTTGTATCAGTATTATTACATTTTAAAGTGACATGCCCACAGTGCCAGCAAAAGGAATCATAAAAAATAAACATTGTTTATTTATTATTTATTGTTTATTTATTTAAAAAAATGTATTATTATACTTTACATACACGTGTTGTTGGGTTGGATGGGTCACTCAAAACAAACAGAATATTGAAAGTGCCACAGTGATGCAGTGTTAAGACCTTTTGGGGAAATCAACTTACAAATGATTTACTTCACTTGTAATTGTTTCTGAAAATTAAGCTGGGATAGGAGAAAGTATTTGAACATCAAAAAATGACACAAACAAAAGCAACATTAGATGCAAAAAGATTCCGCACTATTTCTATGTCACTAATCAAATAAGCAAATTTGTGACATTGACCATGTTAACTTTTTTGTACAAAAGGTGAGATTTCTTGCCTCAACTGAAGCACACAAGATGCTCTTTGAAATATTCTCAAATCATGCAGGATAACATGGTCATCAGGTTTTGCGCAAACATTTGGAGTCCATCCCAGCTCGGTGGCCAAATAATAAATACTAAGCAATTCTGGAATGCATGTTAATTTTTCAGTTCAACTTTTCACACAAATGCATGTGCTGATAAAATAATTTGTAATGGAAAAAAAATATATATTAAATTAGAAAAATGGAAGTAGCTCTTTTTTTGATCCTGCATTTTAATAGCACTGTGGAACTTTTTTCTTATAGTTAATTTAAAAGGATGCTCCCTTGACTCAAGCTGGCAAATTCAGTATTTGTTTTGGTGAATAAACACAGAATCAATATTTCAACCAAAGCCACTATCCCTTACTACAGACAAGCGATGTCACCAATGGGTGGGAGCGGCCAAAAGGGGATAGATTTTTTTTTTTTTTTTTTTTTTTTTTTGCCACCACCACCTTATATGTTAAATTGCTTGTGTATCTGGTTTGTAGAGATAGGCTCTTATCTGTTATTGAGAATGCTGGCGGCAGGTGGACTGATCTGGGTGTGTGGTGTCCAGTGGAGTGGCTCATCTAGAGGCAAAAACCTCTCTGCATCGCTAACACTCCCCTAAGCTCTCTCCACTTACCCTCTGAAAGCTCCAGCGGAGCACACCATCATACCAGCGGTCCCAGCAGACTTCGTAATCCCGCAGAACAGACGATGTGTTTGCTTCTGTGAAAAGCTGTGTTTTTACATGAAATGACAGCGCTGTGAAGATACTGGGCTTGTAAATGTTGTTTCACACAACAATTAATAATAAATGTTACATGCATTCATATGCTTATTTCTGAGATCAATTGGTTTACAAAGTTGGCACTAAATTATTCAAATGGTCTTTAATGAAGATATCAGGGTAAATTCTATAGTTATTTGAGTTTAATAAAACAGTAAGAGGTTGTTACAGTGATTTTACTATGGGTAAGGGTTATTAAAAAAAATAACATTCTTAAAATCACTGTAATGCATGGCCTTGAGTGACTTAATGCTTTTATAAAATAGAGGCAACGGGAAGTTGATAAAATAAATCAAGTTTAATCATATATTTATAATTAGAAAACAATTCTTCCATTAATAATGAAGTTCATTACCCTAACTGTAGGCTAGTAATGGTTGCCAAGTAAAGTAGCAACTTTGTGCATCAAAAGTGAAAAGATGTAAGGAAGAAATTAGTAAGCAAAACTGTAGCTCTGTGGCACTAAAAAAAACAATGCTTTGTTTGTTTAAGCAACTATCTGATGGTTTTAAGGTTTTGAAGTCACAAAGTGGCGCCAAAAGTAAATTGTAGGGAACAGAACTGCATATTTTATTAAATCTACCCCTTAACCCAAACCTCAACCCTAAATCTAACTGTCAGTGGAGTAAAAAACGTAATTTTTAATTGAAAAATATACTTCTGAAGCACCGTTGTAAATGTAAACGTGATTACTTCCTTGTTTTCACGGACCAGAATCAGTGTTTCAGAAATTGGTCATGCAGTAGCACCAAAGGAAAGTTAAACACATTTAAATTGATGCAAATATGTCTAATGGGGATGACACTTGTTAGTGACTTCTAGTGTGATCATGTTGGCATTTATCAGCATTTTATGGCACCAAAACTTTCCCAGACGTTTGGCTTCACTGTACCTCTGTGTTGGAACGAACTTTCCAACTCCAAGCATGAAGCAGATTCCCCCTCTGTCTTAAAAAAAAACAGCTAATATATATATATATATATATATATATATATATATATATATATATATATATATATATATATATATATATATATATATAGTAATGTTGTTGCACTCTAATCTGTCTTAAATGACATTTTTCTGATGCATCTGAAACTTTGTAATCCAGCACTTTTTGTACTGTCTCCTTTAGATGAAGTCTTTTGTAAGTCGCTTTGGATAAAAGCATCTGCCAAATTAATAAATGTAAATGTTATTTATAGTGGATATGAATAAGGCTCAACCTATCAGCATTTAGAGTCGGAACTATATATATATATATATATATATATAATAAAAGATTGTGAACAAAAGAACAGATAACATCTTTGAAAATATTGCATAAGTCACAGTTCAATACCTGTATGTAGCTATCAAGGACATCAAAAGCTTCAGTGCTTTTTTTTCAGTGTTTCCTGCCTGTGGTTTCTCTTTGCTCCAAAGGGAGAAACCAGATTGAAGCTGAAGCTTGAACAGTGGAAGATGAGCACAACTGAATATCAATCAATAAAACATCTTAGATAAATAACTACTACAAGAGCACACAAAGTATGGTTTCAGATTGTGATGAAACTGACCAATATAATATGAGGTCAGTGGAGAGTAATTACATTATTCTAGACAGTGTCATGTTTTGTATCCATATATGCTTTTAAAATTGGCTCACAAGATGCAACCAGCTGTTTGAAGCACACTATCATTCTTAATTATTTAGAACACATTAGTAAATAAAGAATTTTATTGTAAACAACTTTGTGAGCACACAGTTATCATTTCTATGCTAATCATACAAACTGCAGTGTTTATTTGCAGCCAGTCTTTTTCTTTAGACAACAAGACTCATTTTATTGAAATGTTTCAAACAAATGTTCTCCAGATTAATGGTAAAAGCCAACCACTTCCTCATTATATTGTATACAGCAGGAGGAGGTTTTATTTGTCCATGAGTCTTTGCCCAAAGTCAGATCACTTCTGTGCTGGAATGAGTCCTGTCTCTGGATAAAGAGCGCAGAGTGTTAGCCTAACAAAATCTCTCTCTACACTCCCACACATAAAAAATAAAAAATAACAAAAAAAACCTCAGTGGTGTTTCATGAATCAATCTGCAACTTCTCTAGTAGATAACTGATGAAGATGAAGAAATATCACAAAACTAATTATTCTTAAAGGGATAGTTCACCCAAAAATGAAAATTCTCTTAAAAATTATTTACTCACCCTCATGATATCCCAGGTGTATGTGACTTTCTTTCTTCACCAGAACACATTTAAAGAAAATAGAAAAATATCTTTGCTCAATAGGTCCTTAAAATGCAATTGAATGGCAATTTCTCTTTTGAAGCTCCAAAAATCACAGTCAGCATAAACGTCATTGATACGACTCCAACGGTTAAAGTGATATGATTACTTTTGTTGTGGAAAAAAGATAAATATTTAAGTACTATTTAACTCTAAATCAGCACTTCTGGTAAGCTTCCGGAGAGGGTGGAGATTACGCGATCTCTCATGTGAAATATTTACGTTGCCATGATACAGATGTAGTCTCACGTTTTCCGCTTGGTTGAGACATCCAGGATAAGCACACAAATGCATCATTGTGAGTAAAGAAACAGATCAATACAGATTTAAACCAAAACCAACCAAGCTTCTGTACAGCGTTCCTCCTTCTCACTTGTAAACAGCACTGCTCTTCGGGCTGTGAAGCACTTGCCTCAGTTCTCGCGTGTTTCAAATGCCAATGCGATTATGTCACACGCGCTAACCGCTGCAGAACGGAAGCATGATTTAAAAAGTATTTAATATGTATCTTTTTTGCACCAAAAGCAATCGTGTCACTTTAGAAGACATTAATTTAACAGCTGGTGTCTTTTGGATGACATTTATGCTGACCATCTGTAATTTTTGGAGCTTCAAAAGATAAATCACCATCCACTTGAATTTTAAGGACCTACTGAAAAAATATTTCTATTTTTCTTCAAATGTGTTCTGCTGAAGAAAGAAAGTCATACACACCTGGGAATATTATGAGGGTGAGTAAATAATGAGAGAATTATCATTTTGGGGTAAACTATCCCTTTAAGATAAGTTTTCATAAAACAAGCATAGTAATAATGTACTATGATTTTTAAATGCATTTAAATATATTTTAAAGTTTGGGCACCTAGTCATGCATAGCCAGACTTCTGATGTCAGCATAAAGTCTGGTCATCTTTGCTGCTTATTCTGACCAAGTATTGCCTACCTAGAAAGAATCGCTGACTGACATGTAAAGTGATTATATATATATATATATATATATATATATATATATATATATATATATATATATATATATATATATATATATATATACTACCGGTCAAAAGTTTTGAAACACTTACTCATTCTTTATTATATTTAATTCTTTGCCTAGAATTTGCAGACATGTACTCTTTACGTTTTCTCAACCAACTTCTTGAGGTCTCACCCTGGGATGCTTTTTAAACAGTATTGAAAGAGTTCCCATCTATGTTGGGCACTTATTGGCTGCTTTTCTTTATTATTTTGTCCAAATTATCAATTTCAAAAACATTTATTTATTTATTTATTTTTTTAATTAAATTTTAGTTTTATAATGAAATAAATTAATATGGTGGCACAATTCATCTACAAAACGAATTTCAAACATTTAAGCATATGCCTTCAGATCAAAAGATTTATAAGATCATGAGAAACATTTCAGTTAAGTGTTTCAAAATTTTTGACTGGTAGTGTATAAAACAAGTTTGGGCACCTTAGGACACCTATATATATATATATTAGTATGTGTGGTTTAAAGGTGGGTTTATCTGAAATAGTTGATGCCATAATAATAGACCAGCATGGAAAAAACATGGGGCAGTGTGGCTTCGCATCTGTCTGTCCAGAAAATGTGGAGCCAATCAGATTGAATCGGAAATTGTGTATGATATGCATCAGACACATTTTCACAAAAACATGGTATCCATGTACACATCCTTGTTTTTTGCATATATATATATATATATATATATATATATATATATATATATATATATATATATATATATAATATAACCTGGACTCATAGAATCATGTTACTATGCCTACATTTTTGCAAAAAAAAAAAAATTTTTACGTGGCTCGTTGTACGTATCGCAGTTTTTTCCTGGTGAAATGAACAGTACAGGCGCAATAACTTTTATTCTCTTTCACACATTTTCATTTAAGGATCTGACTGTTTCTTTTAGTCAGATCCGAGGGACAGCACACAAATAGCATGTTAAATTTTTAATTATATGAAATTCTGTCCCATGGTAAGCAAAACAATGAGAAAATAAGCAAGTCATGTCAGGTCATTTTTATTTGTATAGCGCCATCACAACACACATTGTTTCAAAGCAGCTTTACAGAAAACCATGCATTAACAGAAAATGAATCTGTGATATCTATAATGTCTTAGAGACAATCATTGTGTAATTTGATAAAATACAACTGTGAATTGTGTTTAAAAACAAGTAATTAAATAATAATTGTATTTAGAAACCCAGTGAGCAAGCCGAAGGTGACTGTAACAAGGAACACAAAACTCCATAAGATGTTGGTTAATGGAGAAAAATAATCTTGGGAGAAACCAGGTTCACTGTGGGGGCCAGTTTCCCTCTGGCTAACATCATGAATATAATGCCAGTATTACTTAATTATGTATAGTGCAAGTCATGGTTTAAAATTATTAATCTAAGTGTTAAGGGTCAGTGTTTAAACAAAGATTTTGTATGAACTGTAAGATTAATGACTAATATCTTTGAAGTTCATCCTGGATTAACTGCAGAAGTTCACATAGATGCATTGTCCTTTGTTAGTTGGCTGATGAAGGGTTTTGTTGGCAATTAATTGATAGTCTATGGATTCCATTATAAGAGTGTAGTCCATCATTAGACCGAGGTGATGCAGGCAGAGATCAGTGAGGCGCATCGCAGTTCAACCGGCCAGTAATTTTGGTGAGGTCTATACCAAGTCAAAAGTTCATGATGTATCCCACGTCTTATGGTTGGAGTTGGCATCAGTTCATCCTCTGAAGTCCATCGTAATAGACTGAAGCGATGTTTCGCTGGCACCGGCTGCATTTAGTCGTCATCACTCAGAGACACGTAAAAAATAAAAGCAATAAATAAATGATGACAGAATTTTCAAATCAATTCATATTAACATGTAGCGGTGTAAAGCAATGGAATGCTCTGAAATGAGTTCAATATGGTAACAAAGTGACACTGAAGAAGGGCGACATTTTTGTGGTCTAGGCAGAAAGTCCCCTCAGCAATGTTTGGTCATGAGAGTGTGTTGGATCTGAAAACTAGAATGTGAAAGGTAGCTGGACTGTGAAGTGTTACACAGAACGGAGTAGTTGCCTGCTCACATGAAACATTGTTTTACTATCCCTTTTGTGTTCTCTGTAGCCAACAATCTGGCTAGCTTGTCCACAATATCAAGCAATATTCCCCGACAGACTCATTCAAATTTTTGCTCATTCTTTTTATTAGGGGTTGGATTAGGTTACGTGCAATAGAAATGTTATATTACAGTCCTTATATGCTTTTTTATCATTTGCACACCTTGCTCCACTAACTAACAATTTCTTTCTTTCAAATGGATGTGCACTAATCTTTCCAAACACATAAGAAGTGGTGAGAGCTGAGAACAAGCTACTTATTGTCAGACTTCTTTAAAGCTGACACAGTTTTCTAATTGGTGATCAGCCTTGTGTGACTCATATTTCCAGCTAGATCTATAACTATTATTTCAAGGTTACTTTCATTTTCATGTGGCAGTAGTCAATCCCCTGAAAACAGATGCTTTCAATTTTTCAGTTTTTTATTTATTTCTTCAATGTAACTTTTAAGGCTGATATCTTGCTATTACACAAGGAACAGTCCTAAGGCAGGATTTTTCAACTGTCACAGACCCATGGACCCTCATTACACTCACACACTATATATATACACTGGTGGCCAAAAGTTTGGAATAATGTACAAATTTAGCTGTTTCGGAGGGAAACTGGTACTTTAATTCAACAAAGTGGCATTCAATTGATCAAAAAGTATAGTCAGGACATTACTGATGTAAAAAAACAGCACCATCACTATTTGAAAAAAGTCATTTTTGATCAAATCTAGACAGGCCCCATTTCCAGCAGCCATCACTCCAACACCTTATCCTTGAGTAATCATGCTAAATTGCTAATTTGGCACAAGAAAATCACTTGCCATTATATCAAACACAGTTGCAAGCTATTTGGTTACTTAATTGAAGCTTAACATTGTCTTTGTGTTTGTTTTTGAGTTTCCACAATATGCAATAGACTGGCATGTCTTAATGTCAATATTATGTCAAAAATGGCTAAAAAGAAACAGCTTTCTTTAGAAACTCGTCAGTCACTCATTGTTTTGAGGAATGAAGGATATACAATGCTTGAAATTGCCAAAAAACTGAAGATTTCATACAAAGGTGTACACTACAGTCTCCAAAGACATAGGACAACTGGCTCTAACAAGGACAGAAAGAGATGTGGAAGGCCCAGATGTACAACTAAACAAGAGGATAAATACAGCAGAGTCTCTAGTCTCAACATCAGTTTCATGTACAACAGTAAAGAGAAGACTCAGGGGTGCTGGCCTTATGGGAAGAATTGCAAAGAAAAAGACACTTTTTTAAACAGAAAAACAAAAAGAAAAGGGTAGAGTGGGCAAAGAAACACAGACATTGGACAACAGATAATTGGAAAAGAGTGTTATGGATCTTAACCCCATTGAGCTTTTGTGGGATCAGCTAGACTGTAAGGTGTGTGAGAAGTGCCCAACAAGACATCTATGGCAAGTGCTACAGGAAGCATGGGCTGAAATGTCACCTGAGTATCTAGACAAACTGACTGCTAGGATACCAAGAATCTGCAAAGCTGTCATTGCTGCATGTGGAGGTTTTTTTGATGAGAACTCTTTGAAGTAGTTGAAGTCAAATTGAAATAGTAATTTTTATTAATGTCCTGACTATACATTGTGATCAGTTGAATGCCACTTTGGTGAATTAAAGTACCAATTTCTTTCCATAAGAGCAAAATCTGTACATTATTCCAAACTTTTGGCCGCCAGTGTTTGTGTGTATATATATATATATATATATATATATATATATATATATATATATATAAAGGATTTAACTAAGAATATATTGTGCCCGGTTATTTGCATGCACTGTCTGTGCTGGTTTGTCAGGTTATGATGCTCTTCTCCATCATTTGATCATTATTTGATGATTACTTCTGATATGATCTATGGAAAATGTCCACAAACTTTTTAATTTAGAGATTTTTTGTGAAACAGTGAGCCTAATTTGAGCCTAGTTTAAATAGAAAGGAGGCGTGTTTGAACAGAAAGGAATGACAATGACTAATTTTAATTACTCAAGATGCACTGCAATTTCAGCACTGATTGCGCCAGCTTAAAGTAGATTGTGGGTGGTTAGTGAAGAAGACACAGGTTTTTGCACTAAAATACCATGCAAAAAAATTAAAGTGTGCAAATGTGGCACAGCTGTTTAGTGAATTTGTCCCAAAGTATTCCTTTGAATAATATATATTTAAGTTGCATTTTATGCACAAGTAACTTCAATCCTTCGCTGTTATAGGTCAGGTAGAGCTAACAAAAATGATCAAAACATAAAAATCAACAACATGTATGTTAGACCCAATACCAACTAAACTCCTAAAAAAAAGGTGTTTCCTGTAATCTCAGAACCTCTTCTTAATATTATTAACTCCTCATCATCCTTAGAGCATGTCCCAAGAAACTTTAAACTGGTAGTTATCAAACCGCTTATCAAGAAACCACAGCTTGATCCAGGAGAATTGGCTAATTATAGACAGCTTTAAAATCACCCATTTATGTCGAAAATACTACAAAAGTATGGAGTACCACAGTGATCAGTTTTAGGGCCTCTGCTTTTCTCCCAATATATGCTCCCCCTGGGAGACATTATCAGGAAACATTGAATTAGTTTTCACTGTTATGCCAACGATACCCAACTTTATATTTCTTAAAAAACCGATGAAATTTCACAGTTTTCTAAATTAACAGTGTATAAATTATATCAAAGAGTGGATGGCCATAAATTTCCTTCTACTCAATTCCGATTAAACAGAGGTACCAATTATTGGAACAAAAACCTCAAAAAAGAAGATGGTAAAAAATAAACTGATACTGTAACATCAACTACTACAGCAAAAAATGTAGGTGTTATATTTGATAGCAATCAAACCTTTGAAAAACAAATTTCCATTATTTGTAGAATTGCATTCTTCCACCTCAGAAATATTGCTGTTACAACACATGCTATCTGTTTCTGATGCCGAAAAATGAATTAATGTGTTCATGACCTCAAGACTAGATTATTGTAATGCATTACAAGGTGGATGTCCTGCAGGTTTAATAAATAAACTTCAGTTGCTTCAAAATGTAGCAGCTGGAGTGCTAACTAGAACCAAGAAATATGATCATATTAGCCCCATTTTATCGGCGTTACATTGGCTACCTTTTAAGTTTCTTATTAATTTTAAAATTATGTTATTTACTTACAAAGCTTTGAATGGTCTAGCTCCAAAGTACTTAAGTGACCTTCTATCATGCTATAATCCATCACACTCTATGACTGCAAAACTCCAGCCTGTTAACAATACCAAGGATATCAAAATCCACAAAAGGAGGGAGATCATTTTCATATTTGGCTCTGAAACTATGGAATAGTCTTCCTATCAGTGTTCAGAACTCAGACACACTCTCTCAGTTTAAGTCTAGACTTAAGACTTATCTATTCAGCCAGGCATATGTAACCGACCCTGGTCGCCCTGTTCCAAATGGGACTCGAACCGGCGTCTCCGGCATGGGAGGTGGGTGCGCTAACAAGGAGGCTAAAGGCCAGTCACTAGTGCACCTCTTGAGGTCAGGAGAGTGAGGTTTACACACTGCACAGCTATCTACCAGCTGGCTCCCATTACACTCACCCCCCTAAACCTCACTCCCATCTGGGTCACGGCATCATTGTGACACTCCTGTTCTACCCACTCCGTACGGGACTCGAACCAGTGTCTCCAGCATGGGAGGTGGGTGTGCTAACAAGGAGGCTAAAGGTTCTAACATCAGTCGCTAGTGCTCCTCTTGAGGTCAGGAGAGTGAGGTTTACACACTGCACAGCAATCTACCAGCTGGCTCCCGTTACACATACACCTAATTTATCCCTCAATTCATAGTTATGCTGCTTTAGTTAGGTCTGCCGGAACTGGAAACACTTCTCTTATTCTTTAACCCTGCTTTAATGGCATCTACGCTAATTTTATTCTATTTCATTCCCTGTCTAAACTTGAAGTTATCAGAGACTGCCAGATCCATCTCTGGTCCTGCCTGATGTCTGACTCCCACTGTGTCGCTGAGTGATGATGACCAACTGCAGCACGTGTCAGCCAGACTTCACTTCAGTGTACTAAGAAGGACTTCACAGAGGATGAATTGATGCAAAATCAAAGACATGGGATTCTTCATGAGCCACTGTCCGAAGCATGGGTTCAGGATGAAGTTCACTAATATTTCCTAACATAAGATTCCAGCTGGACTGCGATGCTCCTCACTGAATGATACCTATATCAACTTGGTCAAAGAGGGATAACACTCTCTTAAAAAAATAAATAAATAAATAAAAATAAAATAAAAAGACCTACATCGAAAATGAATTAACCACTAACAAAAGCATTAATAGACCAAAATCAAAGGACAATGCATCTTTGTGTATTTCCTCAGTTAATTTGGGATGACTTCAAGGACTTTATCACTAAAACTTATAGTTCATACAAAATAATTTTAACCATTGACCCACAACACTTACTTAGTTTATTAATTTCAACCACTCATAGTTCTAAACATAAATAACTAATATTTGCATTATATTCATTCATTTTCTGTTATAGCATAATTTCATGTACAGCTGCTTTGAAACAACGGCTGTTATGAAAAGTGCTATACAAATAAATTTGACTTGACGTAGCAAAATAGAGTTTACAGACTAATACTTATTAATTGATCTGTGCGAAATGATTATTGATGCACAAATGTGCTTAACGCTGCATTCTATGTAAATAGACTTCCACTGTAGACAACAGATTGCAAGGAAATGGCTTTCAAAGTTTAAAATGCCTCTGACACAATGTTGATACTGCTGGATTTAAGACACTCACATCATAATCCATTTGTGTTCACAACAAAAGCTGAAACCCCGTGTTAAAGAACATGAGAGCCTTTTTAGATCTAGCCTCCTCTCTAAAGGCCCTGTGTCCTTGATAGCCATATTACAAGTATTGAAAGAACTCCCCTAAAACTACTCTGACTTATCTACCAGACTCAGGTTTCAGTCTCCGCTGGACACCATTTCTTGCGCCCATCATGTGAATGGTACAGAAATCAATACATTTGAAAAGTGGTTAGAGCTCCTTTATCTTGGGCAACTGATGATTTGGAGGTATAAATAATTCATTCTTAGAAAGCTACGGATGCAGCCGGGGAGTAGATAAGGAAAGAGAAGAGGAGGGGAAATAGTTTTACCTTATCACTCTTAATCTCAGTGGTTGCAGTAATGCAGTTCTGAACATTTAGCACTTAATGGTGTGTCAGTGTAGGAACATGATCTTGGACCATTAGGGCCATCTTCAAAAAGCTCACAAGATGCTGTCACTCATTCTTTTCTCCGGTAGGGTCATGTGAAAATGTGAACGGGGTTGGTTAGGATAAGACTGATGATAGTGGCTTGGACGTCAAGGCAAAACATCTCTTGATAGGTAAGTTGTGTGTGTGTGCTTGCATGTGCATTTTACTGTGCAATTAGCTTCAACCTTGGGATAATGGTGACCCTGGTCGAGACAAATGTAGCTATGTGGCTGCAACATAACTGTAAGATACATAATGAATCATTAGATTGGAAATTTGTATTATAGCGTAGCATATTTGCTTAGAGGACGGTCTATGAATAACATACATTTTATGTATATTAATGCATTGCAAGCGGCTCAGGTTTTCCTGTGTTTTTCAAACTGACCTCAGCAAAAAATATGAAGATCATAAATTTAATAATGACTAAAGGCATATTTCAAGGCTCTTCCACACTTTTAATCCGTCATAAAAAAATTAATAAAACTAGATTAAACTTTCATAATGACTATTTGCACATGAAGAACATAAACTGGAGTGCTAAAGTTTAAGCCCACTTCTGAAAACGCTTCAATTTTGTATTATTTTCTAGTGATAAATATACAGAAGTTGTCATTGCAAATTATAGTATCAGTGTAACAATTGGAGTTTTAAAAAATTAACTTGGATTTCAGAATGTCTTAGTATTTGGAAAATTCCCTTTTTGCTTTAATGACAGCATGCACTTGAGCTTGCATGGACTCCACAAGTTTGTGGAAAACCTTCTGATCCATGATATCCCAGCATGATCTGAAAATGTTCCAAAGGGCATCTTGTGTGCTTCAGTGGAAGCAAGGAAATCTGACCTTTTGCACAAAGGAGTTTACACGATCAAATATTCCAGAACCTAAATATTTTGCTTCATTACATGTTATAACTGTTCTTTGTTTTTCAATATTTTAAACTTCCTGTTTATTTCCAGCTTTGATTTAAAAAATCCACGATTTTCAATGTGGTCTCAGATCTTTGGACACCACTGTATCATTTTAAGTGCAATAGAGCACCCTGCATATACTGCACAAATAAAACCAAAAACAAGCTTCTTGATAACAAATGTCATGCTGGATGACATGCCCATTACGATCGTCATAAATATGGGCTGATATTGTAGTTCATGGGTATGAGTTTATTGGTCGTGTATAAAGAGGAGAGTAATGATTATTTGTGCCATTCGCATTAATGGCATTGGGAAATGAATCCTGATGATACAAGTGAGCAAAGTCTCTGCAGACCAATTACAAAGGTTCACAAGATTGTTTCTCATATGCACAATGACTTTTTAATGATGCTTTGCTGTACCAGGCCGAAATATTGTTTGCTTATTTTATTTTTTTCTGTCTGCTTGCTCAATAGAGTATCGTTCAGCTATTGGGGAAATGACTCACAAATTACTACAATACAGCTGTCAGGAACCTACTGTAAGTCATTAGCTCAGCATTTATTGTATTTAAATGAGAAATCCAAGGGTTGTTGTAGTAGGAGTGAATTCACTTTTTTGCCATTTGTGGCACTTTTGCGTGCTGTACATCATATTCATATAACCATCCACAATCTCTACCAAAACCATTTTAATGTAGCTTGATTTACATATTGTGGAAGATTTCTGGTGACATAAATACTAGAATTGCTAAAATGACAATGACTTTCATTTACTTTGACACAAATCACGAGTAAAACGGCGGATTATCAGTTAATAAACACTTACTTTTCACCCTATTCCTCACACAATGCTATGTTATGACATCTAAACATTTTTACTATAGTGCATGACTTGTAAGGCAGTACATTTTAATGTTTGCATTATATAAACAACTGTATTTCTTCAGATACAGTCAAAATGCGCATTACTTCAACTATTAAAGCGTTGCACTTGTGATGCAATGGACAGTGGTACGAGTCCTGAAGAGCACGCAAATCAGCGTGAGTCTAAAGTGTCATAGAAGCACTGCAACATGTTCAGCAATTGTGTTTTTCATCTCACATTTGCCTGTTATGACACTATCTGTTAGGTTTAGCTTTAAGGTTTATGGAAGGGAGGAAGGTTTTGTTGATTTAAAACTCAATAGAACATTAACCTTAAAAACCTCATCTATTTAGGAGAATATTTAACTCTCTTTTAGTGCCACTCAGTGGATATTCCAACTGCAGCTGTACGATTAAAGAACCATGTAATATAACTTTGTAAGAATATCACCATGGTCACATAATTTTCATGACATCAGATGGTACAAATCAATTTAACTTGGCTCTAATGCTGCATTCCATTCAACTCGGAAAGTCGTATTTTCCAAAAAGTGCTATAGATTCCAACTTGCAAATTTTCAACTACGATTTTGCAGAGATGCATGTACGTGATGTCACACAAACAGTTCGGCACCCAGGGAGTTTTTGTCAAAGTTGCTTCATTGCATGATATTAAAGCTTGTTTAACAAACAACTGTGGAAACACAGTTTTGCACAATTATAGCTTTACCACTGGAAATGCAAAAATAATCATTTTAAAACAGTTTCTACAAAACTCCTTCTGTCTTTTATTGGTTGTACAAACAGATAGTGCTGCCTGTCTTTTTGCCGTTACCTAATTTGCATAATTCCTTCAGTGAATTGAGTGCTAAAACAACACAGGCAGTGTGTGCAAATAAACCCCCTTTCTGTGCGCTAATGTTTTCTAAGGATGGATGGCTGAGGTGGTCGGCTTGTAAGCCTCCGTGGATCTGCCAGGATTGGATGAAGTCCTCTCTAGGGGGGCGGTGGATTTAATTTCCCGCTGCGTACCCTGGTTATATCTATGTGCATTAGTGCATGTATACTCTTTGCACGTATCCTTGTTAGCATGTCCTCTGCCTTGGGTGTCGTTCCAGCGCCTGCGTGACACCAGGGGATGTGGCAGTGGAGGCAGCACCTGGAACAGTCTGATGTGCTGAGATGTGCTACAGTGAGCAGGGAAATGAAGACCAGCCTGCCACTTGAGGTTGATGGCGAGAGGGAGGCTGTTCTTATTTTTTCTGTCGAACCCCCTCCATTTTCCCGCTTCTTTTTATAATCTCTTGAAATCTAAAAACCCATCACTGTAGTCGTTGGTGCGACATGGGTTTATCCAGCACGGATCCGACAGTCTCTTCTCTTTCCCTTGGCACAGAGCCTTTAATCTGTGAAAGTTGGAGTGTTCATGTTTCCTTTAAAAAAACAGAAAAACTCTAATAGAAAACTCGCTGTGCTGTAGTTGGCATTCACCCATTTAATCCCGAGACTGTGAGCCTGTGTACTTTATTTTACTTCTTGCCTAGCCCAAATGAAACAAACTGGATATCTTCAAATGGAAGCACATGCTTTATTCTTGGTCACAATTTTAATTGGTGGAAAATCTCAGAGTTAAAAACTGATGCAACAGAAAAGTGTAAACTATAAAAAGGTGCATTGAGTAATTTTCACAAATTAAGCAATAGTACATTTTAGACACTTAATACAGAGACTATAAAATAATTATTAGTAAACAATGGCTAAAAAAAAATGGCACGCATTGGCAGGTAGAGAGTGTATTCGGGAAAGCTTACACACTTAATTACACACTTTAGCTTTAAAATTATGTATAATAAAAAATAAATAAAAAATAAATAAAATAAAATAAATACATACAGTAATACTTTTTCATTTTACTTTGTTTAATTTAATGTAATAATAATTAAAATTCTACCATTTTATTTGAGGCTTTTTATGTGAATACTGTATTTACACTGGTTATAATTGGGACCACTGACATGTCCACATGTCCTGTGAAATTGAAATAATACATTAATAATAGACCCTTTAAATATTATATGCACTTTATATGTCCATGTAGCCGTGAGACAGACATAAGGGGACAAACTGGAATTAAATAGCTCTTGTCATGTGACTTTTCACACAAACCATATAAATGTTAACATGAAATCAAGACAGTTTTGACTTTCCTTTAAATTAACTCTGTGTAAACTAAAAAATAAAAAAAATAAAATAAAGTATACTTGCCTAAAACAATATTTTAGCAAATGTGATCTATGAGATTAAATTAGTTTTAAGGGAAAGTGATTGCCTTTTGCTGTTAAATGCCCTGCATTTATTTGTTTCTGTTACTGGATTTCTGTTTTTGTGGCAGTGGATCTGAACTTTGAGTTACCGTATTCAGAAAGGAGCTATCGGAGATAGCAGTGTGAGTGCTCTGCAGCCAGCTATTTCCTCTTCAAGTGTGTTTCTTTCAGAAGCAAATGTGATGTGATCTTCTAAGGTGACGGATAACAAAAGCTCTCATGCAGATTTAATAGGTTTTCTTTGGAACAAAGGAAAGTAATAAGAAAGATGCAAACATCAAAGTCCTTCATCTGGGTAGAGCTGTCTAGATTGTGATCATATGATGCAATGCTAGTGAATGCTGAATTATTACATAGCTGTGGCTTTGATGGCATGTGTTTATTTCTGTGTAGACCCAAGTTTTTTTGAAGTGCTCAATCTTAAGAAGTTTTCAGAGGATGAAAAAGTAAACGCACAAAATGTATACTAATTATGCACAATTATATAATAAGCTGCATAACTATAATAAGTATATAATAAGTTCAGAAGCGCTATAGAGAAGCGCTGATTTAACCTACTCGAAAAGTTTTGAATCCAAGCGAGATCCTAAAATTACATTGATTTAGAGAGGCAAACTGCTTAAATTTACCTCTGCCTCAACAAATACTAAAACAATACAATGCTTGTTACTGTATAAAATTCCTTTAGTCAAGGTTTGAAAAAACTCATGACATCAAAGTTGAGCTCCAGTATTATAAATGAGAAATTTGGCATAAAACAAGATGTCTTTGAGGCCCCAAACAACAAAAGTGCATACTGTACATGCACATTTGCACATGTACTGTATATTGTATTCTATATTGTTTTTCTATTCTATCCACACTGATTTGTGATGGGCCGTATACTGTATATACTGGACTGTTATTATAATATACAGTATGTGTTAATTGTCCACACTAAGATTTTTCAAGTTCTGTGGAAACTTTCTTTCAGTCAACAGGTACTTGTCACAATTAGCTCTGAGAACAGTGGAAATATCTGAAAGTGATAGAGCCAGACCAGCTTGTTTGAGAAATGTTTCACCGTGGTTTTAGCCTAGTTTTGGCCTCAGCCAAAAAAAAAAAAAAAAAAAAAAAAAAAAAAAAAAACAGCTTCCAGGATAAACTGGGCAATATTGGACACAGGGGGCTGTATCAACCTATAAAGCAGGCAACTTACTAATGACTTTTTCAGAAACTAATTTTCTTCTTTGCCGCACTGGCCATAAAAATGTGGTTATCTTCTCCATCCAGGGATAGATAGAGATTTAAGTGTCCTCATTGTTTATTGTTTTCCACTGTAGATTTTATGTGAGAGATGGTACACACATCAGGAGAAAATCTCCCCTGATTTATTTCAGTCTATGACTTGAGTCTCAAATAGTTCTTTAATTATAGGGAATGATAATATTGCACAACAGCACTCAGTGCTAATACCTTTGTGAAAAATGCCAACAAGAGTGCTCTAGGTGACAATAGATCTTTTCGCCGTGGGTCTTGTTAAAGCCAGTGAACAGTGTACCTGCTAAACAGCAAAAACAAAACAGCATTTAGACTTAATCAGCCAAGGTACTTTGTAAAAGCTGACAACAGAGAAATATTATGGGCTGGTGGAAATACTGTTGCTTAAAAAAATGTAGGTTGTATCAGGAGGATTGATCCTACTGTAACAAAAAAATATTGAAAAAGTTTTAAAGAATTTTAGGTACCACTTTATTTTACAGTACTGTTCAACATTTATGTACTATATAATTCCAACAACTACAGTAATTACTAGGTACTAACCCGAAACCTAACCCCAACTCTAACCTTAACCCATATTAAGTACATGAAGTTACCTAATAAGTACACTGTAAGTATACTGTAAGTTCTGTATAATAAAGTGCAACTGAATTTTATTTTTAGCATGATTAAGGGATTGTTAATCCAAAAATAAAATTCTGACATAATTTTCCCACTCTTTTGTTGGTCCAAACTCGTCCTGTATTACATTCTTCCGTGGAACATGGAAGGAGACATTTGGAGGAATGTTCAGTTTCAGTCACCATTTACTTCAGCCTGATCTCATAAATATTACGTGACCGAGGCAACATTTTTGCTAAATAAAATTGCGTTCTTCATTGCATGTTTCAAAGCAGTTTCCTAGTTAAATTTCCAGCGGAGTGTGCCAAAAACAAATGAAATGGTGTCAAAATCAGACAAGATTTTTAAGGTGAAAATTAGATGGAGATTTTAATGATTAAAACATACCTACCAAATCTAAAACTTTAACCTAAACCTAACCGATAGTTTCCTGAAAGCAAATAAAAGGTAAGCAAACAAAAGTGTTTCTAAAGTCATAATCTGACATTTTAGTTTTGATTTGTGTGAATGGGGATAACAAGCACAGTTTTTGTAGCGTGTCTAGTGTTTCTTTCACCAGGAAAAAAACGTAGAACGCGGCATGTAAAAGTCAGTTTGCAAAAATTTTGTTATAGTACATTCAACACGTGCATTCTATGAGACTAGGTTGATTTACTTTCACTGTATGAAAAAAATAAAATAAATAAATAAATAAATAAACCTCCCATTAAAGCGAATGGTGACTACCCCTAACATTCTGCCTAAAATCTTCTTTTGTGTTCCAAAGAGAACAACATGATGGTGAGTAAATGATGACAGAATTTTCATTTTTGGGTGAACTATCCCTTTAATGTGTATCATAAGCTACAAAGGGAAAAATAATAACTGTGCTAGCAAACATTTGTGTATGATTGGGAGTATTTGTCAAAACTTTATCTTAACAAACACAGTAATGCTTCAAGAAACAGTCACAAACAGTGCTTTCCTTACAGCACTTATTCAAACTGAAGTAATTTCACACTAAATAATGGTGAAAAATGTGACTTTATAATTGGTTTGTGGTGCTTGATATAAGTTTATTTCAATTAAAAGCTGTTGTTTTTAAATTATAAACAAAACAGAATTATGTTATGTAGTATAGTCCTATTAAATGATGGCTTTCAAATATAATGTTAAGATGACCACATTTCCCCCATTAAATTACAAAACATTCCATGTAATCCAATGTAATTGATATTGGCAAAATTTGAATTCATTTTACTTGGTATTGGATTGAGAATTATAAAAAAATAAAAAGTAAAGTAAATAAGTGGAAATAAGTGGTGTTGCCCATTAATATAACAGCAGATCATGTCATCATGTTTCATGAATCAAAACAAGTAGGGTTTTCTAGAAAGACTAAAATGTAGAAGCCTTTTAAAAATTCAGTTCACATAATGCAACAAACCAATCCTCAAAGGACAATGCTTTCTCCCCTAAAATTGAGAAGCAATTAATTGCTTTTTCTAGACTACAAAAAACTCTTAATATTCACAAAATAAATCAGAAAACGGTTACCCCAAGCAAATATCTCAATGAAAGATCGAATTCAGATTTTGCCTGAATTTACCTCACATAACTTTCTAGGTTAGTTTCAGCTGTGCTGTCAATCCAAACTATTGTGTTACACACTGCACACCGTCAAGAGCCGTAATGTAATTCTGAATGTGAAGGCAACAGCACTAATCATTCAAAACTGCCATGTGACCCTTGATAAAAAGGCCTGATAAATTCAAGCTTCCTGCCTAAATCGGCTCTTCCTGAAGGAAGCCTGGCTAATGTTGAAAATGACTCTGCAGTCTATACGACACTTTAAAATGCACTATAGCAGTTCCTCTCCGATCATCATTAACATTCTTTATTGCATTGCACAGTTTATAATCTTTGTTGATCAGGAGATCTCGTCTTAATCATATAAACCCTTTAGTGGATGGGGAATATTATGTATTAATGAGCTATCAAGATCCACAAATCCTATGCAACCTGAATATCAATACCACTTTGAATACTTACTGCATTGGAAGATAATTGATTTACCCAACTCCAGCACAAGAAAAGTGAAAACATTGCGGGGTGCAACTTCACAGTGCAGAGGTTTTACCTAACCGGTTAGACAGGCAGTCTGAGGCTAAATGTCTCTGTCCATGAGTTATTAGTGGCTTTAGAGTGACACCAAGCAGACATGCATGTCCCCATAGAGTTCAGCCCATGAGACGCTCAGAGATCACTAAGTCACTGTGGCAATGCTCAGCCTTAAACTCCGAAAGAGAGATTCAGTAGAAGTGGTTGCTAACTCTGTAATAAAAACAGCCTTTAGAGACTGACTGCAAGTCTGAAATCTGATCTGCCCACAACCTCAGTCAGCTGGCTGTGTGGTGCGGTCACAACAACCTTGAGCTGAACACGCTCAAAACAGTGGAGATGATAGTGGACTTCATGAGAAATCCCCCACACACCCTGCCCACTCCTTTGAACTGTTACCCTCTGGCCAGCGCTACAGAGCACTGTGTGCTAGGACATCCAGGCACAAGAACAGTTTTTACCCTCAGGCCATTTTCCACATGAACAATTAACTGCCTGAGGACTCCCCCATAGTGCAATAATGTAAATGCATATCTCATGTACATATGTAAATTCACATATTTAATTCAATAACTGTACATACCCCTACCTTGCACAAACATTACCACTTGCACATGTACGTACGCCATTCTGTTATATGTCCTATTATTTGTATGTCAGTTTATACTCTTACCTTGTTTTATATTCTCTATTTTATATTCTGCTTCTGAAGACAGATTTAAACACTGGATTTGTATGGATTACTTTTATATTTCCTTTAAGTGATGTTTGGAGCTACAGAGGTCCGATCACCATTCACTTGCATTGTATGGACCTACAGAGCTGAGATTTAAAAATCTTCGTTTGTGTTCTGCTCTTGAAAGAAAGTCATACACATCTGGGATGGCATGAGGGTAAGTAAATGATGAGAACATTTTCATTTTGGGGTGAACTATCCCTTTAAAGCCATAACTATATACATATATGTAAATAATGTTAAACAGTCAGTGCAAAAATGTCTGAAATAATTCAAAAATAAATTGTGTTGTTCACTTTTACAAAGTCAGCATTGCTGGAAGGAATCAATAACCCTGTATTTTAAATCTTAGCTCTAGTGACGCTGTGTTGAAATTTTTTACCTAATTTGGAGTTCCTGGTCAAAAATGACTGGCCTATTAAAAATTGCTTATAAATCTCTCGTTATGCTATATTATCACCAAATATTGGATTAGATATTTTTGTCAAGTCATTTTTATTTGTATAGCGCCTTTCACAGCACATATCATTTCAAAGCAGCTTTACAGAAAACCATGCATTAACAGAAAATGAAACTGTAATATCTATAATGTCTTAGAGTCATCATTGTGTAGTTTGATAAAATACGATTGTGAATTGTGTTTAAAAATAAGTAATTTAATAATAATTGTATTTAGAAACCCAGTGAGCAAGCCGAAGGCGACTGTGGTGAGGAACACTAAACTCCATAAGATGTTGGTTAATGGAGAAAAATAACCTTGGGAGAAACCAAGCTCACTGTGGGGGCCAGTTCCCCTCTGTTTAACATCATGAATATAATGCCAATATTACTTATGTATAGTGGAAGCATGATCAATGTTTCTGGTTTCTGGTCCCAGCAGACCTAACTAAAGCGGCCTAATTGTGAGTTGAAGGATAAATTAGATGTGTGCCTGGCTAAATGGATGAGTCTTTAGTCTAGACTTGTGTCTGCATCTTGAACAGTGTTAGGGAGACTATTTCATAGTTTAGGATCCAAATATGAAAAGGATCTACCTCCTTTTATGGATTTTGATATTCTAGGAACTATTAACAGGCCAGAATTTTGCGATCGTAATGAACATGATGGAATATAGCGTGGTAAAAGGTCACTTAAGTACTGCAGAGCTAGACCATTCAAAGCTTTGTATGTAGTTAACAGAATTTTAAAATTAATATGAAATTTAAAAAGTAGCCAATGTAACGACGATAACATGGGGTTAATATGATCATATTTCTTGGTTTTAGTCAGCGCTCTGGCTGCTGCATTTTGAACCAATTGAAGTTTATTTATTGATCTTGCTGGACATCTTCCCAGTAATGCATTACAATAATCTAGTCTTGAGGTCATGAACGCATGAATTAGTTTTTCGGCAACAGCAACAGAGAGCATGTGTCGTAATTTAGCAATATTTATTGGGTGGAAGAATGCTGTTATACAAACATTGGTAATTTGAATTTCAAAGGACAGATTGGTATCAAATATAACACCTAAATTCTTCACTGTTGAAGACGATGTAACAGTACATTCATCGAGAGACAAATGATATTTTAGCGGCTTGTTTTTAGAGGTTTTTGGTCCAATAATTAGTACCTCTGTTTTGTCGGAACTGAGTAGAAGGAAATTTCTTGCCATCCAATTTTTTATTTCATTGATACACTCTGCTAATTTGGAGAACTGCAAAAATTCATCAGGTTTTGAAGAAATATAAAGTTGGGTATCGTTGGCATAACAGTGGAAACTTATTCCACGATTCCTAATAATATCTCCCAGGGGAAGCATATCAAATCATTATGTCTATGGAGAGTCCTCATAATGATAGCTGCACCAACATGTGTGTGTGTGTGTGTGTGTATGTGTGTGTGTGTGTGTGTGTGTGTGTGTGTGTGTGGGCATGTTTATGTGGTTTACGAGGACAATTATTTAGGTTACAAACTGGTAATTACTAAGGTATTATGCTATAAATGTGGTTTATGAGGACATTTCTAGTGTCCACATAATTTAATTAAAAAACATACTAAACGATGTTTTTTTGAAAATGTAAAAATGCAAAAAGGTTTCTGTGAGGGTTAGGTTTAAGGGTAGGGGTAGGGGACAGAATCTATAGTTCATGCAGTATAAAAATAACTATGTCTGTGGAGAGTCCTCATAATGATATGAGCAATAAGCAATTTTTAATAGGCCAGTCATTTTTGACTGGGAACACCAAAAGTGTAACAAGGTGAAAACACCCCCCCCCCCCCCCACACACACATCAATTTGTTTTGGGAAGTTGTGATACCCTGTGTGAGCAAAGTCAGTAAGTTTTAGTCCAATAGGATAACATTAACCAGCATTTTCAGGCAAAAGAAAATCCTCTTCGGGTCAAAATGACCTGAACACAACATGAGGGTTAAGAAAGCTTCTGTTCGTAGCTCTGTCTTCAAGGCTGTTGCTCCTTTCCTCCCTGTCTTTCCTGCAAGTTAATCCCATCAGGAATTCAATTTACTTCTCTTTTAATTATCGCCTTTGCATTGACAATTTTAAAAGTGGAAGATTTTCTCAAATCCCACTTAAACTATAATTAGGGCTTATGTGCGGATAATGAAAATTTTAAGGGATCAAAGGTGGAATTCATTTGTAGAGGGCCCTGTATCTGTTTAATTTAGTTGCTTGCAGTGTAGTCCTGAGATTGGTATGCAATGTAGAGTACCACTATAATTATGTAAATAACAAAATATACTGACAGGCTAAAATGCATGCAGCAGCTATCAGTGGCACTATATTTTCTCAAAACAGCTGTCTAATACTGGCAGTTTTCTCTGATTTGAAAAAAGCTCTGTTTGACAACAGGCTTGTTAGCTTGTGCCACCTAGTGGATTAATGCCTTCTTTGTGGACATGACATTACATATCTAATAACAAACGATTTATTTCCCCTGACAGTCTCTCTAATTGGAGGTTTTGCTGCATTAAAACGTCATGGGTCCTAAATACACTGCCAGAGCATCTAGATGGCTATATATCTTCAGCTAACAGTCAATGTGAATGCAGTCTCCTTCACTGGAATACAATAAGTGCTAAGCAATATGGATTCACTGTGGACCCATTTCTCATGTGCATTTGCATGTAAAATAGCACTGTTTTCCCCAAAGTTTGTGTGCTGTCACCTTTTCCCCCACTTTGAATTGCATAAACATGTGCAAAACTGCCATAGTCACACTGCAACACATATACGCACACCAAACAACCCTGTCACACTAGTGTCAAACATGTCATGCTCTCCACCTTGCTGTCCTGTCACTGTAGACAGAGACTGCCATCAGGAGTTAAGCATGTCAGTAAGCCCCAACCATTGATCAGGACGCTTACCGAACAGATTATAAACCCCCTGGCGCAGGTGCCTACATAGATCAGTCCTCTGATCCAACTTAATTGAGGAAAATGTGATAGTATTGAGGGGAGAAGTGTGGGGGAGTCTAAACTCCAGTCGTGACATGGAGCAATGTGATCTCATTTAAAGAAATATACATTTGTAATTTATCAGCTAATGTAATTACTTCATAAGAGTTTCCCTTTGATTGTATTAGGCAGATGTGATGAGTCCAGTGTTCCTTTCAAAGCCCCCTTTTCAGAACAATTTGCTCTTAAATAAGAAGCTTATATAGCCATATAAATTAGCAGAACAGAGCCATCAACTCTTCTAAAGCAGTGGTTTTCAACTAGTGGGCCACATGTCTGTCTTGATAGGGTTGTGGACAGCAGGGCAAAGCAATGCTAAATGCAAATTATAAAATGTGATTGAATATGTAATCATGCAAAGTTAGGGTAGCAAAATAAATAGGCTCATCTACTTTTAAAAGAGATGGGAAAACACTTCCCCAAACTTTTGTTGTTGACATCAAAGAGGTATTTTTGTGCAAATCAATTTTTCACTTCTGAGATGCTAGCAAAATTAGGTACTCTAGGTACCAGCATGTTGCATACAGTAACATTGTTTACCCTGTTAGCCAGGATGAACCTTATTTTTGGTCAAAATAAAAACGTTCCGTATGGGAGGCCATTTGTCCCATATTTAAGTGGGTAAATGATCAAGGTCAGATGAAGAAACGTCCAGTATTGAAGCTGCAAAATGCTTGAGGGTGACAACCCCCCACCGCGTTCTGTAAGCGAAATGTTCCTTATTGAAGCACTTAAAATGATCAAGCTTCTCAGGGTGAAAAGTTGGCAACCATAAGTAACCCCAAGTAAACCATGGACAAAACTATGCAAGGTAAAAAATATATATATATATTTTTTAAAAACAATACAGTCCAGACTACATTAACTTCACTTACAGCTAGGGTTGCCAACTTTCGGCAAGCGAATATGGGACAATTAAGTATTTTTCCGCTTTAATTCGGGACATTTTACCGTCCATTTGGGAGCGGGATCCCCCTCCAGTGTTGGGTGTAATCTGATTACTAATTAATTAGTTACTACAATCAAACCTTTTTTAGGAAAAATGTAGTGTAACACATTTAAATTTAAATTCTTGTATTCAAATAAAATTGACTGATTTTCAGTTAAGTACTTTCAAGTACATTACTTGGGTCACTCATTTCTAAAATAATATATTTTATGTAGAATACATTTAAAAGATGAACTATGTTCATGTGCACATCTGTTTATGTTTCTGTGTCAGCTAAAGGGACAATAAAAAGAAACAAGGAGTAAAACATATATACATTATTTTGAATTCGTTGAGCAGAAAAAAATAAAAATTGTAATGTAAAATAAAACAAATAAAAAAATAATTTAAAGTAATTAAATTACACTCCCCATTAAGTAATCAGCAAAGTAATCGGATTACAATTGTAATTTGTAGTAGATTCAAATATTTTTGTGACTTACTCAACACTGTCCCCACTGAGCATGCAAAAACATGGGACATCCCGTAATAGGGGACAGTTGGCAACCCTACTCGCAGTACAGCTTACTTGGTTTCTGTTGACCTTTGCTTTCTGAAACGTGTAATTATACTTTGCAGAAAGGATCAAAAACCATTTCAATTCAAAAGACATTTAGACACCAGTATTGTTGAACTTCAGTCATAATGTCATGGTAATCATTTTGGAGATTGTTGGGACAACACATTTCACCAATTAGGCTACAATGTTTGTTTTTAATGACATTTTGTTGCACACTATTGTACTGCTATTGTATTGTATGTATTTCTGGTTCCTAAAGCAAAGCCAGTAAAGAACCAGTGTTTTAGAGTCATTCACAAAATGATAATTTGCTGAATTTTCTTTTCCACACTAATGTATCTTGCCTTCTCAAAAAACAAAATGAATAATAAATTATTTAGCTCATATTCTACTGTAAGTTTACGTTTCTGCCATATCAGCGGTGCCCACATATCCATCATGTAAAATCCACGGTCCTTCATGACACAAAGACGATGTGATTTCTGACTCTTTGGGAGCCCTCTAGCACAGTGTGTGTGGGAGGTGCCCACCCCGTGCCACAATCGGAGCAACGCGAGGCTCGTGCTGGTTTAATGCAATAATCAGCGGGGACCGCTTGTGGAGATCTCCAGCTTAACGGTGGCGCGCACGTATTTTTGCCATAAAGTGTCAGTTTTGGAGATCCCGTTCCGTTTTACAGACAACCGGGAGGGTTCGGTCGCGATCGGATGCTCGGCTCAGTGAGTCTGCATCACTCCGAGGAACGGAAAGCGACTCGATGTATCAAAGTAAGTGCGTCTTTAGTTATCAGCTGTGTATCGCTCCCTACTTAGAGACCTATTATAGACTGAACTCGGGGTTGTAGTGCTTTGCTGGACTTGTGCTAACGGAGGCAAAAATATGCCAATGCATGTTTCAATTTCTGACAGCTACAACATTTCTTTAGTCCTTTACTTCGAGAAGGGACAAATCCTCACTTTGATGTGTCTGTCGTGACACATTTCTATGCTTTTGATAGATAAGCAATTTACCAATGATCACTGTATTATTTTTAGGCTGTTATTATTCTTATTCTAATAACAATAGCAGTAGGCTAGTAGCAGTAGTAGTAGTAGTAGTAGCAGTAGTAGTAGTAATTACATAGTGTAAATATGATAATTATGATTTATGATTTAAATTCCACTAGTATTTGGGGGGAAAAAGTATTTTGAAATATATGTTGCATAAATGTAAAAGTATGTGCCTTTTTTTTTTTTACTGTATATAAGTCATATATTGGCATGATTTCGGGATAGTACTATTTGCAGGACTATTAGTAGCACTGGCTAATCATTCTGGAGGTTATCCATCGTATAACATAATAAAATTACATTCTTAATATGTTGGCTAATTCAATCTCATCTCGTCTGGTGGCCAAGCTGGTTTTATATAGATCATATGTAATGTATATTACATGTTAAGTCAGACCTTATCAATGCAGACTTTGAAACAAAACCCGTTTACTTTAATCTAAGTGAAAGTGACAAACAGATTCTCGTTTTGAGAGGCAACCTCATCATCACTGTTGACTTCTCAAACCTTACTTGAATTGATCTTGCTTACTGAAACAGCTGGTGATGGGTTGTGTATATAGAGCGCATTAACGTCAGGATGGGTGTGCATTACCGATGCTTAGAGACATGTTGCGTTGGGGTTAATGATCTGATATGCCCTGAGTTTGATTCGGTTAGAGAGCGTCATGTTGGAGACATGGAGCCTTCGCAGATGTTTAATAATCCGCTCTCACTGTCCCTCTATCACTTAATCCGGAAGGATTTACTGATTATTGCTGTCCACTAACTCCATAAACCACTCAGAATTTATTTATTTATTTCCCTTGAAGGATTTTGCTGCGTCAAATGTTTAAATTAAGCCATAACTTTGCAAAATTGGTTCCTCTGTTTATTATCTAATAATTTTTCATAATTTATGGATCACTTTTATTCGTTGTTGGAGTTCTGTAGGCAAAGATCAGTGATATAAATAACACTGAACTGTGCATGGACCTCATTTGTACAGTATGTGGATAGACTTATCTAGCATCTGTCGCTCAGCATCACAGACTACAGCTCCCTGTGTTGGGTATGATCTCATCTCATATTGGGGCTAAGCAGATGAGGTTTTATGTGGATCATATTTAATGTTAATCACTGGTCAGGCTATATCAATGCAGGATATGTTGTACAATTATCTGTCACTCACAGGGTATGCTTTCTGGCTTTTCTTTTCAAGCAAACTGGTTTGTTTTAGATCTCAATTCATTGGAGACAAATTTAGTGTGATTTCATGCAACAGGATTTGTGTTATAACAAGTCAAGGTAACATTTGACTCCACATGCCAAAATACTGCTGGTAGGAGAATGTGATGTTGCATGGTAAACTATTTGCTTTGGATAATTATGTTTTGGCATTAGGTGGAGAGGGCTGAAGTTGTTGTGGGTGGCCTTGTGTTGTAGAACGTGGTCACAGATAGTTCAGTCCTACATCAAGAGTTAAGTAATAGAGAGAGAGACACCGAGATAGAGTGCTTTTAATGGTAAGCCTGCTGCAGCGTACCAACCTGTCAGAAGTGATGTAGAGCAAGTGGCATTAAAAAGATTCTAGGGTGGTTGCATTTAGAAGCATGTCATAAAAATTTCATCTGATAGTTTGCTGCCGATAGTCTAGAGAAAATGTGTCAGGAAAGGGCACTCCTATATAATGTATACATTCTTCCTTCTTTCTAGGAAAAGTTACTGAAATTAGTTGTATGGGGATGCAGATCCATTAAACTCCCTTGATATGTGCTGTTCATTTGTGTTCTGTCAGTGCTGAAGCAATTTTTGAATATTTTATAGTTTGTTTGCATTGTACAGTTCATGTTCATGAGCAAGGTGGAAGAAGGTGAAGAAGCCTCATAAGAAAAACAATGGTGACAATGATTGTGACTTTCTGCTTAACTGTGTTAGCAGCTGTTGTGATAGGTCTCATGATTCTTGTGAAAACTTTTTTAGTACTACTTATAATTAAAAGCTTTTAGGGAGCATGTAAAACACATCCTGGTCTCATAGAATGAACGTTACTCTATGTGCATTTTTGAAAACTGACTTTAACTTGCCACTTTCTACATTTTGCTGCAGTTTCCTGATGAAATGAACTCTAGAGGCGCTACAACATTTATTCAATGTCACACAAATCAGTACAATTGATTATGATTTTATAAACATTTATTTTTCGCTCTATTTCTCACTCCCCGCTATGTTATTATATCAAAACACTTTTACTTTAACGCATGATTAGAAAAATTATACACTTTAACACTTTTATTACAGACCCACCTACATATTCCAATATGAATAACTTGCTTGGTAGCTCATCTGGTAGAGTGTTGGACATTGGACTTGTCGATTGTGGTTTGAGTCCAGCCAAAGATGCACAAAAGTGACACAAAATGATATGGTTGCTTCAGAAAAGGTGCTTCTCATTTTGAATTGGCATTTAAACACTATCGGTGAGGTTTAGGTGTTGGTTAAGGGTAAGGATGCCTGTTATGTTAAACCCTTTATTTATCTTTTAGGACACTATTGGTTAGGTTTAGGGAAAAGTTTTATTTTAGGGACATACATTTTACTCATTAATACCTCCATCTAAAATTCATCTTAACCTGATTACAACCTCATTTCACTCGGTTTTGGCGCCCCCACTGGACATTTCACTGGGAAACTGCAGCCAAATGTGTAATGAAGCACATAATTTCAGTTTTGCAAAAACGTTGCAATGTTCACATAAATGTCATGAGGTCAGGCTGGTAAAATGAACATAGATGCCATATAGTTGATGCAAAATGTGTCCATGCATTTTTTTTTTTTTTTTCGGATTTGGATTTGGATTTTTTTAACAACATCAAGATTTTAGGATAAATTGATATGAATGTTTAAGGAGAAGTATATATGATGATCTAATTGGTCACCATTTCTTTTATGTATTTTGCCATTTTTAACCTAACTTACTCATTTGAAATGGTCCTGCGATGTGGCAAATTAATTTAAAAGTACAAATATTTAATGTAGTTTCTTAATTAATAAGAGGTCATAAAACTGCATGCATAATCTATTCTAAATAATGAGCAAAATGCTATTTATAATTGTTTTAGAGTATAGCATGTCACATCACAGAACATGTCAACTTCCCCAAAGTATATCATGTAACTATGCATAAACAGTGTCATTATTTAAAGCTGAATCTTTCCATGCCACAAGTTTCACCAAACCAAATTGCAAAAGTAATGACCGTTGTTAAACAGTTTTCCTGAACACTCCCCCTGTCTTCCATTGGTCAACAAATAGCCCCAAGCTATTTTCATTGGTTGAACCATTGTTGCTATGTGGGACTGCTTAGGATTCTCAAACAAACAGAGCAAAGCACCTCAGTGTTTACACTTTTCACAGGAATCAACCTAACAATGGCTTACTTAAAGTTGACTCTGCATATTAAGCTGGATTATGAAGTATTTTAACATTGACAAAATTACACACATCACCTTTAAGTTATTTTTTGCCTTGTTTCTTGTGTTTTTGACTGTTCATCATCTTTGTTTTGAGCTTTATACCATGTAGCCTCCTTCAGGGATATGTGTAGAGTCCCTCAGGACCTCGCTGTTGTCACAGTATCCTAAGTGAGTACAACTGTACGTTTACATAGAGCAAATGCTGTGGGAGGCCCAAGTGAACAGGCAACAAAGCCATCACTGGGAATTCGAGCTCATTTACATGTGCAATAGACCAAGCTGGGCGCGCTCAGACCGGGCAAAAAAAACAAAAACATTTTGGACAGAGTCCTCCTGTGAAGTCTGTTAGCGTCTTATCTTAGGGCTCTCATCTCTCGGTGACTGCACAGTAAACCAGGGCGAAACCCGGCAAATAAAGACAAATGCTCTCTGTCACCCCCCTCGCGCCTCCAGTAAGATACTCTCCTTTTGTGCTGCAGTCTGTTATTAAACAGTGCCGTGCGATTTTTCAAAACATTGTTATGCACAGAAGAGCACTGTGGACCCATGATACTTCTTTTGCCTGGGCGCATGCAGAGACTTGTAAGCCTCTTGTGTCATATTAAGATTTCTTTTCCCCACCCTATCCAGACGTTGTGGATTCTCAAAGTCGGTTGCTTATTTTTCCTCCACCCCCATTCTTTCTTTTTATCGAGAGACAGCCAGTGTCTATGCGCAAGCATATGCTGAATGCCTTTGACACGTCTCTGCCACGGAATTATTTGCATATTTGCCAGGCATTGAAATTGATCCAGCTGACATCACAGATCAAAGCCATGTATACTGACAACAGTAGACAAATGGATCTGAGATGGCTGTCAATTAGGAAAAACAATCCCTCTGGTGCTGGGAATTATTACATCTCAGCCACCTCCCGAGGGTGTGTAAAAAAGGGTGTATTGAATGCAGTACACACCATTATGCTCACGAAGCAGTGGGACCAGTGGTTTATTAATAGTGTTCCCAGTGCCTAGCATTGTTAGCTAAAAGGCCAAAGGATTTTAACACATAAATGTGACTGGGAAAGAAAGGTCTGCATTCGGTAAGCTCTCTCATTGTATCTCATAGCCAGACCTTTGTCTAAACGGCAAATGGTCTGGTTTGTATTGCACCCACTTAAATATGAAAAGCTTTCTGACTGACATGCAAATTTTACCAATCACAGTTTGTTTCGGTTATTCTGAGATAGATACAACAATATATACCTTTATGGAACAAAATAATAGTGTATTACTGAAAAAGTAATCACATTACTAATAACTAGGGATGCAGTAATGTATCCATATTGACCAAATTAAGACCGCCGACATACCAGTTATAAGCATGAAAACGCCGATATGAAAAACAGATGGTTTATTTATAATTAATTAGTGCCACACTTTGTAAAAACTCTATGAATTTAAATGCACAATCCAGAAACAATAATATCCATAATATGTGGAAGGGTTGGCACTGAAGTGTGCTTTCACACTATCACTTTTGGTACGCACCAAGGTTCGAATGACGTCAAAGTACGGTTAGTTTGGATGATGTAAGCGCTGTTTTCAAAACTTGGGTGCCCACCCGGGAACCTCACCGAGTCCACTTGAAAAGGTGGTCTGTGGTATAGTTCATGTGAACTCCAGTATGATTCATTGCTGATATAAACATTATCGTATCAAAACGCGGAATGTGAACCGCTTGTGACGAATAATTTGCGTCTTTGCAGGCTCCCGATCGCAGATGGTATAATGCATTTCTCATACATGCTTGTGTCCAAATAAATCCCCTTCAGAGAGCAGCTTACATGCTTCACATCTATTGCAACGCATTTGCAGGCTCGCGGCATACAAGCGCTAATATTCATCACACCATTGCACATTCAATGCATCTGTGTCAGACAACCACAAGTGTTGTTCTGAGCATGTAAAGTTTTGGTGGTAAATCCAATGAGATAAATACTTTAATAACTCAGTGAAGCTGATGTCTTCTTGAGTTGTTACCTAGTTATAGAGGTAAACAGCTGCTGCTTGTACTCACGTTAATGGAGCAATCGGAATGTGGTTTGGACTCAATAATATGATGTGAACAGAGACCAGTGGGGGCAGGGGGAGGAAATGAACTCAATCGAACTAAGTGTGAAAGCACCCTTAAGAACCCTTAAGAAAAAAAAAAACGTCATAAATGGATGTGACATTTGTGAAAGTGGCACTTAGCTATTGGCTACATGATGAGGGAAACTCTCCAAAATGCTTTAAAACCAGCAGACTTTGACTTCTGAGACATTGGTATAATATCCTTTAATGCTGCATGATTGAAGGAATTAGGATTGAATATGGACTTGCGAGATTACTAAACCTTAAAAGGCTATGTTTCAAAATACAGTCTGCATTCAACTCTTTGTCAGCGCTTTGTGAGCAAGCAGCATCCTCTAGAGTTCTGGATGGCATTATTTACAAGGTAACGATGATATATTATCGATATATAGGTCACGATACGATATTATTGGGATTCTTTATTTTTGGTGTATTGCGATTCAAAACTACAATATATTGCGATATTTCTCTCAATGTTTCTCATTCGTCTTCATTGGACTTAAGAGAATTTAAAATCATCAAATGCATTGTTAAATTAATATACTGTAAAAGTGCCAGTTTGCAAGTGTGCAGTTTATTTCCTAACATCTATGTACAATGCAAAGCCATAAGCATATAAGACCATTATTGGCTCCCTATTTCTATGGTTAGGCCAATGTAGCTAGTCTTTCTAAAAATAAATTATAGTATTTATTAATACAATAATAGCCTAAATACTATAAAAACGTTATTTATTACAACACAGTTTCAATACACAAAAGAACAGTATATTTGATTTGACTTAAAAGGTTAGCCTATTTTATATGATACTAACATTTTTGCCAAAATACCTCAGTTAATGTTACTACTGTAAAATCGTGATACATTTTAGTAAGGAAGGGTGATTATGTGTATATGATAACTGCACCTTCTAAGGGACTGTTGTTGAATTACTATATCGATTTGGCAAAGATAATTTTTTTTCCCATCACTACAATATAAATGTGGAAAAATGTAAATAATAATATCAATATTTGGCATGCAAATATCAATACAGTATCAAGAGGAAAAATATCATGATACTTTAACATGTCAATATTTTTTCCCACCTCTAATCTATTATACCAATATAATACAAAATTTTAAAAGGGGGTTTGTTTCTTTTAGTTAAAACTTTTTATTACATGATGTGGTTGACATTTCCATCAAATTGCCCAACATATGCATAGGATGAATTTGTAATGTTTTATCATATACAGTACATACAGTATGTGTAAAATGTGAGTTATGTTTTTTTTTTTAACTACAAAAACTGAAGTGCAGAAATGTTTTTAAAGTACACATTTTTTTCTTATCAATCATCATGTTATCATATTTTGTTATTTTTTGTATCTTTTCAAATATGTTTATCTTCTATTTATCTTTCATTGTTGGCTCTCTTTATAATTTTGGCCTGTCATGTGTTCAACAGTTCCAATCCATGTTCAATAGAAAATATGGTTAGAACAGTTAAAAAGCTCTTTGTTCCTCTTTGTATTGTTTTAAAGCATAATTACTAATTAAAACAGTTATCAGATGACAAAATAACATGTGTGGCAAAATATCGGTATCGGCCTATAGATTTTTGTTCAAATTGGTATCGGCCTAAAATTTTTATATCGGTGCATCCCTACTAACTACTTTTCTTTTAAGTTACTTTGTAAAACATCTTTCACAGAAAACATTTGGGGGGTTGGTGGAATGTAAGTTGTGAAGCGTGGTGCGAAAGTTGCGTGAGGTGAAAGTGCGAGCTTGAGGCGATAGCCTGTGTTCCTTGAATAACGTAAGGGCAGCCAGTGGAGTTTTTGGTGTCCCCCTAGGGAGTTGTTGCACAATGAAGACTGCATAATATGCGAACAGGGAGCAGCGGTACTGTTTGTTCCAGGCGGACTAATAAAAAACCTAAGAGTTCTTACTCACGGGAGTTGCATAAAGCCAGATAATTAGATCAGAGCTTGCCAGATCTAAAAAGTGCTTTCCAGTTTTGTGTGCAATATGCCATTAGGTGGTCAGTGAACAGACCATGGGCTGTGTTTTTGTGTATAACGTGTCATGTTTTATTCCATATTGGCCTGAAGTTCTTAGGAGCTGATAGCACCATAAAATAGGGTAGAGGTCTTTTTCACTCAATTGCATTTTTTGTGGAAACACTTTTTAAAGGGTTCAGGACCATAATTGAGGAAGGCAAAGCTGTATTGTTACTGGGATCAGATAAAGTTAAAAGAGACCCAAAAAAGAGTGTTCTGGTGGAAACTGAGTGATTTTTGAAGACAGGTGAAAATGTAAGGTTAAAAATAGTAGATTTTTCTTTGTTATTTTAATATTTTTACAGTTCTAAGCTTCTCAAAAAATGAATGACTGTTGAGTGTAACAATCAAATATTTGTGGCTAATTTTGTTAGTGTGCGTAAGGCAAATGTTTGGGCAAATATGTAAAATACTGGGTGAGGATACACCTAGTATTCAGTGTGCATAGAAAAGTTCCCATTAAAGCAGCTGTTTTCTTTCATTCTGCTGTTGTTCCTACCACTTAATGTCTCAGAGTTGTATTTCAAGCTCCCCAGCTTTGTCTAATGATCCTCATACATGATTGTGACTAGACTGGCCATAAACAGCACTATAATTCATTTTAATAACACTGCCATTGTGCCTTTTTATTATGCTTATTATCCACCTATATGAATGGACTTGTGAGCTACTTTTATTTCAGAAGATTTTATTGAGTTACAGGCACATTCAAATTATTTTTCCACTTTGGATTTACATCCTTTGAAAATTTTTAATTAATTTATTTTTCTGAACAGAACATGTTTACTACATTTTACACTGTTTGATCTCATCACACTTACAAACAAATATAGTGACTGTACCGCAGAACAGAGATGGTGTCAGATGGTCATATCAAAACATCATCATGATGACGCCACGGATGGCTGCCTCGTTGTGGAGCTCCTCAGTTCTTTTGTTGTTTTTGTTTGTTTGTCCTGTGTTTAGTAATCTTTTTCCAGTCAGTTTTAATAGAGACGAACTGCTGAACATTCGACAGCATGTACCAGACAAACTTTTCCTGGTTTTCGAATATTCAGACGTTTTGCTAGACATTTTAGTTGGAGGCGCAGCTCTGCTGTTCAAGAGACACTCCGTCTGCACGGATTTCGAACAGCGCTTCACTTAGCGAATCTTGCTCTTTTACTAACAAAACAGAAGAACTACATCTCCTCACCTGCACAAACAAGGACTTTTCAACCTCTGCTGCCTTGTGCTTCACAGAAACCTGGCTGAGTGAAGCCATTCCGGACAGTGCGTTACATCTGCCAGGCATCCAGCTGTTCAGAGCTGTCCAGGGATGTGTGCTCTCCCCACTACTCTTCTTCCTCTACACCAATGACTGCATCACCAAGGACCCCTCTGTCAAGCTCCTGAAGTTTGCAGATGACACCACTGTCATTGGCCTCATCCGAGATGACGATGAGTCTGCATACAGAAGGGAGGTTGAACAGCTGGCTGTCTGGTGCAGTCAAAACAACCTTGAGCTAAACATGCTCAAAACGGTGGAGATGATTGTGGACACCCCAACACGCCAACACTGACCCCCCTCACCATTCTAAACAGCACTGTGGCAACAGTGGAGTCATTCAGGTTCCTGGGCACTACCATCTCACAGGACCAGAAGTGGGAGACCCACATTGACTCCATTGTGAAAAGACCCAGCAGAGGTTGTACTTCCTTCGCCAGCTGAGGCAATTCAACCTGCCACAGGTGCTGCTGATACAGTTTTACTCAGCAGTCATTGAGTCTGTCCTCTGCACTTCAATAACTGTCTGGTTTGGTTCAGCTACGAAATAAGACATCAGAAGACTACAAAGGACAGTTCGGACTGCTGAGAGGATTCTTGGTTGCCCCCTGCCCCCCCTTCAAGAACTATACACTTCCAAAGTGAGGAAAAAGGCTGGAAAAATCACTCTGGACCCCACTCACCCTGCCCACTACCTTTTTGAACTGTTGCCTTCTGGCCAACGCTTCAGAGCTCTGAGCACCAGAACCGTCAGGCACAGGAACAGTTTTTTTCCCTCAGGCTATCCATCTCATGAACAGTTAAATTGCCCCATTGAGCAATAACTATGTGCAATACACAGTTTAGTCTTTCTTATATTTATGCAACACATCCAACCTCTTCTGCCATTTCATTCCTCTGAAAAAAAACAAAAACAAAAAAAAAACATTTGCATTGTACATAACAGATTGTATTAGATTTGCACTACCCATGTGTATGTGTGTATGTATGTATGTGTGTGTCTGTACATATGTGTATAATTAGTTTTACTTTTTTATTTTTTTATTATAATCTATGTCTTGTTTTGTATTGTTGTACAATGGAAGCTCCTGTCACCAAAACAAATTCCTTGTATGTGTAAGCATACTTGTTAATAAAGCTGATTCTGATTCTGATTATACCATGGTACTGATTGATTACCATGGTGTTAACATGGTTCTCCCAGATACTTCAAATAATACCATGGTATTACAATGTTATGTGTGCAAAAAAAGTACTTTCGTTACTTTTTTGTTAGTGCAGTAGTTAGTGCATCATTATTTATTTATGCACATCAGTAAGGGTTTTTTTTTTTTTTTCACTGAAAGGGAAGGTGAAAAATTGGAGCATGGTTTAATAACCAGCACATCTGTCTCTAATAATCTGTGCCTTAGAATTAGTTCAGATTCACTGAACTGTAACTCATATCTGCCATTTCTAAACGTGTCACAGACGTATTGTCTGTTATTTCTTATGCAATCATGGTGCAACATGCTCTTACCTTTGGGAATCTGACTAATTGTGTGTTTCATTAGAGCAGCATAACATGATAAGACAGTTATTGGTACTATTAGAGCTGTGATACCGGTTTCATTATTTTGCTTTAATTTGCTCTCTGATAGTTCTTCCCACTATAGTAAACTCAATGTGTCAGATAGAGTTGACTTATATGATGTGCGTTAATAATGGGCATGTTGGGGAAATTGCTTAGTCAGCAAAGTGCCATCCAAACCACATGGGTGTGTTTTCAAGTACTTATGAGAATTCTTTGACAATCTTCTGGGGAGATGGTGCAAAAAACATTCTGCGACTTTATACATTGATAAACAAGCTAGAAGCCTTTGCCCTTGAGGAATATTTTGAGTGTGTTTAAAGTTTGGTTAGATGATAAGAGTGGTAAACTGGAGTAAGTATGCCTTTGAGAACAGTCATGATGTAATCCTGTCTTGAAAGTTAGCAAACCAGTCACAAATATGCAATGGCGATACTTTAAAAGTATGAGATGCTTTATGAAAAGAATACATAAATATTAGTATATTGATGAAATATTAGAATAATATATATATATATATATATATATATATATATATATATATATATATATATATATATATATATATATACTGTATATATAACTGCCTAAAACGTTTGCACAGTACTATAAATAATCTTAAAACAGAAATGTGTTATTGCCTACAATTATGTGGAGACAATGCATTGTGACATAGTTTGTACATTAGTGGTTTATGGGTTTGAGATAGTGAGTATGAAACACATTATGGTAGGGCTGAACGATTAGACAAGTGCGATTATCAAACCGTGATGGCTGTGATTGAGTTAAATAAATAAACAGTCTGAACGTGCTGCCCGCTGTGATGCGCTTATGTGCACAGCTCTTTTGTCTGTAGTGTGTAGTGCTTTCTTAAATATATGTTAACGGTGTCAGTGTATTACTCGTGTGTTTTCAGAGGTTTCAGAGCAGCTCTGTACTCGATACACTCAAATTTTATCTATCTGGTGCCCCAAGTGACATTGTCATGTGCTCGGAGGTCAGTTCAGTGTGCCAATGTGCGCTGAGCACATTATATTTAAAGCACCCCAGATTTACTTTTATTGCATATTTGTGTAATTTCACATACGTCTAGGTTTGGCTGCTACAATTTACGTTTACTAAAACATCACCATGACACCAGGTATTGTAGACAGAACGGGAGATGAGAGCAAATCACTGCATTAAAATTCTGTTGTCAACTCAACTACAAACAACCAAAACTCTGCCAAAATAAAAGCTTCCGCCAAAATAAAGGCCTGAGGGTTTAACCAGACTGCACAAGCAAATTTGAAATGATTAAAGAAATATATTACTATATAATAATAATAATTCTTATTATACAATAATAATATATTTCTATATTTTTATTATTAAAATTATTATTACAATAATATAATATTCAAGTTGGCTTGGTTTCAAAAAAGTAATAATGAAAAGTGAGCTGACCCTTTCACAAATTGGACAAAAAATGTACACAGCAGACAGATGCAATATGATTGTGATGTTTTTTCTTGTTTGTTTGTTTTTTTCTTTGTTTTGGTTTTCTCTATGTTTCAATATTTATTTATTTAATTAGTTTGGTTCTTTTTAAGAAGACTCAAGTGTGAATAACCAAAACATGGTTTGTGTTTGGTTAAAAGGAACCACTTACAGTTCAAATCAAAATCACTCATCTTTTCTATTTCATCACAATTAGATTTTTTTGTCCAAATCGTTCAGCCATACATTGTGGCCCATCATTTGCCGCCTCTCTTAATTGTTTGTCATATGAAAAGTATTTGTATTATTGTAATGGAATGGCACTGATTAGTCATAGGAAGAGTCTGTTTTTCTAAGCGCTAGAACTGATAGAGCTGTTATGTGGACTTAAAATCCATTTCTTTTCTAAGATATGATGATTAAATCCACTTCATTAGAAAGCCCTTCATTGCTCATTTTCACTGGAATATTCCAGTGAAATTTCATTATACCACTCCTGAAGGTGTTATGTATAATTTTAGACATTTCAAGAGGTCAGAAAGCTATATGGTCTGTCTCAGTCTACAAGTACACTGCCCCAGGAGTCTATTTGCATGATACAGTCTGGTGACCAACACGGGTGTTGTGAACATTTTCCATGTTGATTTCAGATTTTTGCCTTAAGCAGTTCAATGATACATTTTCACACCAATAAAAATGGAAAAGAAGGCTGAAATACATTGTTATTCCTTTTTTCAGATGCTACTACTGTAAATTATATAGAACTCACTGTATTCTTTGGTTATGCTATTCCCCTGCCATTGTGTGTCCTCACACGACTTCTAAGGTTTGAGAGATTACTCCAATTTTCTAAATGTCATTGACAAATTGTTGCTCCCAAGCGAAATCCATGCCTTCACATATTACCAGTGACATAAATGTGGAGGCTTTTACTCCCAGAACATAAGTTTTAGCTCTCAAAAATATATCCTGAAGGCCTGAGGCAATTCACAAAATAATCATCTCCCAGTAGCTCAGGTTCGAAAAGTAGCAGACCGATTCTCTCCCTAAAACCGGAATTATATTTCCATGTTGGATTGGCTGTCGTCTCATTTTATGTGTTCAGAAAAGTCGCCTTGATGTGAATTGTAGTCGGACTGTGATCAGAGGTTGCATCAGAGGTTGATCTTAATTTGACAGGCTGATTGAATGCTACTGAGACTTTCTTTCTCATATGTGGGAACCAGAGCGTGTGTTTTCTAATACCTACAATTTAGACAAGCGGTGCAAAAATGACATTTAAAAAATGCATTGTCTCCAAGGGCGGAAATGATGGACTGATACTTGTCTGAATGTAGGCCACTGTACATTCGCTGTAGTAAAGCGAGTATGTATATCAAAACCATCAAGTGCCCTTTTCAAGATGAGCATAAGTGAGTACCTCTTTAAATGTTACAGTAGTCTACAGCATGCATTAATACAGATGGTGTTTTAGTTATATCCAGTTCATTCAATGTTACTTTAAAGGAATAGTTCACACAAAAATGAAAATGTTGTCATCATTTATTCAACCTCATTTCATTTCAAACCCATATGACTTTTTTCTTTTGCAAAACACAAAAGAATATACAGTATTTTAAAGTCTACAATCACTGATTTACAAACAATTTCAGTTAATATTGACTCACTTTAAAGCATAAAAACGCTTCCAAAAGTGTCATAAAGTAGTCCATGTTAATTGTGCATCACATTCCAAGTCTTCTGAAAGCATACAATGACTCTGCATGATTAAAAGACAAAAATTTAAGTCGTTGTTCCCTCTCAAATCAAATCAAATAAAATTAAATAATTGATCTGGCGACACGTCAATAACATCAAACCATCATTAATAACATCATTGATTTGATTTTCAAAACATTTTAATTTGTGATCTTAGGCATAATGTCTGAGCTTCTGTTCCCTATCTGTCACTCACTCGACGTTGTGTAGATGTAGTGACACTAGGGGTCACTCTTGGGAGCCCCAAACACCTCTGCTTTTTGAAAAAAGGCCAATGGGAATTGGCGAGTGGAATTTGCATGCCACTCCTCCGGACATACGGGTATAAAAGGAGCTGGTATGCAACCACTCATTCAGATTTTCTCTTCAGAGCTGAGCGGTTCTATTCATTGAGCTGAATTCATCCACCGATTTCATTCACATCATCTGCTGGATTTACAGCGCATTTCAGCGGCTTCTCCCCCTCTGCACTCGTGGAGTGCAGAGAACGCCCCTGGGCACTTCGGCAGAACATCAAAAAGAGTATACTCTAAAAAAAGAGTATATTTTCAATTCTAAAAGAGCAGCACACACAGAACTTCTTTTTAAAGATGCCTTCCCGTTTGTGTGTTATTCCTGGTTGCGGTCGTTATCTCTCCGCTTCTGATGGCCACGATCGCTGTCTTGCGTGTCTGGGCGCTGCACACATGGAGACTTCATTCGTGGATGGGTCTTGTCCTCATTGCGAGAACATGATCATGGCAACGTTGTGGTTGCGGCTTGCCTTCGTAAGAAAGCAAGCCACCCCAGCGGCTCCCCGCCTCTGTCCTTCTACCTATGGGTATGAGGCCACGTCGGTTAGCACTGGGAGTGATTTGGGGACTCCAATGGGACCACCTCCGCTGGCTAACCCCCCACGGACCTCGGATGAGAGCGCCGGCTCATCTCAGGGCGAGTTTGACCTCTTATTCGGGGCCTGGGAAGACAATGAGCTATCGAGCGCAGCATCGGAGAGCGGGCTCATCCATTCTGACACGGAGGCTTCGGCTAGGCTTTCCCCTTTGGGTGTGGTCGCCCAGTCTCAGGCCGACGCGGATATGACGGACATGCTTTCCCGGGCAGCTGCGAGCGTCGGGCTAGAGTGGGACCCTACACTCTCCCCTGAACCCTCGCAGCTCGATGATTGGTTCCTGGGTCCAGAGCGCCGCTCACGGCCGCACCCCGCCCCAGTTCCTTTCTTCACGGAAGTGCATGAGGAGCTGACAAGATCATGGGGGGCACCTTTTACTACCCGGTCCCGATCTTTCAGCTCCCCCGCTCTCACTACCCTTGATGGTGGGGCGGCCAAGGGGTATTCGGTGAGCCCCCAGGTGGATAAGGCGCTCGCGGTGCACTTGTGCCCGCAGAGTGCCACCACCTGGTGCGGGTGCCTGAAGCTCCCATCCAGGGCCTGTAGGTTTATGTCGTCTCTGGCAGCTAAGGCCAACGGTGCCACTGGACAAGCCACCTCTGCCCTGCACTCCATGGCTCTCCTGCAGGTACACCAAGCCAAGGCGCTAAAAGAGCTGCACGAAGTTAGTTCTGACCCGGGACTGATGCAGGAACTGCGCTCGGCGACCGACCTCGCTCCTCGACCAATCTTATGGTGGCGTCAGGAGGTAGGTAAGTGCTTCGATGTCTTTGGACTCAGCACGGCCACAGGGTTCGAGCCCCCTCGACGTGGCTCCTCAGGCTCCACCCCTCCGCGAGGCCCCACCCGCCGGTACGTCCGACGTGATTATCCCCCTTGGTCCCCCTCACCCGGAGTTTCCAGTCGCGATGGCTGACCCAGACTGTCCGACTCTGCTATGCGATTCAGTTCGCCAGGCACCTTGGTGAAGGGCGAGAATGCCGCTACCTTGCGTGCGGAGATCGCTACCCTTCTACGGAAGGGTGCGATAGAGCCTGTCCCTCCGGCCGAGATGAAAAAAGGGGTTTTACAGTCCCTACTTCATCGTACCGAAGAAAGGCGGTGGGTTGCGGCCAATCTTGGAACTTTGAGTACTGAACCGGGCCTTGCACAGACTCCCGTTCAGGCATCTAGATTGGTTCGCGGCGGTAGACCTGAAGGATGCGTACTTCCACATATCGGTCTTACCTCAGCACAGACCCTTCCTGCGGTTTGCTTTCGAGGGCCAGGCGTACCAGTACAAGGTCCTCCCCTTTGGCTTGTCCTTGTCCCCTCGCGTCTTCACGAAGGTTGCAGAGGAAGCCCGTGCCCCGCTAAGGGAAGTGGGTATCCGCATCCTCAATTATCTCGATGACTGGCTAATCCTAGTGCACTCTCGGGATGTATTGTGTGTGCACAGGGACCTGGTGCTCACGCACCTCAGCCGACTGGGGCTTCGGGTCAACTGGGAAATGAGCAAGCTCTCCCCGGTTCAGAGCATCTCTTTTCTCGGCTTGGAGTTGGACTCAGTCTCGGTGATGGCGCGCCTCACGAACGAGCATGCACAGTCAGTGCTGAACTGTCTGAAGGCGTTCAGACAGAAGACAGTGGTTCCACTGAAACTTTTTCAGAGGCTCCTGGGGCATATGGCATCCTCAGCAGTGGCCACACTGCTCAGGTTGATGCATATGAGACCACTTCAGCACTGGCTTCAGACTTGAGTCCCGAGATGGGCATGGTACCACGGGACACATTGCGTGGTCATCACGCCGATCTGTCGCCACCTCTTCAACCCTTGGACCGACCTTGCATTTCTACGGGCAGGTGTTCCCCTAGAGAAGGTCTCCAAGTGCGTCGTGGTTACGACGGTTGCCTCCAAGACGGGCTGGGTTGCCGTATGCAACAGGCACACAGCCGCCGGCTCCTGGACTGGCCCACAGCTGCGTTGGCACATCAACTGTTGGCAGTACTGCCCGCCCTGTGGAGGTTCAGGCCTTTGATCCAGGGCAAGCACGTGTTGGTCCAGACGGACAACATGGCGATGGTAGCATACATCAACTGTCAAGGCGGTCTACGCTCCTGTTGCATGTCACAACTCGCCTGCCGTCTCCTCCTCTGGAGTCACCAGTGCCTCAAGTCGCTACGAGCCACTCACATCCCGGGCGACCTCAACACCAGAGTGGACACGCTGTCACGGCAGGTTAAGCTCAGGAGAGAGTGGAGACTCCACCCCCAGGTGGTCCAGTTGATTTGGAGTCGATTCGGTCAAGCACAGGTAGACCTGTTTGCTTCCTGAGAGTCCTCCCACTGCCCGCTTTAGTACGCCCTGACTGAGGCACCCCTAGGCGCGATGGCACCCAGCTGGCCCCCGGGATTACGCAAATATGCATTTCCCCCAGTGAGTGCAAGGTCAGGGAGGACATGGAGCAGGTTGTCCTAGTAGCACCCTACTGGCCCACCCAGACATGGTTCCCACCTCCCCCCCGGCAAATTCCCCTGAGGAAGGACCTTCTTTCTCAGGGACAGGGCACCATCTGGCACCTGCGACCAGACCTCTGGAATCTCCATGTCTGGCCCTTGGACGGGACATGGAAGACCTAATTGGCCTACCACCCACAGTGGTAGACACAATCACTCAGGCCGGGGCTCCCTCTACGAGGCGCCTGTATCCCTTGAAGTGGCATCTGTTCGCTAAATGGTGTTCTTCCCGACGCAAAGACCCCCAGAGATGTGCAGTCTGATCGGAGCTTTCCTTCCTGCAGGAGAGTCTGGAGGGGCTGCTGTCCCCCTCCACCCTGAAGGTGTATGTAGCAACCATTTTGGTACATCACGATGCAGTGGATGGCAAGTATTTGGGGAAGCACAACTTGATCATCAGGTTCCTGAGAGGCGCTAGGAGGTTGAATCCCTCCAGACCGCACCTCATCCCCTCATGGGACCTCTCTGTAGTCCTTTGGGGTCTACGGGGAGCTCCCTTTGAGCCCCTGGAGTCAGTTGAGCTTAAGGCACTCTCTTTGAAAACTGCCCTCCTGACTGTGCTCACTTCTATCGAAAGGGTTGGGGACCTGCAGGCGTTCTCTGTCAGCGAATCGTGCCTGGAGTTTGGTCCGGGTTACTCTTACGTGATCCTGAGACCCTGACCGGGCTATGTGCCCAAGGTTCTCACGACCCCTTTTAGGGATCAGGTGGTGAACCTGCAAGCGCTGCCCCAGGAGGAGGCAGACCCAGCCTTGGCGTTGCTGTGTCCGGTGCGTGCTTTATGCATCTATTTGGATTGCATGCAGAGCTTTAGAAGCTCCAAGCAGCTCTTTGTCTGCTTTGGTGGACAGCGGAAAGGATGCGCTGTCTCTAAACAGAGGATCGCCCACTGTGTCGTTGACGCCATCGTGATGGCATATCACACTCAGGACGTGCCACCCCCCGTGGGGCTACGAGCCCACTCTACTAGGAGTGTAGCGGCCTCCTGGGCCCTGACCAGTGGCGCCTCTTTGGCAGACATCTGCAGAGCAGTGGGCTGGGCAACAACCAACACCTTTGCAAGGTTCTATAATCTCCGGGTTGAGCCGGTTTCGTCCCATATGTTGTCAGGTACGAGCAGGTAAGTTCCGGGACAGCTGGCCGGGTGTACCACTTGCGCATAGTTCCTTTCCCCTCCCATGATGTGAAGACGTGCGCTTTTGACTTCCAGTCGTGTTCACAAGATGTGATCCCTGGATGACTTTCCTCCTTAGCCCTGTGCCAGATGAGTTTGCGGAGAAACTGTACTAATTAGGCCCTGTACTGAGGTAGGTGCTCCACATATGCTGGTTCCCCGTAGGTGATCCCATGTGATATCTTCCGCTAAATTCTTTCCCTGTCGGTAAACTGCATCTTCCTTGGGCAGAGGCCCCTCTGCCTCGATCACCATGTTTGTAGAAACCCCTCCCCCCTCGGGTAGGACCTACCATGGGACTTCTCCACATGACATACTTCCGACAAGATTCGATAAGACCATGTGATGTATTTCCACTCAAAATACCCCCCCCCCCCCACTTTTTTTTTGATCTGGGCGGGGTGTGGTCTCCACGGTGTCTTCCCCTTGGGAGTGACATTTATGGCCCCCAGTCGGTTAACAAATTCCACTCTTTTGGGGAGAAAAAAGAGGTAAAAAGGCCATGGCTGGGCTAGCCTTTCCCTATTTTTTGGGCAGTCAGCTTCCTGAAGGACCGTTCGACGCTCATAAGAGTGTTGGGGGAGGTTATGTGACGGCCTGGTGCACTGGCTACGAGGCACACAGCGGTTTGCCCGTCTCGCATCGCCAGTCCACGTAACACAGTTCAGCTAGTTGTGCTGTTTTGTATAGGGACCCCTAGTGTCACTACATCGACACAATGTTGAGTGAGTGACAGATAGGGAACATCCTTGTTACTTTTGTAACCTCCGTTCCCTGATGGAAGGAACAAGACGTTGTGTCCCTTTTGCCACAACACTGAACTACCCGCTGAAATGGCCGGGACCTTGTCTCAACTCTACAGCACAAAACCTGTATGAGTGGTTGCATACCAGCTCCTTTTATACCCGTATGTCCGGGGGAGTGGCATGCAAATTCCACTCGCCAATTCCCATTGGCCTTTTTTCAAAAAGCAGAAGTGTTTTGGTCTCCCAAGAGTGACCCCTAGTGTCACTACATCGACACAATGTCTCATTCCCTCCATCAGGGAACGGAGGTTACGAAAGTAACCAGGACGTTTTCCATACAACAAAAGCAGCTGAAGATTTCTACTGCCAAACTCCACCAAATACAAAAAAGTACCATAAAAGTATTATACAGTATATTCACTATATTTCAAATCTTCACATAGCTATACAACAAGTGAGGAACAGCTGTAAATTTACATCGTTATTCACAGATAACCTTTCCTGACACATTTACGCTTGTGCTCAATTAAAAAATTTAGGCTTCGTTTGTTTTGTTCTAGATTTGATATCCTTGAGTCCAAACACCATTGGTTCTTGCATGTCGTGTGACTCATCATGGTCCACCATGACCACAAATGTTGTTAAATGACCACAAATTAATCTATCATATGCTTCAGAAAGATTGGATTACTGCACATATGTCATTTTGGACTACATTTATGGTGCTTTTTTTGTTCTTTTTGGAGCTTGGCAGTATAAAGTACATCACAAATCATTTTTATTGTATGGAAAAAAGAAGCTCAGACATTCAGCCTAATATCTCATTTTCTGTTTCACAGAAGAAAGAAAACAAAAAAGACATGGGCGCAAATATGAGAGAAACAAAAAACATATTTTTGTGTGAACTACTCCAGTAATTAAACACAATAAGACAACATTAGAAACACAAGAATTAAACCAACAAAGCTAGGCTATCTGCCTCATTGAGAATCTTCTCGGCTGAATCACTGCATTACATGTACACTGTCTGGGCCACAGAAACTGAAAAATGCTGTACAAATTACAGAGCTGGTCTGTATTGGTTTGGGCAGTCTGGCTGGCACACATCTCCCAGAAACAAAGCTGGCTTCATCAAGACCCCTTCATGTCATTGGCTAATCCGTCTCATCACTGGCACAGTGTTAGATACATTGAGAGGCACAATAATTTGTATTGTTCCTGCAATTATGGTGAAGTCATGGCAGTGGTGTTATGCTCTTGATGCAATTATTGCTCCAGGCTGGGGTTGTAATTTGGCTTTGGCTGTATTATAAGACAATCGCAAAAGCCTTTATGCTGTAGCAAGCTGCATATTGAGCAGAGTAGAATAAGGAAGCCATGGTTGCATTGCTATGACCACAGCTGGGCTTGGGTATAAGGTATTAGAAAATTATTAAAACCATTTGAGTGCTGCGAGGCAATAAACAGGCAAACACGGCAATAATGTAATGCAATATATTGTGAAATTTGATTATATTTGATTTATTGTGAAAGTGATATAGTGTGATTATAAGTTATTTACAATATTCACATGAAGACACACACAGACAGTGTTGGGGAACATTACTTGATAGCAACATGTTACAATATCTTCTTACTACTAAAGAAAGTAATTAAGTATTTTACATGGTTATTCTTTATGAAAAATGTGTCCTGTGTGAACGGCCCCTAATATGTTACTTTCTATAAAAAGTAAAAAATATAACATACTGTTAAAAGCATTGTTTTTTTTTTTTTTTTTGTTATTTTGAAGTCTATTTATAAATGATAATAGTAATTGAATAAATATTAAATATTACTTATTCAATCTTCTTTCTTTCTTTCATATTGGAATAAAGTTATTTGTCAAAAGCACTGTAAACAGTCATTTGTAACTGTGTATCAGATATGAATCAGATGAAGCATATTTACTAAAGTGGTAAAATGTTGTCATATTAAATGAGATATCAAGTACTGCCAATTATTAAGTGTTAGAGAATTTAAATAAAGAAAAGTATCAGGGGAAAGATTGCATGCTGATATTTTCAGGAACATAACAAGGTGATTGCAATTGGAAGTATCATCATTCTAGGGCATTACTGTGATGTTTAAGCATTTTAATTCAGCAAGAATTTGTGATAGCAATGTTAACTGGGCTTTGTGTTTTCTTGCCTTATGTTTTCAAGGAACCAGCTTAAAAAAAACGTAATTGATTCTAGCCTTCATTTAACCTCATATTGATCTCGGTACTGTATTGTGACCTCACTAAAAGGGCAAGGTTTAATTCGATGACCTCATTGCATTAAGCCGAATAAGCGTTCAGTATCTTCACTATGTGCTTTCTGCACATCTCTGCTGCTAAGCACAGTTTCTATGGACTTGCAACGTATTAGTAGTGGATTTATTGTTGTCAGCCAGAGATACTGCTATGGCAAAAAGTGTCTAGTGCACCAGAACTCACAGCCTTGGGCATTTGTCAGCTGTCGATGTGAGATCTTATTTGGTAGTAAAGCTAAAGGCACACTAACAGCAATTTCACATTCCCAGCTACTCTTTATAAATCTTGCAGTACAGTTGGAAACATGACTTTTGTGCTTTATATCATCTTGCTTTAATGAATTTGGCATTCTTTCGATTTATATTTGTGACATTTTCTTTCCAGTTGTGATGTCAAATTAATGTATTCATTTACATCCTTTAAAAGAGTATATAAAGTGCTTTCAACCAACCATATTGTATTTAAGTGTACCATTATGTTTGGGTCAAAAATTAGTTAAATACTTTGGTAAAAAACAATCTTACATCTTGTATTTGGTCACAATACCTTTGGATTATCTACAACAATTAATAAATGAATAATTATGCATTGTTTAATCATTTTTATGATACTTGTTTATATTTATGCAATGTCAGGTTGTTTTGGGTGGTTACTTGGGTGTTGCTAGGTGGTTGCTAGGACATTAATAAATGGTTGCTAAGTGGTTGGCTGAAAACAAAAGAGACCATCCCCAAGTATCTATCATATCATGATCCCTAGATATGTGCAGGAACCTAGGCTTTGTTACTTATCGCTCAGTTTTCGTCTGCCAGGTGTACAGTTATACTCTGAAGTTAAAATCTTTTATAAGATAAACCATGATTCTGTAATTGTTGCAAAAAGATGCATAAGTATTATTATCTTCTATTTAACTAAAAATGAAGGGTTTACTGTTTATCTTCTAAAAAAGAACAGTACCGCCACTTACATATAGGTGGTTTCCAGATCAAATACTACTATAAAAGCTTATGTTCAATGTGAAATATAAGCCTATGGCAATACTAATGTTAAATAAATAATCAAAAGGAAGGCAGGGTGTGTGTGTATATATATATATATATATATATATATATATATATATATATATATATATATATATATATATATATATACACGCACACACAGCTTTCCTTTCGATTATATATGGAGTTCAACGCAGCGCGAATCATGTGCATTCCAAATCTAAAGTGAAAAGACAGCATGCCCACTGATTAATATTAAATGAGGGTTTAATGCACATTGCAATGAATACTAGTCCTTTTAATCAGTCAACATTCCAGTTAGACTTTGGGAAATGTTAAATGTTACTTGAATTGGAGCTATTTTAGTGAATTTCTGTCTTTATACTGTGAAGTTTGGAAAAAGTTAAAGGTGCAGTATGTAAGATTCAGAAACCCTTGTTATTAATGACACCTGTGGCCGTTAAGTGAACTGCAGCCAGCTACCTGTTGTTCGTGCTCGTGCACACACTCCATAGGGATGCAAGCAAGCGAGCATCGACCAAAACAATGAATGTGATTCACCGGCATCATGCTGACAGATGAGGTAGCATAATTAAAATTACACAGTTATGATTGTTTTACTACAAACTTTGAGACTGTATATTATATTTGACTCTCCAGTGCTGGAACAGGGCTAAAACAAAGTGTGGATATAGGTCTGACTATCACTTTTCTATGCATGATACATTGACTGCATTTATACGATAGCCTATGTCGGCGTTAGCTAGCTAGCCAGCTTTATCAATAGCTGTTAGCTAAATTTGGTGAATGATGACAGTAGCTGTTTATAAAATAGACTGTGCATTATAAATATGTTGACACAATTTAATATTGATGTGATTTCATCACAACTGTCATTTTGATATATCGATGCACTATTGTTTTATAATAATAGAATGTATATATTTTATGTATAACCAAGTTATATTACACTAATGAATGGAGCTTTTTGCATTATCTGAACATTGTCTAGCATTCATTTCATGTGTTATTGTAGTTTAGCTAAAATTACACAGATCAGTCCTTATGGCACTATATTTCACATGCTTTGCAGTTATGTAAGCTTACCTGTCCAATAAGAAGAACGCCAATTCAGGGTCAGTTTTGATCCCCAAAACCGAACAAAGGTCCCTTCAAGAATCAAATGCCCTGCCGATGTACACTCTAGTTTTCGCTCGACCACGATCACATTCCCGCTTAGCCAGACGGGATTCAGTAGGTAAATGTTTTTTTGTGTTTGAATTTTTTTGGCTTACTCAGAGTTTGTGTAGGAGTCAGTGTTGTGCTGGGAGCTGGACGTTTGCTGGATTACGTCTCTAAGATAATGTTACCTAGTGTTGCAGTTTGTTAGCGGAAGAGAAGCTATTACTGAGGCAAGGCTCTCGGGAGCGCATATAAATGTCACATCCTTTGGATTTTCCTGGCAAAAGCAACCCGCTCCCTTCGCATGAAAATCAGTCTAGAGGCTTTAATAGGCAACCTAGGAAGTTTTTAAGTTGCGTTACAAGCCGTTCACACATTGGCTAAAAATAGGTGAATATTACATGAAAATTGTTACATATTGCACCTTTAATAAAGCATTTTTGTTATATACTGTATTGTTTTGTTCTATTGTGTTGTTCTTTCCAAAGAACAAATAAATGCATTATGATAGGAAATAAGTATATACAGAGTCAAATTTTACTACCTTTAAAATCTGAGATTAATTGTGATTAACTATGAAAAATTATTACATTAATCGTGATTAAAAATTTGAATCTATTGACAGCCCTAATCTATATATATATATATATATATATATATATATATATATATATATATATATATATATATATATATATGTACTGACTATATATACTATATAGTATCATAGTATATAGTATAGATTATATATGACTTGACTTGGTCTATTTCGATTGTAACTACTGACTGGGTTGTAGGCATGTGATGGTATTCGGTTATACGGAATATCACTGTAATTAACATGTACAATATTGTTATCGTATGCACTTCAAAATACCATAAATAATTCCAGATAACCTTTTGGTCCAATTGTTCTGATTTTTCTGATCGCACAGTAGTTTTTATCCCATCAACGAATCAAGATTCACAACACTGCATCTACGTGGCACAAATGACACATGTGCACTCTGATGTAAATAAACCAGCAAGGACGAGAAACGTGACTAAATGAGGAACACAGCTGACCCTTTATCTGCATTCAAATAGGGTTAAGTCTTAAGGTTTTAAGCATTTTGGGTTCCATAAAAATGCAGAGGGATTGTTGTTTGGAGATGGTTTCCATTTGTGTAAAATATGTGGGAGAAAAGTGGAAGCAAAACTGGCTGGGACAACATGTTTGCTCATCTGCGGGACAATCATTGCATTCAATTCAGCAATATAAAGGTAAGTTGTGACAGTTCTGCTCGTTTTTCCAAACTGTTTTTGAAAACTGAGACCTAAGAGACAATTAGCTAAGTGATAACTAAGACGACAAACAAAGTGAACTGCCATTTGCAGATGTGTAGCTTGCTTTCAAGTGGCTAAAGAGTTGTTTGCTAAAACTCCGCCAGCTACACAGTAACGTTTGCATCTCATAGTAACAACTAAAATACAGTTGGAATCAAATAATGCTAAGTCCTGTAATTAAAACGATATGCCCCTCCACTTTATATTTTCTGGTGACGGCCCTGATGTTAAATAGATTCACAACTTTGGACTACACCTGCACCGCATCGACACGTCCTTCAGGATTAAGTACAGTAAATGTTATATCACTCCCTTGTGGTCTCCCAAAGCTATTACACCAGACTACATTAAACGGAAGGCCAACTGACAGTGAATTCGAAAGCACACAAATTAGTCTTTTAATTGAAATGCCAGCTAATGTTAATATAACGATGCCTCAATAACTTATCGAGAAAATAATGTGCTGATCAATAATCAATGTATCGATATTTTATGACATTCCTAGTGTCTTCATAATGTTTTAATCAAAATGTAATAACTAGCTTCTTTTTGGCTGATGTCACAAATTGTCCTCCAACCACTTGGCTCCATTCTGGTATGTAACATTCACTTTTCACGTTGGACAAAATCAAGACCCACGTCACATTTTGTCCTTGTGAATATCCTGTTTCACGCAAAAATATTTCAGATTACAGAAGTTAAATGGGTTGCAAACAGCGTTTCACGTTGAATTTAGGCAGAGGTGAAGGATGCAGAAAATCAGCATAGGAAAGCGAAAAAGAGGGAGATCTGAGCAAAACCTTTGACTGTGTTCCCATTCTACTTCGCAGATTGTAATGAGACATTGTGGCTCATCCATGAAGGTTACATCCAACACAAAGAGCTCAGCTTCAGAAAGGCACTGCAGGAAGACTTTTGTGCAGCTTTGCTTTGTGAGCCATAAGAATACATTTTAAGCCATTCTCTTTATATCGCCCATTGCCTCCAGCTCCATGCCCATGCACTCCTTCACCCATCTTTTTGAGTGCTTGTCATAGACGCACCAATGCATGCCTGACTTTCAGCACCCTGGGCGCCTCTCTGGATTAGAGAGAGAGAGAGATTTTCTGTCCAAAAGAAGCATAAATGATGGAGGCATGTCACTTAAGCAACATATACTCACTTTGAAAATAAAATAAAAAAAAAAAAGAAAGAAAAAGGAAATGCATGATTCCCTCTGAGGCAGTTCCCAAAGAAAGGAGCAAAATGCTTGAAAACTCCTGTGAATTTAGTTTAAAGCTGATTTTGACAATGGCAACCTTTGAACACCCACGCAAAGGACATTGATTGAAAGTGCATAATGACTTGCAGATAAACTTAGATGATGCCACTAGACAATAGATAATAGCTCTACTATATATTTATTACACAGCAAGTCACTTATGAAGGAAGTGAGAAGTCATACAGCAACATGAGGGTGAGTACTGTAAATTATGACAGAATTTAAATTTTTGGGCAAACTATCCCTTTAACTACTGTACACAGAGTAAGATAAGCATTTTCGCTATATGTGAACATACAGTAGACAATAAAAAAAAATAATAAATAAAAATTTACTTTGTAAGTTGAGATGCATCACTGCAAGGTATGATCAACAAATCTCCTGAAATAGATGGCCTTAACCATGTCAGCAACAGGATCAATTGTGTTGCATTTTCTGTGGTCTAGACTGAGCTGCACCTCATGTGTTACACTTAAGTCTCAGTATCCACTACAGATTAAAGCTAGTGGCTGATTCTGCATGCCTTTGATGAAAAAGCCCATTGGTTTTCATCTTAATGCTGTTTTTGTCCCTTAACCCCTTGAAATCAGAGAGAAATGGCTCTCATTTACAGGGTTTCAGTTGGAGAATGTTGTTGTGTCGATCACATGCACGTTTTCAATCAGTCACAAAGTTAATCTATACTTGGCCATCTGTATAGAGCCAATTGTTAAAAAGAAAATGCTTTTCTCTTTATCTATCTATTTATCTGAAAGTTTATCTGACAATCTATGTGATATTCTGTTTGACTGACTATTTAGCTGGCTAGCTGGCTGTTTGACTTACTGCAATGTCTGTGCAATCATCAAACTTGAAACTTCAAAACTAGCTTAAACTTTCTGACAATCTAGATGTACTGTAAAATATATGGTATGTTTGTTTGAAAATGCATGTTTTAAAGGGATAGTTCAATCAAAAACTTTTATTTAATTGTATTTTTTAATATTTACTTACCCTCATGTTGTTCCAAACCCATATGACTTTCTTTCATCTATGAAACATTGAAAGAGATGTTAGGCAGAATGACAGCCTCAGTCACCATTCACTTTCATTGTAGAGAAAAAAAGATCAGATGAAAGTGAATTGTTACTGAGACTAACATACTGCCTAACATCTCCACAGAATCTCCACTTCCAGGGAAAACAAAATGTAGCACAAGGAAGCAACATTTTCATTCTGACCTCTTTCATACAATGAAAGTTGATGGGGACAGGGGATGTTGAGCTCATAAAAGGACGGGAAACATAAAAATAGTACATTTGAATCTTGCAATATATTTAAAGTCTTTTGAAATCATACCCGAGAGCTTTTATATAGAACTGACCGAAATTGAGGTAATTATTCACTGATAATCTTCCCTTCCGCCATACTTTTCAAATCTCATTCACGCTATCACATATTGAATATAATTTGTGTGAGCAGTTACAAGCCATGCAAGAACAGATATCGTTTTGTATCATGGGCAAAACAAATCTGGCACGATTGATCTTCACTTGCCAAGTTTGCATACTAACACAATTAGAATAGTCGTGTAGCGAAAAATATAACACAGGTATAAGACAAGTTGTTTGGACCAACAGTTGTGATAAATGTACTTTCCCATGGAAGAAAGAAAGTCATATGGGTTGGGAGTGATGTGTGGTGAGTAAATGATGACAAAAATGTCATTTTTGGGTGAACTGTCCCTTTAAAGTACAAATAAAAAAACAACATCATGAAAGGTTATTCATTTTGTTCTAAAGCAGCTTACAGTACATGGGAACAGTCCCCTACCTTGGTTTAAGTGCCTTGCTCAAGGACACAGTGGGGATAGAGGATCTTCTGTTGACAGATCTTGATATAGAAAAAAACCTATGTCCGCACATGTCATGCATGTAGATCCAGCTGATTTTGAGTCACTGAAGAGCCAGCCGCTGTGATCCGGTCTGGTTTCAAATGAAAGACAATATCTCGCTGGGGGGGGGATTGCACTAATTAAAACCGAGATAAGACATTACATATGATCTGTAGTTTAAAGGAATTGTTCACCCAAAATTGAACAGTCTCTCATTATTTACCCTCATGTCATTCTAATTTTTGTTTTTGCATGGAACAAAAAGATTAGGCTAGTTTGGATTACAATTAGATTTTGAAGAATCTTAATGCAGATCTATTCCATGCAGTGGTGTTTCGTAGCGACCATGACTGTTAAGCTTAAAAAAAAAATACAAAAAATACACCATAAACGTGGTTCATACTAAATGACTCACTCTATATTACAAGTCTTCTGAAGGCATATGATAGCTTTGTATTTGGACTGACTGTAATTTAAGACATTATTCCCTAATAATCTTCCCCTGTGCTGTTAACAAAAAAAAATGTTGTGACTGGATTATTGAGTCTGTGTGTGTGAACTGAATCGTGAATGAATCAGTTTGATTTGTGAAAAAATTGCTCAGTCAGATTTGTGAACCGGATCAACCTGTTCATTGAAAAGAACCGGCTCAAAAATAGTTAAGTTCAGCTCACTGACTCACGTCAGCTGACACGTCGAGTCGGAGATTTTTCATGAATTACAACTTAAATTTTGGTCTGTTTGTCACACAATGCTATTGAATGACTTTAGAAGATGTTGGATGAAGAGCATGAGTCACATGACAGCTTTTATGGTGCTTATTTGCACCATATTTGTTTTTTTTAGGTTAATATTGGTCACTATTAACGTTGTTTTATGGAAACAGAACTGCATGAAGATTCTTCAAAAGTTACCCTTTTTAATTCCACTGGAAAAAAATCAGCAACAAATGGGTATGGAACTTGTGGGTGAGAAAATAATTTTCATTTTTGGTTGAGCAATTTATGTTCAGGAATGAAAATGGATTCAATCTTAACAACCCTTTTTATTTTGATTTAATAAAAGTTATTTGGAGATTATGCCTCAGGATTCGACCCAGATATTTGGAGGAAGGTGTTTTGCATCTTGTTAGTTTGGGCACTGTTGAATTAATAAACTGCCAACTGCAAGGCTTGTCCACTGCGGCAAAGCGCTTGTCATGCTTTCAAGCCGTTTTCATTTCTGCGTTTCCTCCATGTAGAGCAAAACTTCTCAACTTTCTCAATCTCAAGGCAACTCTTGACTCGCCCTCTCTCACGAATGCTCTGTCTACTCGATCTATAGAATGCTGAATAAATGTTTTTTATGTTTTTGAAATAAAATGCCAGACTCCTTTGTCTTGCTAAGGCTAATTTCATAGCTTATGTATCCTAAATACACACATTTAAATAATATTTTGCACTTTTTGCGTAATTTGGCAGAATTACAGCCCCCCAAACTTTTCTGCTCGCAAATGATATTTACCTTGATAAAATGATAAAACATCACTTCATTTCAAGGATGATCTTTATATTATTTGTTGTGGTGGAAATGATGACACAACTGTGGGTATAGCCATAATTTGAAATAATTTGCAAAAAAAAAATGTCTTCAATAAATATAGATATTTTTTTAAATCACTCTTTGTTTTGATTGCCATAGTTTTAACAATGTATACATTTGTAATGTTTTAATGTTGAAAGTCTGGGTCTGGGACAAGACTAAGGGTGTGTTCACACTTGTAGTTCGGTTCTCTTGGTCCTCTTGGTCCGGACCAAAAAAGAAAATGATACATTTAGTCCTGGTTCGCTTAGCGTTCACACTGGCATTTTTAACACCAAACCTAAAGATACGAAACCAAAGGCTTCAGGAAATAGTCACAACCTGATTGGACAGCTTTTATGATGTATATTTTTTGATGGAACTTTCCGATCATCCAAAACAATGCTGGCTGTTGGGCGAAATGCACTCGTTAGATTTATATGTATATATGGTGGTATTTTTACCAGCTGAGAACAAACGAAGAGCTAATAAAACGTGTAAAGGAGTCAAAACAGCACCAGGAATTCCTCCGTTGCACACACAAATGAAGATATGCTGCAAGGACGGCTGACGGCGGTTCCGACACCTGTACTGAACTGTAATGGGCAACATAGCTCCTATGATGAGAAGAACCAGGTATGCTTGAGGTCAGTATAAGGCAAATTACTTCCTGTTTTTGGTCCGTTTAGATGTCTTTGGCCCAAGTTGCATTTATATATCAATCGAATCGCACCAGAGCTCGTTTGGAAGCGGACCGAGACCCACTATTCATGCGGTCTCGGTCCGCTTGTTTGGTGCGCACCATGGTTCGGATGGCAGGGTTCACACTTGTACAAAAGAACTGCACTAACAGAGCAATCGCACCAGAGTTCGTTTTAATCGACCCAAACCTGCCAAGTGTGAACACACCCTAAAACAGTAAAATGCATGCATAAAATGCATTTGAAAAGTATCAAAAATAAATGATGAAAGCTTGGTTAAAAATGTCAGTTTCAATGTGCCCTTCCTATTACAAAATAAAAACAAGTTGAAATCTGTTTGTTTTAAAAAGAATCAACCCCTGTGACATGAAAATGCCCAAGGATAAACACCCCAAAATAAAAGGTAATCTCATTGTCATGATTTTTAAAAATGTATTTATTTATTTATTTATTTTGTATTACAGTAATGAGAATACTTACTGAGCAGGAAAGTGGTTTAAAATGTGCATAATTGTCATGAAAATAATGTTACAATCAGGGGTGTGAAGTAACGAATTACAAATACTCACGTTACTGTTATTAAGTAGTTTTCCCTGGAATTGTACTTTTTAAGTAGTTTAAAAATGGTATACTTTTACTTTTACTTGAGTACAATTTAAGGGCTGTAACTGCACTTTGACTGTGCTATTTTCCTCCTCCGTTTTCGCTTCACCCCTATCCTGATTACATTTTTATCCATCAGCGTGATTGGCTACAAGAGTCTCGTGACTCCTATCAAATCAAATCAAATCACATAGAAATCGGGCACCAGCTATTATGGTTGTGGAGGATAAAGTGTAGTTTAACACCTGAATATCCACGGCTGCACCTGAAAGGGCTTTTCCTAGTGAAAAAGGCCAATTGCTTGATCAGCTATCAGCATTAATCTGGCTCTAATCTAATGAAACATATCAAGGTAAATTTCATATTTCTGCTTACTAGATTCTGTGTATCTATAACGCATCCTGTAATTTAGCTATCACTGAAATTATTGCTGAGAGAGATTAATGCAATGTTATCAATTGGGCTGGGTGATAAAATGATCTCGATGTCTATCGGAAATAAGAGATGTCCTCGATATCGATTATAACATTTTGAGTAATTTTCTATATGTTCTACATCTAGACCAGGGGTATTTATTACATCGATCACGATAGCAAGACAACCACTGGTTGGTTGATCTCAATAAAATATCAAAGACTGACTTTTTAATTGCCTTGCATCTGTAGCTGCGTGCTGTTTGACTGACAGGCGGATAATGTTTGTGCACTGCACTTTACATGTGCGTGTGTTCCGAGAGCGCTAATGCGGGCACGCGCCTAAACAATCAAAATACACTTTATAATTCTGCCAATGCCCGTCTTGGCGAGGTATTAATGTTAACACAGTCAGTTATGTCTGTGAAGTTATGTAAAGTGAACTTAAACAGTGGGAAAAACATTTTTTATTCATATCAAAATGTCAGACTTAATGTGTATACAGTATGTAACTGGATAGATCACTGTCTAGTGTGTAATTAAAAGGCTATTAATCAAACAACAATAACAAGAAAACGAGAAAACCACTCACTGCTTTTGGCTTAATAACTTCAGTAGCTTTAAAAGTGTTAATGTAATATAGTAAAACAGTGACATTTTTAATAAAATATATATATATATATATATATATATATATTTTTTTTTATTATTTATTTTTTTTATTTTTTTTATAATGTTAGTTTTTTAATGATTCCTAACCCTGATGTAGAGAGTATGTTAATTTGAATAATAAATTACCAGGAAATTAGAGATGATAAAATAATTTATAATTATGCTCAGCCTTTATCAAGTTTTTCTAATGCCAGATAAAAAGTGTCAACCTTTGTAGAGCAATTCTTCAGACAGGCAGAATATTTCACCAGTCACAAATACACTTCATAAAATTGTGCATTATGCATTATAATGAGAACACAACTATTTGTGGGCTTAAAATATACAAGAATATATGCATGAAGAATGTGAATCACCAAAAACACAAGAAGAATGTGAAAGTGAAAGTTAAAGTGGAGATTGATTGAGCAGGGAGAAGAATTTATAGTAAAAATTGACTTAAATATTTATCTGTTTCTCACTCACCATCATATTGCTTCTGAAGTCATGGATTTAACCACTGGAGTCACATGGATTACTTTTATGCTGATTTATTAGATTTTTTGGAGCCTCAAAATTTTGGCACCCATTCTCTTGCATTGTATGGACCAAAAGAGCTGAGACATTTTTCTAAAAATCTTCATTTGTGTTCTGCTAAAGAAAGAAAGACATACACATCTGGGATGGCATGAGGGTGAGTAAATGATGAAAGAATGTTCATTTTTTGGGTGAACTATCCCTTTAAATCCCAATGTGGCCCCTTTACCAAACAACGTTTCCCACCCCTGCTCCACCTTCACTATTGCGTGGAACATGGCATGCCAAGTGACCCTGTTTTTTAGCATTTTTTACATTCCTTGCATTGTTTTGAACATAAGGTTTTATGCGCAACAATATCACGCTCTGTCAGCATTAAGGGCATTTTAGACTCTACACATAAACAGATTTTAATGTAATTACGATGTAAAATGGTGATCAGTGTATTGAAAATAACTTTTTCATCTTTTCATCTCTGTAATCATGTGTCCCTTTTATTTTATGGAATCAGATTCATGTAGTGTTTGTTATAGATAAGTGATGTATTTTAAAAGTTGGCAGATAAAAATACCATAAAATATCTATATTTTTTTGTTCTTTCTGACAAACAGCCATAAAAGGGAATGTATATTACGGTATGTGTAATAAATTTTTAAATTGCAGCATACAGTGTTTATTATAATGGGGCATAGCTTTCGCAACTCAGTACTCAATACTCACTACTCACTACTCATGAGTACTTTTAAATGAGCTACTCTTTTACTCGTACTTGAGTAGTTTTCAGGACAGGTACTTTTACTCTACTCACACTACATTTTTTGGTAAGTAACAGTACTTTTACTTGAGTATGATTTTTTTAGTACTCTTTCCACCCCTGGTTACAATGCAAAACATCGTAATGATCTGTGTTCGAATTGAGTCAGAGATCTTGCTAATTCCAGCTATTGTCACCTTTGTAATAATAGACTGATAGTATATTTATCACACTATTGTCTCCTCTTGGGTTTCTCTAACAAAACTATAGGGCACCACATGTTTACCTGATCACAAACATCACAAACATTCAGATTCAGCTCAGCTTTTGTGCTGGAGATGCCCAACCCTTGAGATTCACTGCTGTAACTCGCTATGTTATCTCTGCTCCATTTTCTCTGACCGTAACTGCACTGTCACTATCACTGCATTGGCACTCTGCAACTCTAATGCATTAATAACATTAATTCGGGGAAAGGTGATGGTATTGCTGTAGAAAAGAGTTCAGGGCGGCACGAAACTGTCTACTAGGGCTGGGTATCGCCAGCCACCTCACGATACAATACGTATTGCGATACACGTCACGATTCGATATATTGCGATACATCACAATATCATGGTTCGATTTTGCTTTTAGTGGTTGACCGATATCGCAGAGGCCAATGTGCTGAAGTTTTTAATTATCGGCATCGGCCAATAAATTTTCCCGTTTGGCCGATTTGTTTCTTGAGTACGCTGAGAATCGCCTACTTGCATGTGTATTGACTGAGACATGTAAACAACCAGTCACGGTTCCTTTTGTTGTTACGTGCCATCGTGTTACTACAATAATAAGCTGGTGTGCAACACAGTTTCATTTAAATGGTCCACATATCAGAGCCGCGGCAGATGCGTTTGAGCTCTTAATGTTAAAGTTCTCGCCTGTTTCATTCTCCCTCTCTCTCCTCAACAGTTCCCTGTAAATTTTAACTGTCTTGTCTAATGATAAAATGGCAAATATCAATAAAACTAATATAATATACCGTCTGCAAATATGCGCATATCTCATTTAAACAGATGTAATAAACCAACCTCACACAACTTCAGCAGATTCAGCATTCTGTGGAACGCTCATAAATCTTCCTCTGAAGCATGTATTCTAACAGTCTCTCCTCAACAGTTCCCTGAAACTTTTAACTGTCTTGTCTAATGATAAAAAGGCAAATATCAATAAAACTAACCTCACAAAAATACAGTGTTTTCTTCCTGTCGAGCGCTCATCTAATATCTTCCTCTGAAGAGCGTATTCTATCAGCCAGAATCAAAACTTCAGGATCAGGATCAAAAGTTCCTCTGATTCACAAATCATGATGGTCACTCCGTGACAATCCAAACAGGCGATCCAGGCCGTTTAAACTGTCAGAAGAGATTGCTGCAATGCTGGATCCGCACGAGCGTGTGAGTGCAACTTCAAATTAAAAGCACTTCACGTGTGCTATGAGTAAATGTCTTATTCACTATGCATTGTATGTACAATTTGTTTGATTCTGTATTTTTTGAGAAAATGCGATTGTTAATGCGCACATGCCATCTGTGGTTGCTGAACTACTGTGTGTACTGTTATTTCCTTTTTCCTAATATATATACAATTTCTTAATGTGCAAATAAAAATAAAATAAAATTGACAACTAAAGAGAAATCAGAAGAAACTGCTATTTACCATTTTAAATACAATATTATTTTATATTTGTATATTGTATATTATTATAAGATAAGTTTAGTGTGAAATTGAGTAAATATAGTGCTAAATAAAAGTTTATTCATTTTTTTAGAAATGTTATGTTTATGTCATTTACTTTATTAAATTATGTGATATATCGGCATTGTATCGGCCTTTCGGCCACTCTGCTCTCTGGATATTGGCATCAGCGATTAAAAAACCCTTATCGGTCAATCACTAGTTATAATGTCCATTTTGCTTGCATACAGTATGAGTGAGGGGAACCTGTAACTTGTTAAAATACAGACATATCAATTTTACACATTTTATTTGATCATTATTTTTGGTGACATTTTAGCTTTATTAAAAATGTAGTCCATGTATATAAATGTGGTGCACTGAAATTGCATATATAATATTGCATATATATATATAGTATATTGCTACATGTTTGTTGTTTACATGCCTAATTTGTACTGTTTACAAGTATTTACTTAGATATGTAGAACCAGTGCTAAAATGGTACTGTCTCTTTAAGACCTGTGGCATGGACTTTGAACAGTGGTGTTTGTTTGGTTGAATGGCTTCTTTACAGCATCCATGCAATGTGTGATTAGAATTAAATGTTTCTATTGTTGTTTTTGATAAATAACTGACTGTAGAGAACAGAACAGATATATAAAGAGACATTATTAAACAACAAATGGTTTGCTTGGATCTAGTCTTTAGACTCACATAGAAGGAGTCAAAACTTTTACTCGGTGCTGAACTTCTATGCCACTACACCACACAGTTCTATGCCACTACTCCACATAGAGTGAAATCTAAAAAAATTACCATACAGTGGCTCATCACAGACATTTTTGGTAGCTGATTTGGTAAATCTGATTGTTGGGTTTTGCAGATAGAAAGAAAGAGCAATCTTGGCATTTTAAGAATTGACATTGGGATCGTACAAATGAAGATTAAACAGAAAATCTATATTTTTGCCCGGCCCTAGATCCAAATGCATGAGAGAGGTCCAGCATGTCCGTGAGAGAAACCGTGAATCCTGCAGGATCAGTTTCTCTCTTTCATGCCTCATACAAGCGTCTCTGACTGAACTGAAAATATCCCGATATATCATGATACACGGATCTAAGTATCGATACATTATCTTGAGAAAAAGTATTGGGATATATCGATATTTGATTGTTTCGACACTAGGGTTGCCACGGTATACGGTGTTACCGATTTTACTCGATACAAGGGACAACACCGGTGTGACATTTTATGCCGGGTAAAAGGGGGAAACATTATGAATGGAACTTCCAATATCAATACAATAGCCTAACAAATAGAATAGCCTTAAATAAAGAATAGCTGCCTAATGAAGAGTTTGCAACCCATGATAAATGAACCTAAATAATGCATTGAAAGCCAGCTGTTCTTTACCAGCGTATCAAATTACACAGGCAGCAAAGTACGTACAGTGACAGAAGACGTTTAATTGCAGGTAGCGAAAACAATGTGCATTGTGGGTAACTGTAAGACGTCTCAGATTTTAAATGCTGTTAGACACACAGAAATGTGCTTGAAGAAACACACTTTATTATATTTTAAGAACAGATGACAGAAAAGCCATCCATGCGTATGTCTGACGCGCTGTTTGTTCGGATGCATGCAGTCTCGTGGAACATGCGTATGTAAAGGGTTCTCACTCTTTCTTTGTTTCAGTCTTCTGAAAAAGTTTTGCAAGAATAATATCAACCATGAGAATGCTAGAAATGATCTCAGACCATCTCAGCTCAGGAGGTGCTCTGAGTTCAGTTCGCTTTATTTCCACAAAGAAGTTCGTTGTGAGCGCAACTCTGCAGGGTCACTTTATATATAGCCTACATCTGTAATTAATCAAAAAATAATACACAAACATGTTCACCTCGAACCATGATTTATATTTCAGTGATTATTATCATCATTATGATTATTATGTTTACATTTATAACTGTTTTTAGATCTCCAGGGTTTCCAGGATCCTTAAAATGTCTTAAATTCAGTTTTCCAAAAGTTAAGGTCATAAAAACTTAAATTCTGAAATATCTTAAATGATACAACAAAAGTCTTAATTATCATTTAAAGAGGATCTTAAATTTGCGAGCAGAAAGACAGGAATCGTGATATGACCTAATGTGAATATCAAACTTCAAAAGAATACAATTTAATTAAACAAATGCATGCGCTGCATCCTTTAGATTGAAAATGTGGCACTAGTGTATTTTCCAAGCACTTGGGGGCTTGTAAGTGTTTCCAGCTGTTGCAGAGAAGTTCGCAATCATTAGGCCATATTGGAATTTATGACAAACGATTAGTAATGATCAACTGTTGAAGATGATGATATAGTTTTGCAGAAATATGTCAATGTTTACTTTTAATTGTTATATTGTAATACGTTGTAGATTATTGTAGTAGTGCATGTTTTATTTCCCTTATCTGTTTGAATGAGCAGCTGGAAGCAGTGGTGGCTCAGTGGTTAAGACTCTGGGTTACTAATCAGAAGGTTGGGTGTTCAAGCCCCAGCACTGCCAAGATGCCACTGTTGGGTCCTTGAGCAAGGCCCTTGACCCTATCTGCTCCAGGGGTGCTGTATCATGGCTGACTCTGCACTCTGACCCCAGCTTAGCTGGGATATGTGAAAAAAAAAAAAATAATTTCACTGTATATGTGCAAATGTATAATGTGTGATAAATAAATAAAATTGTAATTAATTATTTCAGCCTTTAAAGTTAAAAGTTCCACTCTATGAATCAAATCCCCTGAAATGCTATTTCTAGCCATTTTACATGCACGTGTTACCAGGCATGATCATATTTTTTTATCATGAAAATTCACGTTGGATCATAATTTCATTTTTCTAGTAAGACCTTTGGGCAAAAATCATATTCTTGATAATCAGTTTTGTATTATTTTCCTGTAAAAATATCTAAAAATCCTTAAAACAAGATCAATTTGATTGATCTTGTTTTAGAAACAACACTGCATAAGATATTTAGGTTTTTCAGAGAATGTATTTTTAACATGTGTATTGTGTCTTACTGTACTGGCAGAGTTTTTATAGTCAAAACAAGTGAAAAAATCTACCAGTGCTGAAGACGTAATCCAAAGTATTTAGAATACGTTACTGACCTTGAATAATCTAACAGAATACGTTACAAATTACATTTTACAGCATGTATTCTGTAATCTGTAGTGGAATACATTTCAAAAGTAGCCCTCCCAATCCTGCCCGTTTTACTGATATAATTGCTGAGGCCATGTTGAATGTGTGCCCCTGCCTATTTAAGTAAGAGTCTGTGATGCATGATTTATTTTGAGATTGTGTGGGTTTGTTTTGGTATAGGGATACGGTATTCATTTTATTTGTTCAGCTCTGCAGCAACCCTGTTTTCTGCCTGTTGTCATAGATGGGTACTTGTGTGATGGTAAATGGAAAGGTGGATATATATTTTTTATTTTTTTTGACCACTTCGTTATTTTAATTGCTTTTTAGTTTCGTTTGAAGTACAATTTGAATTTAGAAATGTCTTTGGTTTAAGTTTTTGTTTTTTTAATATTTGTTTTAATTTTATTTTTTATCCCCTTTTCTCCCAATTTGGAATGCCCAATTCCCATTACTTAGTAGGTCCTCGTGGTGGCGCGGTTACTCGCCTCAATCTGGGTGCCTCTGCTTCTGAGACCATCAATCTGAGCATCTTATCACTTGGTTCGCTGTGCATGACACCGCGGAGACTCATATATATATATATATATATATATATATATATATATATATATATATATATATATATATATATATATATATATATATAATTAATATAAAGTCATTACCCTTCCGAAGCAGCTAAACTGGGTCCTGGAATGAAAGGTAATAAAACACCAACATTAATTGAACAACAACCCACAGTAAGTGATCTATTTGGCCAGACAGCAAAATACCTGACCGGTAGCCCATGATGGAGAGAATGCATGGATGAAGTGGGTTCATTGCCAAAGAGATGTTTCCCTTCACAACTGCTGAAAAGCCATCTTTCAAAAAGTTGAACAACACACATTTTAATTGCACTTAATTTTTTTCAGTTGCATTTGAATTTTTAGTTAAAATAAATACAAAATAAAGTTCAAAGTTTGAAATCAAGCTACCTTTCATTATTGTGTAGGCCAGGGGTCTGCAATCTATGGCACGCTTGCCAGCACTGGCACGCGGAGGGGTAATCACTGGCATGTCTGCAGCAGCGAGAGAGGAGTAGACTATTTTATTGACATGAAATGCTGCACCTGCATTCCAATCTGCATCTTGATGTAATCCTTCTTCACGATCAAGCAGTATGTTTTCATGAGCTGAATGGGAGACTAAGCAAGAAGTAAAAATGTGACAAGACTGCAGTATACCCAACAGACTCGTGCAGCGCATGAAACCCATTCGCGCATCACGAGTCGGCAGCGCTTCACTTTCGGTTAATCGCACAAGTAAACGTGCCCGCTTTGCTTCAGTCAGGCTACACGGATGACAACCAACATTCCATGTTTCATTTTGCTTTCAGAACAATGTAATAAGGATAACACCACAATTAATCCTTGAGATTTCCAACCCAGCATACAGGTACACCCTCCTTAATCCATGGTCACACTCAAAATTACATTAAAAGAGAAAACATAAACCCACATTGTGGGGTTCAAAAATCGGAGTCTATTAAAAATCTAAATTAAACCTGGAAATAAAGTTGTAGGATTTTGCAGGTGCGATTCAACAAAAAGGGCTAAATAGTTGATCAGCTTGTGATGTGCGAATATCTTGCATGCACAGCGCGAGTCTCGTCACAATTTAATAGTGTTTGGTCTCCCATTCAGCTCAAGAAAACACGCTGCTTGATCATGAGGAAGGATTACATCAATATGTATATTTTCACAGTCATTGACCAGGAAAATAAAAAGTGGCACTCCATGTCAAAAAGGCTATTGCTTAACAAAAATTACCCCATAGTACCACTTAGCGTCCAACCGGCTTGAACGTGAACACCACACTGGTGTGAAAATTATGATATTATGGCAAGTCTAATTGACACAGCCCTACTGTCTACAGTGTTTGAACTGAATAATTGCTTTAAATGCACATTCGACTCCCCAAGGATCCCTACCAAATATTCACAGAATAATTTAATATATTCTTCAAAGGTAACTTTTTGTTCATGTCATCTTGAACTTACAGTGACACCTAGTGGTGTGGATGCAGCATTATTCAAAATCAATAGTTTTCAGTTACAGATGCCATTGTAGAAATTCACTATTCACAATCAGCTATGATTAATTTAATACAGTCAAAGTGTCCAATAATAAGACGGTTGCTGAGATTAAGCGAGTAGTATTCAGCTGGTCATGTGATTCAAAAATGGCTGCCTCCATGAGGGCACCCCTGCCCCATGTAATATAAAACAGCTTTTATAAGTTTACTGATATGACTAGAGTCCTCATCTCATGTGAGTGGTCATGATTTTATTTATATGTTTCAAAATTACAAATAATTTCTTTAGGAGTAAATATTTTTAATGGGGGAAGAATTACTGAGTGCACCTTTAAAATTAGTCATTTTTTTATATTTTAAAAAGTTGTAAGCGTAAGATGTTAGGCTCAATAATATACTATAATTTTTACCATTTAAATTGGTCACCATTGCTGAAATGCATAGTGTATAGTAGAGTTATAAGTAAGAAGTAGCTCTCTACTTAATCTATCATGTGTCTTGTTGAATTGTTTTCTCTGTTGTCACTATCGTATATTGAGAGGTTTGGATTATTTATGAAAACCGGGACAGTTAATGGACAATGTCGCATTGTCACCGCAAACATTAGAATAAAAAAATCTGTTTTGATGAATCACCAGGGGACCACCCAAGTTACATTATTTTGGCCTTAAAAGAATATTCTGGGTTCATTACAAGTTAAACTCAGTCTGCAGCATTTGTGACATAATGTTGATTACCACAAACATACATGATTCATCCCTCCTTTTCTTTAAAAAAACAAAAATCGAGGTTACAGTGAGGCACTTACAATGGAAGTGAATGTAGCCAATTTTTGGAGGGTTAAAAGGCAGAAATTTGAAAATACATTTTTTATAAAAGAACTTACATGTCCTTAACTCTTATAACTCTTATAACTCATGTAACTTAATTTATCAAAATTACTGTATAATTTCTTATATTTTTTTCTTCTGATATAAGGGTGCAATATTATTCAGACATTTTCACTTAGTAAAAATGGTATTACATTTTTAATCTTTGCTATGCAATCCTGTTTTAGCTAGTTATATGTATGGATAACTGTGGAAATGTTTTGACATGTCAAATGTTTGTGCACTGATAGAATACAAATTAAGCAAAATGAGGTTAGTTGCTCTATATTTTGGCATCCCTACTCCTCCTTTTGTGTAAAACAGGACTGTTTTAAAAAGACGCAAACGGAAGTGTTCTGCAAGGGGATTTTGGGACTTTATAGTGATTTCCACCTGCTTTTCAGTTACTTTTGCACTTTTGCAGTGTCAAAGGCCTGAAACACACAGAGAATTACTCTTTTCCAAGACACAATGTGTGCTTTTTAGATTGGGCCCGGATTCCATGGTTATCCCCTTGGGACTTCCTCTGAGAAGTAAAAACAGAGCCAGCTCTGACACAATGCTTCCTCTTCTCCCATCTCTCATTCTCACTACAAACATCTCTCAACCACACCAAACACACAGGGGGTATGTGAATGTGCCATGTAAAGGCTCAACAAATGTATTAAACTGTTTACCTAGTGTGGGAGTAAACATTGTTAGCCACAGCAGCGATGTAGAAGGAAACTCTGCCACAGCTTGTGTGTGTCATTCGAGTATTGAATCAAAATCCGTAATGATTAATAACCTGATGATGGTTTTGCCAGACAAAATGTTCTCATGATGAAATTAATCATAAACTGAAATTTTTGCACTAGTCAAAAGTGAGGAATTAGCAATAATTTCTCGGAGAATGGCTGCAAAAAATATATATAATATAATGCAGGGTATAATACGGTCCTCACATCCCACATGCTTTTCTTAACTTTCGCTTGGTGTAGGACATTCATTGCTGGATGAGCGAATTCTCTCTAAACAAACATGACTACATAGGGTAACCCAAGTTTTACACCGTAGATATTTGTCTTTAAAATAAACATGAAATCAAATATTTACCCTATTTGCTCTTTTATTACATGTTCATGGTTTTATTGCAAGTTGAAATGGATTTCATTAAAATATAAAATCTTGCTCCACCTCTATAACGGTTTTCCACTTTGGTTGATATTGTCACCAAGCACCCTAATTTTTTAACCACTCCTTTCTAACCACCTGACATATAGAGACCCTTTTTCAAGGTCCAGTCAATTCCAGATATGTAAAATCAAGAACCGCCCCACTTTTTTTTCTTCTTGTTGAACATCTGATTGCACGTCACAGTATGAAAGTTAAATGGGTTGCGGAATTTTGTTTCATGTAGACTTTAACAAAGTTAGAGCTTAGTTAGTTAGAGAGGATTGAAGCGGGGCATGGCACATGCCAGATTCTAATCTTTAAATTCTAATTAGATTCTAATCATAATTTAAGACCACATCCACAATAATTTTTTGTTTGAAAAAGCATCCATTTTGCTACGTTTGCACCTCTCATACACACTGCAACAGAATTTCCTCTACAGAAAACCGAGACTTTCTGAAACTTTCTCCAAAACCTTATACTTTAGAAAATGATGATGTAAGAAACTGAAAACAGAGGTTTCAAACTTAAACAGATTAGTGTGAATGTGGCTTAAAGGTAAATTGTGTAATTTCCAGCCTGGTCTCATGAAATGTATATGAACAATGCAACGTTTTTCCAAAACTGAAATTACATACTTCATTGCACGTTTGGCTGCAGTTTTCAAGTGAAATGCCCAGCGGGGGGCACCAAAACTGAGCGAAATGAGGTTGTAATCAGATGAGGTTTTTAAGATGAATTTTAAATGGAGGTTTTAATAAGTAAAATGTACCTCCCTAACCTAAACCTTTACCCTAAACCTAACCAATAGTGTCCGAAAAGATAAGTGAGAGTTTAACAAAGCAGACATGCTTACCCTTAACCAACACCTAACCCTAACCGATGGTGTTTAAAATGCAAATTTAAAAAAAATAAATTAAAAAAAAGTTAAACCACACATTAACTGAAGCAACCACATCATTTTGTGCCACTTCTATGCCATTTTCGGTTTTGTGCGTCTTTGGCTGGGCTTCAACTGTGGTCGTTGAGCTCCAAGTCAACGCTCTTTCAGGTGAGCTACCAAGCAAGCTAATGACATATGAATAAGTGTGTATATGTAGGTGGGTCTGTAATACAAGTGTTAAAATGTTTTGTTTTTCAAATCATGCATTAAAGTAAAAGTGGTTTGATATCATAACATAGCAAGGGGGTGAGTAATAGAATGAAAAATACGTTTTTATAAAATCTAAATCAGCAACTGTACTTGTGATTTGTGTGACAATGTTTAAACCACACAGTTGTTGTAGCGCCTCTAGTGTTAATTTAACACCAGGAAACTGCAGTGAAACGTAGAAAGCAAGTCACAAGTACGAGTCAGTTTGTAAAAATGTATATAGAGAAATGTTCATTCTATGGGACCAGGTTGGTATTTTCTGTGCCAGTAGCATCACCAAACAGTACTGCAAAAATAGTGACAGTTGTTTTCAAAGTGGTTTCTTGAACACACCCCCTTGTTTTTCACCGGTTGGACAAACAGATTGCCCCGCCCCCAAACACACGGCATTGGTTGAGCTAATTTTGATGTGTCGTACTGTTCAGTATGCTCAAACAAACTTATGAGTTTTGATAGGACCACAGAGGTGCACTGTTTATACATTTTCGAAGAAATCAATCAACACATTAATAGTTATTTCTGCACATTACAGTAGGCTGGGATTCGAGAAATTATGATAACAGAAAAAGTCATCTTTAAATATCAATGTTACTATGGTTTTTCCACATGTCGAACCATAGTCAACTATAGTAGATGTTCTTTTATTGAAACTTTGCACTTATTTTTTTGTGTTCCTTGCAGAGTGAAGGACAAACCACCGAGTGGACTACAGACATTCCTGATTGGATGTGAGTTGACTTTGACCGTACCAAACTGAAGATGAAGTTGCTATGGAAACTGCTGCTGCTGCTGCAGTCATTCATGGGGTGCCTTGCAGGTAAAAGTATCTTATTAAGAACTTTTGATGCATGCATGGCAGCTTCTCTTTGTGAAGTCTGGCCCTATATTCCTGTGTATATAGGGCAGGGGACTGTATGAAAAAAATAAATAAATGCCTTGGTGTTTGCAACTAACTTGATAACATTTGTCAATGGCAAATATTATTCATTAAAAAGCCCATTAATGTAAAAATAAAAGGCCGGTACAATTAGGTTAAAGGGATAGTTCACCCAAAAATTAATATCCTGTCATTGTTTACTCACCCCTGTGTTGTTAGAACCCCAAATGATTTTCTTTTTTGTTACAAAAGGGAGAAATTGTGAAAATAAATTTGTCATACAATGGCAGTTTACGATGTCTACATCTTCAAGCTTCAAAAGAAATCAAAGTATAAATCAGAAGTCTTATAAATTATTCCATGAGACTCATAACTGTCCTGAAAGCATATGATAAGGTTTGGTGAGAAACAAACCAAAATCTAATGTATTATTTAGTGAAAATGTTGATCGACCGTTCCTCTCCTCTGTGTGTTCATGAGATTGCACGAGACCAGTATCGCTTGAGAGACTGGGCATTCAAGCGAAAACTTGTTTTGTTTATCTAAAAACTGTTCCGCCATAGTGATACTAACAACAGAACACAACACAGCTGCACACAACCCAGAGAACCGAACTTACTAAACATGTCTGATGAGTTTGTAGTCTGAGAATAGATGCATTTCTATGCCCAGCCTTATATGTTTAAAACAGTACTCGAAAATCAAAATAAGAGGGATTGAAAAGGCTGAGGAAGCCACAGTCACACCGTGTCCTAATCTGATGGCAAACAACACGCGATAAAAGATATATTAATCAGAGTATTTTTCCTAACCAGGCTTAGCAAGCGATGGTACATTCTGTCAATCGCTTGGTTTATATTTGCACTGTCTCTCTGGGTAACCCTGTCCACTGCGAACTGGCACCGGTCCAAAATCTATCTCATAACAGTATATTAAAGCTAGCATCTCATGAGCTGGTTAAAAATTACTTGATTTTGGCCGAAAATTACACCTACTGAATGTTTTGCTTGAATGCCCCATTTCGTGAGTGATACTGCTCTCATGCAGTAGCATAAACATGCAGAGCTGAGCAACTAGTGCAGAGTTGAGCACTAAATAAAACATTAGATTTTAGTTTGTTTCTCACTAAACCTTATCTTATGTTTTCAGAACAATCATGAGTCTCGTGGAATAATTTATTAGACTACTGATTTATACTTTTGCATTCTTTTGAAGCTTGAAGAGACAGTCACTGTCACCATAAACTTCCATTGTATGAAATCACTGAACATAAAACTTTTTCACAATTTCTCCCTTTGTTTTAAGAAAAAGAAAGAAAGTCATATGGGGTTATAACAACACAGGGGTGAGTAAAAAATGACTGAATTTTCATTTTGGGGTGAACTGTCCCTTTAAATGTTAAGGAATTTTTAAAGTGAATAATATGATCCAGCATGCAGGCAAAGCCGAGAGGAAGGTCTGTCTGCTGTTTGCCTGATAGTTTTGAATATTAATTAGGTGATTGGTTGGTGAGACAGAATACTAAGATGAAAAAATATTAATTTGAATATCCAGATATCTAAGAGTTGTTAGATTTAATCAAGTAGAGGAAGGGGAAAAAAATGTAAATCTTTATTCTTTGGCAGACTGATATATTTTATAGCGGTGTGAAATTAAATTCATGGGAACGTGATTGACCCAGAGGTGCTCTTTATTGCACAATTGAAAATGACTTGTTACAAAATGGCAATTACTGATTTTGTGAAATGTCAATGTTAAATGCTTAAGTATGTCACTGAGCTCTGTTATGAGTCTGTATAATGTACTTTGTGCACTCCATCCTTGCTGTTGATAGATAGATAGATAGATAGATAGATAGATAGATAGATAGATAATATATTGTATGGAATAGAGCAGTGTAAATATTCTTTAAAACTGGAAGATGTTAATAAGTATTTAGAATAACATGAGAATTAGCAAATGATGGCAGAAGTTTCCTTTTTGGGTGAACTATACCTTTAAAAACCCTTCATGACTTTCTAGTCATTCCAAAACAGTTGTAAACCTATAAAGTTCATGTTAGTTGCTACTACAGTTAAGTTAATGCTACTTCCCACTCACAGTATCTAAAAAGAGAAAAGTAGGCCCCTCCCCCATCTATCTCTTAAGCCTTTGTCGTTAATTAATGTACAGTGAGAAGAAATGGCGATATGCATGTATTCAAAACAGATATCTTGAATTTATGTCATATTTCATTAAGGAACAAATAAGGTGGTTATTATCTTTATTAACACTTTTTTTTTTTTTACCTGATTGTTTTTCTTTCGACATCAATCATAATCTGAATACATGGTTTCATTTCACACATTTAAAACACTGTCTACATGAAATTAACACAGTTTACCGTCTTTGAATTATTTAATTAGTTAGTGCTGTGAGAGATGATGGCAAGTGGATCATTTTCTTTATTTGTAGGAAATAAAATGCAGTTGAATAAACTGTATGAATGCAGTACAAACTTCATGGCAGTGTTAGGGGCTGTTCAGACCAAACTGGTTCTTACGCTAAAAAAGGTGGACGCAGTGCAACGAGTATAACAGGATGCAGGTGTCTCGAGCTAAAGTTCTTTTTCCCCTTCTGTCACTCACTCCACAGTGTGTCTATGTAGTGACACTAGGGGTCGCCCTTGGGGGCCCCAAACACCTCAGATCTTTGAGAAAAGGCCAATGAGAATTGGCGAGTGGAATTTGCATGCCACTCCCCCGGACATACGGGTATAAAAGGAGCTGGCTCGCGACCACTCATTCAGATTTTTTCTTCGGAGCCGAGCGGTTGTGTGTCAGCAAGCTGTCTACCGGTCCATTCACCTCCCAAGAAGCTTTAGCTGTTGGATATACGGCGCATTCCAGTGGCTTTTCTCTCCTTCTGCACAGATCTGTGCAGATTACGCCCCTGGGTGCTTCAACAGCGCTTAGAGAGTTTATATTCCTGCAAAAAGTATATTTTGTCTATTAGAGCAAACACATTGACGTGAACGTCTTTTTAAAGATGTGTCTTTTTCAAGATGCCTTTCCGTCTTTGTGTGATTCCTGGATGCAGTCACTATCTCTCCGCTTCCGACGGCCATGGGCGCTGCCTCACGTGTCTGGGTCATAATCACACTGAGGCAGCGTTCGTGGATGGTTCATGTTCTCATTGCGAGAATATGACCATGGCAACGTTACGGTCGCGGCTCACCTTCTTCCGGGGGAAAGCCACTCTAGCCGCACCCCGCGCCATGCCTTCTACCCCCGGGTACGAGACCGGCCCGGCGGGCGCTGGAGGCAATTTGGGGGTTTCAATGGGCGCGGCTCCACCGGGTAAATCCCCGCGGACCTCCCATTCCCCAGCACGCTCGTTTAACCCCGGTGAGTTCCGAGAGGAGACCAGCTCTCCCAGGGCCAGCTTAGTGTCCCTTTCGGAGCTCCGGAGCGGGATGAGTGCTCGATCACTGCATTGGAGAGCGTACTGGCAATGTCAGACGCCAAGGACTTGACTGGGCTGCCACCTTCGGGTCAGCCCGCCCAGTCTGAGGCTGACGGTGAGATGACCGCCATGCTTGCACGGGCTGCCACGTGTGTCAGGTTGGAGTGGAAACTTCCACCTTCCAGAGCCATCGTGGCTAGATGATTGGTTCCTCCCCTGGTCCCTTTCTTCCCGGAAGTGCACGACGAGCTGACGAGATCACGGAAGGCACCTTTTTCTGCCTGAAACTGACCTCCCAGCTCGTCCTCTCTCATTACCCTCAATGGTGGGGCAGCCCACGGGTATACGGAGGTCCCTCAGGTGGATAAGGCGTTTGCGGTGCACCTGTGCCCGCAAAGCACAGCCACCTGGCGGGATCGCCCGGCACTCTCTTCCAAGGCCTGTAGGATGACATCGTCTCTGACAGCCAAAGCCTACAGCGCCACTGGTCAGGCCGCCTCTGCCCTGCATGCCATGGCCCTCCTGCAAGTACACCAGGCCAAAGCACTAAAGGAACTGCACGTGGGTAGTCCTGATCCCGATGTGATGCAGGAGCTGCGCTCGGTGACTGACCTCTCCCTCTGGGCGATGAAGGTCACGGCACGAGCACTCAGGCAGGCGATGTCCACCCTCATGGTCCAGGAAGCTGAATCTGGTCTAGATGAGGGACACGGACAAGGTTCGCTTTCTAAACGCCCCCATCTCCCAGATCGGCCTATTCGGCAACACTGTCGAGGACTTCGCCCAGCAGTTCTTGGCGGTGAGGAAGCAGATGGAGGCTATACAACACATCTTGCCCCGGCGCGGCTCAAGATCCCGTATCCCGTCTTCTCGCCGAGGGTGTCCCCCTGTGGCGGCGAAAGCCCAGGCGGCTCCGCCTCAGCCCAAGCCTAGTTCTTGGCCCCAGTTTAGAGCCCCCCGCAGGAAGCTGACGTCCCCCGCCTCAAGGGCAGGCACGAGGACATGGAATGCTCCAAAGCGCCCCTGAGATGGATGACCCAGGGAACAAGATGTCTGCTGCAAACCCGGAGCTGGTATCCAGACCACTCCATCTCCCAGTGGAGGGCCGGGAGGTAAATCCTTGGTCTCCTTTTCTTTTATGTTTGCCGCACCCCGAACGGGCTGTGGTACCCACATTCTCAATAAAAGAGCAGTTTCCTCACTCCCTGGGTCACATAGCCAGTGTTTACGACCGCCGTTATCACAGCAACCGGGCACTAAGCACCTGTGACTTAGACGCTGCCTTCAGGCGTCCGGTCGCACCACACTCACACCCACGGCCAGGTGGTTGTGATGGACTACGAGGACAGTCAAAAAGTCCCTCCCAACGCAGGTTACATGGAGCAAGGTAAGTGCTTCGAGGTTCCACTCAGCGCAGGCCTTGCACAGACTCCTGTTCGAGATACTGACGCCAAAGCACATTTTGGTGTGTGTCCGGCATCAAGATTGGTTCGCGGCAGTAGACCTAAAGGACGCGTACTTTCACGTCTCGGTTCTACCTCGACACAGACCCTTCCTATGGTTTGCTTTCGACGGCCGGGCGTATCAGTACAAGGTCCTCCCCTTCGGCCTGTCCCTGTCCCCTCGCGTCTTCATGAAAGTCGCAGAGGCAGCTCTTGCCCCGTTAAGGGAAGTGGGCGTCCGCATACTCAACTACCTCGATGACTGGCTGATTCTAGCTCACTCTCGAGAGTTGCTGTGCACACACAGGGACCTCGTGCTCAGGCACCTCAGCTGGCTAGGGCTTCGGGTCAACTTGGAAAAGAGCAAGCTCTCCCTGGTTCAGAGCATTTCTTTTCTTGGCATGGAGTAAGACTCAGTCTCGATGATAGCGCGCCTCACGAGCGAACACGCACGGTCGGTGCTGAACTGCCTGAAGTCATTCAAACAGAGAACAGTGGTTCCACTGAAACACTTTCAGAGGCTCCTGGGGCATATGGCATCCTCAGCGCTGGTCACGCCATTAGGGTTGATGCATATGAGACCGCTTCAGCACTGGCTTCAGACTCGAGTCCCGAGATGGGCATGGCACCGCGGCACACATCGCGTGGCCATCACGCTGAGCTGCTGCTACTTGTTCATCCCTTGGACAGACCATGCATTTCTACGGGCAGGAGTTTCCCTACAGCAAGTGTTCAGGTGCGTCGTCATTACGACAGACGCCTCCAAGCGAGGATGGGGCACCGTGTGCAAAGGGAACGCAGCTGCTGGCTCCTGGACAGGACCGTGACTGTGTTGGCACATCAACTGCCTCGAGTTGCTGGCAGTATTGCTCACCCTGCGGAGGCTTTTGCCGTTGATCCGGGGCAAGCATGTGTTAGTCCGTATGGACAACACAGCGACAATAGCGTATATAAATCACCAAGGCGGCTTACGCTCATGTCGCATGTCGCAACTCACCTGCTGTCTCCTCCTGTGGAGTCAGCGGAGATTGAGGTCGCTGCGGGCCACTCACATCCCGGGTAACCTCAACGGCACAGCGGATGTGCTGTCGCGGCAGGTGACGCTCAGGGGAGAGTGGAGACTCCACCCCCAGGTGGTCCAGCTGATTTGGAGTCGGTTCGAAAAAGCACAAGTAGACCTATTTGCCTCCCGAGAAACCTCCCACTGCCCGCTCTGGTATTCTCCGACGGGGGCCCCCCTTGGCCCAGACATGCTGGCACACAGCTGGCCCAGTGGGCTGCACAAGTATGCGTTCCCCCGAGTGAGCCTACTCGCACAGACCCTGTGCAAGGTCAGGGAGGACGAGGAGCAGGTCACCCTCATGGCCCTGTATTGGCCCACCCAGACTTGGTTCTCAGACCTCACGCTCCGCACGACAGCCCTTCCCTGGCGAATTCCTCTGAGGAAGGACCTTCTTTCTCAGGGACGGAGCACCATCTGGCACTCGCGCCCAGACCTCTGGAACCTCCACGTCTGGCCCTTGGACGGGATGTGGAAGACCTAAATGGCCTACCACCAGCAGTGGTAGACACGATCACTCAGGCCAGAGCTCCCCCCATGAGGCAGCTTTATACCCTGAAGTGGCATCGGTTCGCACCTGCACCGGCAGTCCATGTAACACGGTTCAACTAGTTGTGGCATATCGTATAGGGACCCGTAGTGTCACTACATCGACACAATGTCTAACCAATGTCTCGGTTATGTCCCCCCTGCCACAACGCTGTACTACCCGCTGAAATGGCCAGGACCCTGTCTCGGCTCCTCAGCACAAAACCTGAATGAGTGGTTGCAAGCCAGCTCCTTTTATACCCGTATGTCCGGGGGAGTGGCATGCAAATTCCACTTGCCAATTCTCATTGGCCTTTTCTCAAAGATCTGAGGTGTTTGGGGCTCCCAAGGGCGACCCCCAAGTGTCACTACATCGACATAACGTCTCGTTCCCTCCATTAACTTGACACAGCATCTAAAAAATGCGTCACAAGCATCTGTCTAGTGCATATTTACCTAGACAATCAATTGAAAACAGCGCGGACGGACACAATGCATTCGGTGTAAACAGCCCCTTATTCTGTAGTATGGAAAAGACTCTTTCAGAGCCTGTTAAAGTTTGCATTTGGAATTGGTTTTGTGGCTCATTTGGCATTGTGATTGTAATAGTGATGAATTGGCCTGAACTGTGCCATGTGTTGTGATTGATCATATCACAAAACATTTGCCAATCCTGCCTGATCTCCATTGCCTCTCTCATGTTTCATTTTATTCAAATATACTTTCAGAACACAGAATTATCACTTGATAAGTTCAAAGAGCTCATAATATTATTTCTAATTCTAATTTATTATTTTAATGCAATGCATTTCCTGAATGCCATTTCAAGACCACGTATCTTTCACAACATTTACCTAAACATTACATGTATTAAAAATTAACTGTTGGGATGTTGTTGCAACATACAACCTTGTAGAATAACTCAGTCTTGTGCAGCCAAAATTTTAATGTTTCAAATATTAAGTAAGATGAAGCACACCAGAGTTTTTATTTTAGATATTGTATAATCTGTATAATAGCAGTCTGGGTCAATTAAATTACTTTGGCCCACAGGAAGCCTTATTCTGGCTCATATTGTATATTCTGTTTGAGCATTGCTCACACAAATAGTGTAAGCTACATTTTATTACAGTTTTATTACAGGACCCTTTTTGGTAACACTTTAGTTTAGGGATCAGAAATTAGACAGTAAATCATGGCTAATAATTACACTTGTAAGTGACATTATGGACTTGTTTGGCATTATAAACTATTAAGCCTTTATTGGCTGATTTCTTATTTTTGCTTTATAGCTTAAAACAAAACATATCAATAGCTAGTATGATGCAAAATACATCCTTTTTAGGTTCTCAGTACTCTGTTTGAATATGCAGCTTATAAGTATGAAATACATGTAGAATGTATATAGTATTTCAACAAAGCAGGAAAGGTTATGGTTAGGTTTAGGGGTAGGGGTTGGTGTAGTGGTTTGTGGGACTCTAAATAAACATAATATATATGCTGCATTGATGTCCCTATATTGTATGGTAGTATGTAATTTAATTAATTATTTGGCAAGGGTAAGAAATTAGTGAACAAAGGCCTAATAAATACTTTATTATTCAAAACAAGCCCGTAACTAGTCCCTTACAAGTCCAGTTATTAGTCATTACTTACTGTCTAATTTCTGATCCGTAAAATAAAGTGTTACAAATTGTATTGTAGTTGATAATGCAATTGTAGCTCTTTAAATAAATAAGCATGTCCTACATGTGCTTTGTATATGCACAATAGTTTTTTTTTTAAATGTGATTAGCTACTGCATTTGGTTTGATTTAAATGCTTTACTTTAATGGATGCAATGTCTTAACCTATTCAGACCAGTTTATTTCACAGTATTTGTTTGTAACAATGGCTTGTTTTACCACACTAGAACATTTAGCCAGTTTCCCAATGAGAAGTACTTGGATCTTTAAAATCCCAAAATGGTAAAAATGATCAGTACATTTGTGCTGTTTGTTATTTATTTGACCTTTACCATTGATAATTCAAATGCAACAGCCAAACCACATTACATTTTGCATGAGAGGGAATGTGCACTAATATACAAATGAACCAATAAACTGTTTTACAAGCACAAAATAGATGTTTCTACCACCAGAATATTAATTGTAAGGATAGATGCCTTGTTCTCCGCTGTGCTTAAATGCCTCATTGTTTTGTTAATAAGCCCCTGAGGAGATTGTTATATATACTTATTTATGACAACACTCATAATGCAGTTGCTTATAACTTTTCAGCTGCTGAAATAAGCTGATTATATCCTATTAAAATTCTCTGAATTACAGAAACCTGTATTATATATTAGTGTAGTACCTTGCCTAAATGGATATGATGATATTACATCCCCTGGAGTTCCCTTTTAATCTGTTTAGTTACATTATCTGCAACCACATGCTTTACTTTCATATATTGGATCAGAAAGAATGCTGTGTTTGATGGTACTTGGTTTTCTTGCACTGAAGGATCTTTGTTCTTTCCTTGTATGTTCAGTTAGTAGTGGGTGGCACAGGTTGTTTCAGTGTTGTACTCCCTCCTAACGTAGAACTGACAGGAAAGGTCGCGCAACCTGCCGAAGAGCGAAGACAAGGAAGGTTTGCCCCTGAAAAGACGGGGCTTGGCAGGACGACTGCTCAGAATGCTGAGAGGGGACCGCAATGATCTTTGTCACCCGCGAAGCATCTTTCTTTGTTCTCACACAGCAGTGCATAGTGACAGGGCGAGCTGTCTGCTACACACACACACACACCCCACCCTGATCGCCCATCCAGTTAGCATGTGATTACCTTAGCATCACACATACTTCACCAGAGCACATGCTGCATTCTAATTCCTCGTCTGCTTTCCCTTTTCTTGCCGCCTCTGTGGCTGGCGGCTTGTTTTAAATTTGAGTTTTTCATCAACACACTTGCATAAAGCAACTCTCAAATGATTCCCCTATTCAGAACCATTTGATTTACCCACCTGAGACAGCAAATCAGCAGACACAAAGTCACAGTGTAGCATTCCACCGAGGTAAATAAAAACAAAAAATGCTATGAAAGAAAATTAGAGATAGCCTTTGAAACCTGATTTGAAATGGTAAGTTTATCTTGAAGGGGTCATATGATAAGGAAACAAATTGTTCATAATCTTCCGAGAGAAATAAGTTGAATGTACTGTGAAATCACTAAATTTCATTTACTGATCACACAGGAAATCTCAATTTGCTTCCAAAAGTTCACATACCCTGAAATCAACCTCATTCAACCGAATTTCTGACAGAGTCATCCCCCATCAGACATTTTTGCATCAATTCAAGCATGAACACATTTCTGTAAAAGCATGGTCTACTGGCAAAGCATTGTGCAGGCAACCTCCGAGCACGAGTTCTGATTCCATGGGAAACAAGGAGTAACCATGTTCACATAAACAATGGTGAGCACGACTCTGATTTTGCATTTTCATTCAAAAATTATTGTTTTCCTCCAGTGACCAAGTTTAGGGTTGGGGTTTGGGTTAGGAGGTAGAGTTAATAAAACACGCATTCTTGCTGACGGTTTCGCATCATTTACAACTAAAAATACTACTTGCTTTTTGTGGCATTTTGGCACATTTCACCCGTAAACTGGAGCTCACAATTGCTCATACATTTAAAAATACTTCCAGCTTTGGTGACTGGGGGCATTGGTTTGAATTTCGGTAAGCGCAGACCGATTTCAGCAACAAAACTTTCGACCTACTGTCACCAAAGTCATAGATCAGTGTGTATCGATGGATGTGGAAGTTAAAGACATTTTCTTTTCTTTTTTTTTTTTTTTTTAACACAACAACAAACCCGCATCCTTTGTTTGAGAGCTGCAAATCATGTTTGTAACATTTCACATGTGAAGGGGCTGTTTCTTAAAGGCACAGAAGCAAAAAAATTAACTATTTAACTCTAAGGTCTTGGAAAACTAAATTATGACTGTTTTTTGGCACAAAACGACTTATACAATTATTAACATTTTGGTAACACTTTGTTATAGTAATGCTTCATTACCATAATCTCTGTTTTTCCATTTATTAACATTATTTAACATGAACTAAAAGAATTTACAATACATTTACAGCATTTATTAATTGGAAACACTTTACAATGAGGTTCCATTAGTTAACATTAGTTAATGAATCATGGGTATCATGAACAAACAATGAACAATATTTTTTTACAGCATTTATTCATCTTTGTTAATGTTAGTTAATAACAATACAATTGTTCATTGTTAGTTCATGGTGCATTAAACTAATATTAACAAATATAACTTTAGATATATATGTTGAAATTAACATTAACTAAGATTAATACATGCTGTAAAATTATTGTTCATCATTAGTTCATGTTAACTAATTTTAACAAATGGAGGCTTGTTGTAAAGTGTTATCTATTAATCTTGGTTAATGTTAATTTCAACATATACTACTACAATTTAAAAATCTAAATTTAACATTAGTTAATGCATTATGAACTAACAATGAACAAATGTATTTTTATAAACTAACATTAACTAAGATTAATAAATGCTGTAAATAATTTACTGTGCATTGTTACTTCATGATACCTAATGCATTAACTTACGTTTACAAATGGAACCTCATTGTAAACTGTTACCACAGTATTTGAAAATGTGTGATATGATCCCTTTAAAAGGCCTGAGATTTTTGTTTCTTGTCTATAGTGACTATAGTGAAGTAGTTCAATTGAGCCTTACAAAGTTACCACTTGACATTTTCCCTCGCCGACTGAGCTGTTTAATTTGCCCACCTTGTTCGCTTTTGATTACAAATTTCTTCCAGTCGGTGAAGTGCTCTTTACCATCAGCTGCAAATGGAAAGCAGGATTCTGTGTAAACAAAAAGGATTCCATTCCAAATTCCTCACAGCACCTGTTCCTCAAAGTTAAGAGTGCTTCAAGGTTCTTTGGAAAAATCACTACAGACACAGTGATTTAAAGAAGTAATCAATAGTAATACATTTAAAATCTTAAATACTTAAAGGAATAATTTACCCCAAAATAAAAATATCTCACCATTTACTCACCCTCATGTTGTGACAATACCTAATTTTCTTTCTTCTGTGGAACACAATCAATGATATTTTGCAGAATGTCTAAGCTATTCTTTTCCATACAATGTTAATGAATTGGGACAAGCCCTGATGAGCTCCAAAAATAACAAAAAGAATAAATAAATAAATAAATACAAACATCATAAAAGTATTTCATTCGACTCATGCCAAGTATAAATATGTGCAAAAATTATATTTGAGAGATAAAGTGGAAGGGACAATTTCTGAACCTAAATTTTAGTCTGTTCCTCAAACAAAGCTTTTTCATGGCTTCAGAACTTTAATGATGCTTTTTATGTTGGTAGCTAAGATAAATATGTTCTTTCCTGTTTCAGGCTAGAAAGAAAATCTTACATGTTTGCAAATGTGTGTAAATGATGAAAGAATTTAAATTTTTGGGTGAGCTACTCCTTTAACCAGAAGGATGAATAGACTTTTATCCACCTAAAGAAGTATTCCCACCTCAAAAGTAAAATTTAAACCAGTTTACAAGCTTTATATTTCTGCTTTTAAACCCTCTGTTCTGCTGGCTTGCTAAGCTTCCATTATAAGTGTATTACTGTAAACATGTTTCCATTCATTTACACAGACTGAGGGACGAGTCAACATTATTGTCTGTAAAAATGGACAGCATGCTTTAAATGCAGTACATAAATATTAGGTTGAAAGTAACCCAGAATATCATCCTGACTGTGGGTCTATTGTAAAATCCTTTCATGCTCTTTTCTGTAGGCCATGGAGGGTGTATTGACAATAATCATGTACCGTTCGCTTGAATTATAGGCCTCAAAAATATCACAAGAACATCCTGAACTATCCCGATTAATGTAAGGGTAGATCAGTCAGATAAAGCAATCAGCTCAGATGCAGGCTTGGTCTAATGCTGTTCATTCGCTGTCTGGTTTATGTGCACCACCCACAGATGAGAAGGCAGCCATCAGGTCCCTGAAACCCATCATTTGGTGACCAAGTTATTCATGGCTTGTAAAGGCGAGGCCCAGTGGGGATTCTGTAAACAGCATTTTCACGATACAATTTTTGCTTTTCGTGAGGTATTATGTTCTAAGAAGCACTGTCTGGCCGACCTACTGCTGGCACAACTCATACAAATGCTAATAGAAGAGCAAATTACTTGCCTCCATGACTCTCCATATTGAAAACCTATGCAATCACATTGTGCAATCTTTTTTGTAAGCTGTTGTACAACATGCATGTCCAATGTTTGTTTTTCTACTAGCAAGAAAAGATGTTGTCGTTTAGCTGTGTATCATATGTTATCACATTTCACTGCACATATTCCACACTCCTCTCTCCTTATAAATATGAATTGGTAATCTGAATATTAATTGTCTTTTGTGTGTTTCATGTGAATGGGAATGCATATCCGGCTGTATACCGTGTATACAGTAATACCGTATTTGCTCATGGAAATACGTGTTTGGTTTTCATTTTTCATTAGGATTTGTAGCTCATCTTTTAACCTAAAAAAAAATAAATATTTTTGTCATTAATATCATAAACAGTGGTATTCTTAATATATCACATAATACAATTTGGACACACAGAACACAATGTACTTTGGCCACATTTCCCAAATTTCTGATCAAATCTTTTTTTTTTTTTTTGGTTCATTAGTGAGGTTCTTCAATGAGCTTTTAAAAGCAGCCCATATCAGATACTGGTCTAAATAGGTAACTCTTCTAAACTGGCCCGCATGTGTAAACCAACCTACCCTGGTATAATCATCATAACAACATCAACAAATTTCACTATATCATTTAAAATGATATTTGACATTTCGCTTCTAAAAATAAACAGAAAGTTCTAGGATTTTGAAAAAAAAAAAGTTATGAAATAAAATGAATGTATTATTATTAGTTCTTTGTTTAATACATTATATAGTACAAATAGTAAAAAAAATAAATAAATAAAATAAAACTTTGATTCACGCCAACATGAATCGTATATGGATATCGATTTAGATTGATACAAAAAATTGCATGAATTTTGGCCGTTCACACGGAAGTCACGCATACAATTAATAAACAAGTAATAAATAAATAAAATATGTATCCAGTTTATCTTCACATATGAAAAGAGCCCAGCTTTGAATTGAATACCTCCGATTCAATGTGATTTTTGCTGTTTACACTAAACTAAAAAAAAAAAACTGATCCATATCACATGAGCCACATTCAAATGAGATGTATATCTAGCCTTTGAGACATTTGTGAATAAACAGATTTGATAAATGCACTTCTGATGCATCACTTGGGATGAAACTATGAGTAACAAGTATACTAGCAAAAGTGTGATTTGTTCTAGTGACACTTTTTATGCATGAAAGATTTGATTTGCCATGCCCAGATTAGTGGGATGAGCTCACATGGTATAAGCTTTATTGTTCTCCAAAAGATACAGTGTTGCATGAGAACGAATATATCCTGTGTCTATTTGACGTGAGAGTAGTTTGAGGTGTAGTGCTTTTGTCAAGTGCCCATGAAACTAGGCCTGTTGTTTGGTTAGAGGTCTGATTTTCTTTCATGTAAGTTATTGATTTAGTTATAAGGCTACTTATTTTAATTGGGTGGGAAGGGTGGGGAGGTGGGCTTCACCAAGCGTTCGTCCACTCACTGAAATGACCAAATAGAGAGAGAGAAATATCGGTGAACGGTTTGACCAAAATCTTATATCACGGCGTGAGTAATTATATATTTCACAGTTATGGTGTATTTCCTGATATAGTTATTTTTGCCTGGAAATTCTACCCAAAATGTTTTATACATTTCAAAATAATGACTAGATAATCCATCAGGTAATCAATTAATTGTACTTCATCTGATTTGATTTTTTGTTTTTCTTGTTTATATGGAACTTGATGGATGCAAGCCAAATTATTATTCAATGAATGATAATTCTGGCATCACTTCTAATTGGAACAATATGAGGGTGATTAAATAATAGCATAATTTTCTTTTTGGGTAAGCTATTCCTTTAAGCTTTGAGATCTATCATGTGTATGTTCTTCCATGCCTTAAAATAAGCATAAGAAATTGTTTACTCAAAAAAGGACAATTTTCTTATAATTTACTCACCCTCATGCCATCTCAGATGTGAATGACTTTCTTTCTTCTGCAGAACACAAAAAAAGATTTTTAGAAGAATATCTCAACTCTGTAGATCCATAAAAATGCAAGTGAATGGTGACCAAAACTTTGAAGCTCCAAAAAGCACATTAAGGCAGCATAAAAGTAATCCATACGACTATGCTATATAGCTATCTAGTAATTGTTGTTGGGAACAAACCAAAATATAACTCCTTTTTCACTGTACATCTTGCCATTACAGTCTCTTGGCACAATCATGATTTCAAGCTTGATTACACTTCCTAGTGCTTGACGCATACGTAGAGTGCTAGATAGCATTAGGAAATGTTATTGAGCTTGAAATCATGATCGCCAAGGAGGTTGCTGATGTCAAGATTTATAGCCTAGTAAAAATAAGTTACATTTTGATCTGTTCTCATCCAAAATAGATTGGATCGCTTCAGAAGACATGGATTAAACCACTGGAGTCATATTAATTACTTTTATGCTATTTTTATGTGCTTTTTGGAGTTCCACAATTTTGGTCACCATTCTTGAATTGTATCAATCTACAGAGCTGAGATATTCTTTTAACAATCTTTTGTTCTGCTGAAGAAAGAAAGTCATACACATGGCATGAGGGTGAGTATGTAAATGATGAGGGGAATTTTAATGTTTGGGTGAATTATTCCTTTAAGTTCATCCTTTGATATTTTAAAAGACGATTTCAGTGACAAATTATTAGAAAGTGTCCCACTTTAACCGTATTCACCCTATATACTGCTGAGCCCTACAGAGAGGGATGTTGGCAGAGAGAATAAAGGAGAGGTTGAACAAAATCAAAGGTGTCACCGTGGCATGAGAATTCTATGCAAATAAATCCCAACATTTGGCCCCATGCAAATCCCTTGTCACCCCTGAAACAAATTGAACTCATCAAACAGAAGCCTGTGCCAAGCCCCGCTGTCGCAAAAATATGCTTGTCACTCATCCAAAATCCCAGGCTCATGTCTTTATATTTGCTCTAATTTATTTTGCCGTCTCTGAAACCATCCTTTGTCATTTTCTGAGAGAAAGCATCTACATTTACACCCAGTTGCTGGTTGTATTAACTGAGACATACAGGTTTGGGGTCTACAGAACGTTCTTTTTACGACTGATTTACATTAAGCATTTGTTGCTGTTTCTTTGGGCCTCTGGCATGAAGATGCTGCTTTCATGCAGATCAGAGGGCCACTTTCTCCGGACTCCTTTGTCAGTCTCGTGGGAGGGCCAGTACACTTTGCCTCAGGCAAGTGTTACTCGCAGACAGAGACCTGAAAGTTCACAAAAGATATCCTGACAGAGGAGAGAAAGGGATAGAAAAGTAAAGAGAGGGCAAAGAGGAGAACTTCCACTTGAATAAAAGTAAATTTGCTCTTTCTGGTGTTCCAGTGTAACAGGTAAGGGATGGGCGAGTAGGAGGCAGGATCCGGCAGAACAGTCAACGTAAACTTTAATGACATAAACTCAACTTAAAACAACATAAAACACATAGACGCACGCACACACAAATAGCGGCCACGTGTGTGTGTGTGTGTGTGTCTCTCTCTCTCAAACTGGCGTCTCTGGCTCCCCTTTATCTCTCTCCCGCTGATTAGGTGAATCAGCGCTGGCCATGCACCCTCACGGCCCGGCCACACCCTCCTCCTCGTCACACTCCTCCCCCGCCCGATTCAGGCTGGCGTGCCATCCGGACTGGCCTACTCCCCCCCCATCTCTGGAGAGGAGACGCTGCCCTTCCGGCCCACCTCCTGGGAACCTAGGGAGAGATGAGGGTAGGGAGAGGGGAGAGGGAGAGAGAGAGAAAAACTTGCTCACCGGTCCCCGGACACGCCGTCGCCTGGTCCTCAGCCACTCCTCCATCCTCTGGCGGACAACAGCTGCTCCTCCCTGGGCGGACAGCAGCGAGTCCTCCGACCCTTGGCAGATGGAATGGCTCCTCCCCTTCCTGGCGGATGGCAGTGGTTCCTCTGACTCCCGGCAGCCGGCAACGACTCGTCTGTCCCCTGACGGATGGCCGCGGCTCCTCCCCTGGCGGATGGCAGTGGCGAGGACTCCATGACAGCGCATCCCTCCTCCTTCCCAGGTTTCGGCACCAATGTAACGGGTAAGAGATGGGCAAGGAGGAGGCACGCACGCACACACATACAGCGGCCACGTGTGTCTCTTTCTCTCTCTCTCGAACTGGCGTCTCCGGCTCCCCTTTATCTCTTTCTCCCACTGATTAGGTGAATCAGCACTGGCCATGCACCCTCACGGCCAGGCCACACCCTCCTCCTAGTCACATCCAGGCTTACACTTAAAAACATGTATTGCCAATGGAGCACCCCAAGATAACTTACTGAGGGAGAGGAAAACTGGAATAAGAGAGTGTACAATGTATAAGGGCAAATGTCACAAATATACTGTATGTTCAGGTCACATTTCACCCCAAAATAAAAAAAAAAAAGAAAGTATTTAGCATTTTTACAAAATGAGGGTGAGTACATGACGACAGAATTTTTTTATTTTCGAGTTAACTATCTGTTCAATCTACAGCATTTGTGGCATAATAATTATTCAAGTCAAGTCAAGTCATTTTTATTTGAATAGCGCTTTTCAAAGCACACATTGTTTCAAAGCAGCTTTACAGAAAATCATGCATTAACAGAAAATGAAACTGTAATATCTATGAAGTCTTAGAGTCATCATTGTGTAGTTTGATTAAATATGATTTCACCGATTAAAGGGCCAGTGTTTAAACAAATATTTATTCATAATATTCAAAGATTCAATTCAAAGATCCATAATAATTAATAATTATGCCACAAATGTAAATGTTGTCGATTGAGATTAACTTGTATTGAACCCCGAATATTCCTTTAAGCTTTCAAATGGGCCCTGAACTTTTGAATACTCCTTTTAGGGGTTTCATGTGACTGGCACCAAATTTGTGCAACATCATGCCAAGACATTGTACATACTAAACTGCAAACTGATTTTTGATATTGTGAACGGTGTCGCCATGGCGAAGCAATACATTTATGGAGAATAATGGAAAACAGGAAGTGCTTTATTTCTGTGTGCATTGTGTTATTTTGATGAAAATTCAGCTATATGTTTGGTAATGAGCACTGATCACATTGATGCGGCTATTATGGGTCACGGTCATAGCACCACCAACTGGCAGCAGAAAGTATGGCACTTTTAACAGACTTTGAAATAGCCCTCTTGTGTTTACATGAATGCTTCAAAATTACTTAGAATAATGTCAAGACACTGCTGATGTGAAATTGTAAAGGAATATTTGATATCTTAAATACTGTTGCCATGGCAATGCATTCATTGTTCTTATTCCTTTCTTCCTATATTTGGGTGTTTTTGCACTTGGTATGCACTTGGTATGCTTAAAATTTCATGAAATTTTGCACACACATCAGAGTTGTCGGCCATTAAGGCTGGGCAAACGTTTTTGTTTTGTTTTTTTGTGTGGGGGGGGCTGTGTAGCACCCCCTTAGAAATGGGCGTGTAAGGCGGCCTCTGTAGCACCCCCATTTTCACGTACAGTCACCAAAATTGGTACATATATAGTTCTCATCAAGCCAGACAACTTTCATAATTATTATCATTAGGTCCGCCCAACAGGAAGTTAAATTAAATTAATGCCGAAAAATGGGAAACAGGAAGTGGCCCATATCTTCTGTATGCAATGTGTGATTTAGATCAAAATTGAGATGTATGTTTAGTCTTGGGGGCTAATCACATGGATTTGACTATTTTGGGTCACGGTCATAGTGCCACCACTTGGCAGCAGGAAGTGTGGCTCTTACAATTTACTTTAAAATAGTCCTTTTATATTTTCTCAAATTGCTTAAATTTTTTTTTTTAAATAATGTCAAATGCCAAATGCATGTGTCCACCTTGCATTGTTTTCCGAAAACCACCAGGTGGAAATATTTATATTTACAATTTTATTTATGATAAAAAAAAAATATTGGTATTCTTCCACCTGTTGTCGAAGAGTCACTGCAAAAGTGGTTGGTGGAAGAAGTTGAAGAGTGTAAAGTGTTTGGATTTGGTATGATTTTTTTCACTACTTCGTTATTTTGATTATATTTTCGTTTCGTTTGAAGTGTAATTTGAATTTATAGATATTTCTGTTTACAATTTTTTGTGTTTCAATAAATGAATTACATTTTTCAAAATCGACCGGTAGAAGTGAAGTGCTTGCCGATACAATCACTGTTAATGCTAGACATGATTAGTGTGTCAGTAGATGAAAATTATTAATAATACATACATTCTCTATAATTTAACGGAGCGTACATCCAAATCCTGACGAGAAGCACATTTTCCATGCGTAAAAAAAGGCACGTAACTGTCATTACCTGACAGACATTCAACAAGGATGCAGTTAATGTACAAAAGTCTGTTGCATACAGACCATTTACATTAACAACTTCTTATGAATGTGCTGTCTTTGTTTATATTGCTGGTGTTTGAGGGAATGTACTACATAATAGGATGCAGATGGTTCAATAACAGGAGAAGAACCTCAGAATTAAATTGCACTTGACCCAGCCCATGGCGCTTTGAGCACAAGATTTCCCCAAACCCACTTGTGCCTAGACTTAGCGCCTGCTTGCATGAAAATACCAAAACTTTATGGGCATGCCCATTGGCATTGTGCTTATGACTTAAAGCATAGCGCTGCACTGAGCCATAGCGCTATTAAAATAGGGCCCTGATTGTGAATATAATTTGAATAGGCACCTGCTCAAAGTAGCATTATTTGCATGATTCCCACATCTTACTATTTAATCAAAGTCATATTCATCTGTGGGAGGAGTACTCATATCTAAATCTATCTCTTTACATGATCATTTATCAACCAAAGATGGATATTCCCCTTTGGCACTAGACTAGCCTCATCGCACAGAACCCCATTCACTCTAATGGCTCCTATAGAGCATGAACAATATAAGCTACATTTTCTTCATTCCCTGACCTTGAACCAATTTATATAGCTCTCATTCGCTCCCTTCCAACAAATGCATGATCAGATGTGTTGTGGACCCCATCCAAGCATGGAGGAATACATTTTCTTGAAAGTTCACCGGGGCACGCCGTGTGTCGTCTGCTACGGTTGGATTTACTGATATCCCGCCACCTTTCAGAAAAAGAGGAGACCGTATCTCTAAATTTAACCAACCCAGACCCAAGGGAGGACAAGCACACAATTGGTTTTGAGTCCCGGTTCAAAACAGACTTATCTGCCCGTATCTATAAGAGCTGACCAGGAAAAGCTGCTCTGCCCATGGCTTATGGTGTGTGGAAATTAATGCAATAGATTTAGGATTTTCCAAAGTAGATTTTGCCTCTGTGCTTGTCTGTTTGTGATTTTATTCTCTATTCACACTGTGGTTTGCAGTGAAATCTGTAAATTCACTTACCGTCTCATGGTCATAGAGAATGTGGTTTGTGTTTGGTTTATTTGGTATGGGATTTTGTTATAAAGCATGTAAGTATATGTAATCTTTATTGGCTTTCCTTTAGACATATTGAAGTCTGTGGCAGGGTGGGTATTTTTCTATTATGGATACATTCCCAGGAATTGATTTCTATTAAACATATTTTGTCAGAACTTTTTCTTTTTTTAGTATGAAGGTCACATTAAAACATACTTTTTAGCATGCATTTTTTATAGTTTTTTATTTTTATTTTTATTTTTTATCATTGAATATTGGCACTTTTCAAAAGCCTTTTACCCAAGAGATTTTTTTATTATTATTTTTTTTTCTTCAAAAGTGCAAAAAAAAAAAAAAAAACACCCAGCAATGGTTTGTAATGCATTTAAAAAAAGAGAGAGAGAGAGAGAGAGAGAGAGAGAGAGAGAGAGAGTTAAATGAAGTTCTTGATTTGGTGATCATTGATTGATTCCGGCCCTTTGCCAAGTGTAATTTCCCAGACAGGTATAGATGAGGTCATGCGCAGACTGTACTAGAATTGAAGGTACTGTATATTGTCATGGTGACAGACACTGCCATCAGTTGAATATAAAAGTTTCCCATTCATGTATTATGTAAAATGCTTGAATGTGTGAAATTCTTTAAATGTCTGCCACTTGTCATTTAGTGGCAGCACAATGAACAAGTGAATAGGGAATGTCACCTTTGTAAGCCTGTCATAACTCAGACCAGTTTTTAAATAACATTCTTCAGTAAATCACTTCCATTGGCAGCTTTAAAAGTGTTTAAAGATTCTAATATGGATAGTTCCATCTGAAATCTGATTGGAGGAGCCCAGTTTGAAGCCATCATCAAATAGCCAATAAACACATACCTGTGAAAGCACATTAGGTGAATTCTATATTAACGCGCCAATGCGTCTCAATTGTACCCATTTAAAACGAATGAAGTATTACTTAGCATATTAATTGTATAATTTTTAGTAATTCATTTAATTATTTATTGGACAGTGTCTTTTATCATATTGCTGTTGACAATATTATGAAAGCATTAAGCCACTTGAGGCTGTGCTTTACAGTGATTTTACTACATTTATGGGTAAAACCTTGTTGCATGGCTTCCCCTTACACAAAGTACTGTGGTGCAGTGGTACAGTGATGGTATCAAATGGGAATATCATGGTGCTTTGGTATATGCACACTGAACAATTACAATATTTATAAACCATGGTATTCCAAAATACTTTAAAGAATACTATGGTATTACCGTGGTATATTTAAAAACATGGTTATACCATGGTACTTTGAAATTTACCATGATACTGAATGATTACCATAAACTTATACCATGCTATGTAAATGGTACTCCAAGGTACTTCACAGAATACTGTGGTTTTACCATGGGATGTGTAAAAAACAAACACTGTATAACCATGTAAAGCATGTCCAAATACTTGGTAACTTGGTAAACCATGGTACTTTGATATATACCATGTTACATAATAATTACCATATTTGTACAACAAGCTATTTACATAAATTGTACTCCAAGGTACTTCAAAAATACTATGGTTTTACCATGGTATCATGTCTTGATGTTATTGTAAATTGGTATATGTCTCATCACTGTCACGACTGCTATGTTGATCGGAACTGCACCCAAGAATTTCACACACCATTGCACTTGTGTATATGGCTGTGTGACAATAAAGTGATTTGATTTGATTTGATTTGATTTGATGTCCAAAAACATGTTAATACCATGGAACATTTATATAAAGTATACTGTGGTACTGAACATTACCATATTCTTATACCATGCTATGTACATGGTACTCTGAGGTACTTTAAAGAAAACTATGTATTTACTATAGCATGTGTAAAAAAAATAAATAAATAAAAAAAAAAATAAACACTGTATTACTATGGTACCATGTCCAAAAAATTTGGTAATACCATAGTATTTGATATATCCTGTGGTACTAAATGATTACCATATTCATATACCTTGCTATGTACATGGCACTCCAAGGTACTTAAAAAATATTATGGTTTTACCATGGTATATGCCAAATAACATGGCCTTACCATGGCATTATGTCCCAAAAACATGTTATTGCCATGGTACTTGATATACAGTATATTATGGTACTGAATGATTACCATATACTTATACTATGCTATTTACTCCAAGGTATTTCTAAGGATGGAATAGCTTTACCTTGCTGTATGTTACAATCATGGCATTACAATGATATTACCTCCAAAAACATGATATTACCATGGTACTTTTAAAAATACTATGGTACTGAATGATTACCATATTCACAGAGGTGGGTAGAGTACCCAAAATCTTTACTCAAGTAAAAGTACAATTACTTGAAAAACATTATTACTCAAGTAGAAGTAAAAGTAGTTATGTAAAAAACTACTCAAGTAAGAGTAAGAAAGTATCCAATTAAAAGAATACTCAAGTAGCGAGTAACTAGGTACTTCCACATAAAACATAATGGAGGATTACGCCCCAATATTCCATTACATATTACATATTACATATTTAACATGTATTACATAATAATAATAATTATACTACTACTACTAATAATAATAATTCATATTATTATTATTATTAATGGAAATTGTCATCATACACCCTCATGCTGTTTCAAACCATATGACTTTCTTCAGTGCAACACAATTAAAGAGATCTCAGACAGAATGTCTTAGTCACCATTTACTGTCACTGCATGTTTTTTTCCTCCACATTTTAAAAGGGAATGGTGACTGAGACTGTCAGTCTCTAACACTATGTATAATATCTTTTTCTGGTTCCACAAAATACAGTCACACAGATTTGAAACAACATGAGGATGGGAAATTATGACAGAACATTAATTTATGGTTGAACTCTCACTTTAAGGACGCTTGTCAGATTTGGACAAATCTGTCAGTTAGAAGAGAAGTTTGGAAACCAGTTTCTAGTAATTATTATGGTGAAAAACAAGAACAATGTCCCACAGGCTCAATTATTTGTAATGCTGAATAAAACTAAACATGATCATGCTTTATTAACACCTACTGTCACTATTTCAAAAGTCCTGTTGCTTTTTAAAGTCCTGTATGGATTCTTAGATCAGTGTAGTTACAGTATTTTCAGTGTCAAAAAAGAAATGTAGATCATTAGTTCTGTACACTAAGGGTAAACTGCAACTTATCTCTGTATTTGGAAGCATGTTGGGCTTATTTAAGTTCAGAAAACGCAGAAATGCTGTGCAGGTGCTGACATACTGTCAGCTCTTGCTCCAGAAGTCAAGCACGCTATCCGCAAAGCATAAGACATTTACACTTAATGCAAATGTTTACATGGATTTAGGAACTGATATATTGCAACACTGATATAAAAATGTATACTTATAAACTGAGGTCATAAGAGCCCATAGTTACATAATCACCCAAAAAATTACAATGGCACAGACAAGCCCACATTATCATAATTGACAAAACACACTGCAATTTTAATCTTGAAATTACTAATATATATATATATATATATATATATATATATATATATATATATATATATATATATATATAAGGGCTGTCAGTAGATTAAAATTTTTAATCGCGAGTAATGTCATAATTTTTTCATAGTTAATCGCGATTAATCTCAGATATTAAAAGTCGTTAAATTTGACTCTATATATACTTATTTCCTGTCATAATGCATTTATTTGTTCTTTGGAAAGAACAACACAGTATAACAAAACAATACAGTAGCCTATGTAACAAAAATGCTTTATTAACAAATGCTCCAATTCGAGTAAGATTAAACATTTCCCAAAGTCTAAGTGGGATGTTGACTGATTAAAAGAACTAGTATTCATTGCAATGCGCATTAAACCCTCTTTTAATATGAATAAGCCGGCAGTCTGTCCTTTCACTTTAGATTTGGAATGCATATGATTCATGTCAGGGCATCCAGCGCCGCATTGAACTCCATATGAAAAGCGCGTCTTGTTCTGCTTCTGCACTTCCAATATAAAGATAATTCATCCGAACTGTCCGGTGATCATTAGCTGACACTTCAAAAGCTCAGCGGCAATGGGTAAAAAAGTTGAAATTTGAGCGGCGTGTCAACAGGGAGTAAAACTAGCTGCACAGTGAGCTTATGTGGTAAAATGACGCATGAAGGACTTCAGTGAAGTCCCGCGAAGTCCCTTCAGCATTAGTTTTATAAGAGGTTCTTTCTCCAGCACTTGATCATTGGCACAGACTCGCTGTTGTGTGTTTGTTTTTATTGTGTATATGAGTGTAATGTCCCCACTAAACACATCGCAAAGGTCCCACGTCAAACAGTGTTTACAGCTCACACGGAGCTGAATAAAATGTTAGAATCTAATGACAAATCGGTACATGCCATAATCCCGATTAAGACAAATTAATGCGTTAAACATTTTAAATTGATTGCATACCTTAATGCAATAATGCTAGCAGAACTATATATATATATATATATATATATATACACACACTACCAGTCAAAAGTTTTGAAACACTTGACTGAAATGTTTCTCATGATCTTAAAAAATCCTTTGATCTGAAGGCGTATGCTTAAATGTTTGAAATTAGTTTTGTAGACAAAAATATAATTGTGCCACCATATAAATGTATTTCATTATAAAACTAAAATTATTATTATTTTTTTTTTTTTTTTTTAAATAAAAAAAAAATAATGACTTGGACCAAATAATAAAGAAAAGCAGACAATAAGTGCCCAACATAGATGGGAACTCCTTCAGTACTGTTTAAAAAGCATCCCAGGGTGATACATCAAGAAGTTAGTTGAGAAAATGTCAAGAGTACATGTCTGCAAATTCTAGGCAAAGGGTGACTACTTTGAAGATGCTAAAATATAAAACAGTTTTGTTTAGTCACAACATAATTCCCATAGTTCCATTTATGTTATTCCATAGTTTTGATGACTTTACTATTATTCTAAAATGTGAAAAAAAAATTATAATAAAGAATGAGTAAGTGTTTCAAAACTTTTGATCGGTAGTGTATATACTGTATAATGTTATACATTATATATACCATGGTAGTACCATGATACTTTTTTATTAGTGTTTTGTGGCTTATCACTTTATTTTTCTGAGTTAGAAATTGAGAGATATCCATGAGCAAACACCTCTGTAGCTTCATACATTAATTGGACCTAGTCTTAAGCCCCCATTTTTTGGCCTACCTCATCTAATGCACTCCTCATTAATAACAGAATCTGTAGCTGAGACTTTATTCCGATCATTAGGAAGAGTAGCACAGTGTTAAAATCAATTAATACCTCATTAATCAGAAGCAAATTAGTCCTAGCAGCTGCTGCCACTGATTTTGCCCATTATCATGCAAAGTTTTTATATATTTTAACTGTCAAAAGCACTTGAGAAGTGAATTATTTAGCTGAATTATTGACAGGCCATGATTTAGCCACACAGCGGAACTAATACTCTCAGGGGCAGATTTATGAAAGCCTTCAATACACGTTGGAATTTTCGTTCATGAATTTTCAGGGGTATTGATCAAAGATCGAAGTGTGTCAAGTGCCCCAACCAATCGCAGGTCTTCATGCTCAGCATTGTTCCAAAAAGGCAGTTAGCGTGCATGAAATGCGCTAGTAAATCATAGTCTTATATTTTGCAAGTACCACGGAACTGTAATGGGAAGACAGGACAAGTGGACATGAAAAAAAAGGAAAATATATTCGTATGGAACTTTAATGAAAAATATTACTTGTTTCGTTTTTTGTTTTTGTTACTTTTTTTTTGTTATACAAGTTGCCACAAAATGTGTTAATATGTATATTAGACACTAATTAATTAAAATATGCTAATTTTGCATGAATCCTGAAACCAAAAAATCTACATTTAGACTGTTAGATTTAAAAAAGAAATCTAACAGTCTAAATGTAAGTAGACTGTTAATATAAACTTTCCTTGTTTTATAGATTTACTGTATAAATATTATATTCTGTATTATATTTTGTAATATCTTTCAGAACCTAACTTGTATATACTGTAATGTTACATTAAATAGCTATAGTTAAATCCATATATTAAGTTAAATATAATGAATATACGAATGTGCATACATACAGTAAATAATAAATACAAAATTAAACAAAATTGAGGATTTTCTATACTATCTGTGTTAATGAGGACATATTATAGAAGTAAAATAGCCTGAAATGGAAAATTTGATATTAGTTTTATCTGCAGTGTTTTATTGTTTGCTGATGATTTATAAATGTGCAGAGCTGTTTTATTTTGTGTTGTACGTTTATCGTAAATCATTGTAAACCGCAGAGGGTGTGAAAGAGGATCAGATAAGAAAAACTTACAACCTCTTGTCAAGTTAAGGCTTTATCTTTTTTTGTTTTCACACTGCTATTTGCACCCATGCTTGTCTGATAGAGCACAATCTGTGGATTGCAACATCTGCTCTGTGGCACCCTATTGTATGTCCTGTTGCCAGGCCAACAGTGGTAGTGCCCTGATAGTGCAGCCCTGCGGACTCCTCCATAAGCCCATCCAGCACAGCTGTGGCTGTGATACAGCGCAGTTCTGATCCTCGTCCATGTTTGTGTCCTCAATCTCTCCATCTGGTCTTTGAAGGAGACCAGAACCCCCAAGTAATCAATTTTTAGTGGGACACAACAGCACCTGTGATTTTTCAAGAACATGACTGTGAAAAATAATCTTTGATGGGATGTTGTCTTAATACCAGTCCACTTTAGGTTGTTTCTTCAACTAAAGGCACTTTTTTAGTCTTGTGGACTTGAAGCCCATACTTTACACTCCCTTAAAACACACTTTTCAAACTCACTAGTTTGTTTAATTTGTCTACAGACAATTTAATACCAACAAATGTCATTTCATCCACATATCAAATTATGTTTTGTTTGATAGCATTTTATGGTGGGAATTACATTTTAAACATTTTTGGAATAACATGGCTTTTGACTCCATTGTTTTGCAAAGGCAAATTTCATAGCTAGCATTTCATGTAAATAGCAGATAAATAATATTTTCATACAAAGTTAGAGCTTGATTGGAAATGATGCATAATAAACATATTCTGTTCCCAAGAGATATTTACCTTGATTTTATTTATTTTTTCTTCATGCATCATGTCTCATATTTCATCTGAAACATGTTCTCCACTCATACTGTTGTCTCCTCGGTAAGCAAGTATGCTAATTTTCTTTGGGAAAAAGACAAAATTGAGTAGGGGCAAAATTTGTTTGTGGTAGAAATGACGGTGCAACTGTTATAATTTGTGTAAAATAATTTTAAACAATTAATATTAAAATGGTTCATGTTTATTTCGCTCTTTGTTTTAGAATATCATAATTTTAAAAAGTATGAAAATAACAGGCCCCTAATTAATATTTTTATGATGGATTTTCATATTTTAAGATTACAAGTCTGGTTTGTGGACAAGAGCACAACGACAACATCAGTAATAGCAGAGAAAGGCCATATAATGTGTAATCAAATAAATATATAATGATTAAATAATTATAAATAATTATATTTACATTATTTTAAATATATAATAATTATAATAGGGCTGTCGATTAAAATTGATTAACATTCTTAATTGAATAAATTACATGATATGCCTATTAAATAATCAATCAGTTAACATATTTAAATATTTGTATATAAATAATAATTCATAGAATTAAAATATGTTTTATTATTGTGGCAGATGATTAAAGTATTGATTAAACAATACAAAAAGTGACAGAATGCAATATATGGTTTATTTTGGCCTACATTCTACAGCAATCCATTTTGCATTTAATTGATTAATCTGTCCAAGACAGACTTATTATAAGGGCTTTTTTTTAAGGACAGGTCTACCGACGCCTATAGAGCATGTCACTTTGGTTGCATCGAATCATATACACATTGTTTTAAGAATGCTGTGTTAAGTTAAATGTAGTTTGAAACTTCGGAGGTGTGCTCCGTCCAGCATTGTGTTTCAATGACAGAACGTGTCCCCATCTTATGCTGTCAGTATGTGTGGTTTTTCATCTGTACATCTGTCCGTTGCCTGTCCAGCTGGAGTTGTGCTTACTGCTCCCTGCTAACTGGGATGTGCAAAAACATGAAGGTGGTACTTCAAGCTTGAATTGCTTGAATTGCTTGAATTGCACTGAATTAACATGTAAAATACATAAAAGGCATTTGAAAAGCATCACAAATAAATCAAGGAATTGTAGCCTAATAAAAGTGACCTTCATATTACTTTCATATAGTTAAAAAAATAAATAAGAATAAAAATAAAAAAAAGTTTAAAAGTGTTAGTCTTGATAAAAACCAAACAATGTGATAAAAGTTCCAGTAGTTGAAGAAGCACCCTTCAGTCCCTGCAAGTGACTGCATTAAAGCTTTCATTAGCTTTGCATTTCATTGATGACTGTATTAGCTGGTGCTGACTTCTTGTTGATGAAAGCCAAGACTGTTTCTGAGTAACAGAAGCCCTTGTTCTGCTCCAGGTGGACTCACCTGCTCCATCTCAGGGGATGCAATTATTCTTTTTGCGGCTGTATGAAGGCACACACATCCCTAGACAGCTGCGCAGGCAAGCCCTTGCTAATTGGTAATGTCAGCGATTCACCGCTGGCCCTGTTTTCTTTTCTACCTTTTTTATTTTTTGGTTTTCTATTTTGGCACCTGCTTCATTTTGTTTTTGTTTGCGCTTACTCGACACTTTCTTCTGCATATGCATACATCGATAAATGTTTTATTCATAGAAATTGCAAACTGCCTTTCTCAATCTACATGGCTTCCTCCTAACCCTTGTTTATCGCATTCACAACATGTTTTGGCAGAACGAGCAGAGTTTTCCATTTCAAAGGTGCTTAATGGCAAGCTCATGGTTGTGTTCAGAATGGATACTAGGAATGCTTACTACTTATGGAATAGCCTACTGCTCAGTATACACTGTATATTGCCTACCATTGTTTTTTAAACACACTACAATAAATGTTTTTCTTAATCAGTATTGGCTTGTTAGTCTTGTTTTCCAAGAAACATTTTGATAATTAAAGATATAATCTCAAATCATTTTAAGTTTATTTTTCATATCTCGTATTTTTTTTTTTTTAAGCACAATCCTCACCTTTCGTATATCAAGTGCAGTTCATAGGGTTTCTGTATCAGAAATTAAAAGTCAAATAAAGTTAGAGCATTAAAATAAATAAAAATATTTAAAAATTAGAAATAACAAAACTAAGCTACAGTACAGGTGCATCTCAATAAATTAGAATGTTGTGGAAAAGTTAATTTATTTCAGTAATTCAATTCAAATTGTGAAACTCGTGTATTAAATAAATTCAATGCACACAGACTGAAGTAGTTTAAGTCTTTGGTTCTTTTAATTGTGATGATTTTGGCTCACATTTAACAAAAACCCACCAATTCACTATCTCAACAAATTAGAATATGGTGACATGCCAATCAGCTAATCAACTCAAAACACCTGCAAAGGTTTCCTGAGCCTTCAAAATGGTCTCTCAGTTTGGTTCACTAGGCTACACAATCATGGGGAAGACTGCTGATCTGACAGTTGTCCAGAAGACAATAATTGACACCCTTCACAAGGAGGGTAAGCCACAAACATTCATTGCCAAAGAAGCTGGCTGTTCACAGAGTGCTGTATCCAAGCATGTTAACAGAAAGTTGAGTGGAAGGAAAAAGTGTGGAAGAAAAAGATGCACAACCAACCGAGAGAACTGCAGCCTTATGAGGATTGTCAAGCAAAACTGATTCAAGAATTTGGGTGAACTTCACAAGGAATGGACTGAGGCTGGGGTCAAGGCATCAAGAGCCACCACACACAGACGTGTCAAGGAATTTGGCTACAGTTGTCGTATTCCTCTTGTTAAGCCACTCCTGAACCACAGACAATGCCAGAGGCGTCTTACCTGGGCTAAGGAGAAGAAGAACTGGACTGTTGCCCAGTGTTCCAAAGTCCTCTTTTCAGATGAGAGCAAGTTTTGTATTTCATTTGGAAACCAAGGTCCTAGAGTCTGGAGGAAGGGTGGAGAAGCTCATAGCCCAAGTTGCTTGAAGTCCAGTGTTAAGTTTCCACAGTCTGTGATGATTTGGGGTGCAATGTCATCTGCTGGTGTTGGTCCATTTTGTTTTTTGAAAACCAAAGTCACTGCACCCGTTTACCAAGTAATTTTGGAGCACTTCATGCTTCCTTCTGCTGACCAGCTTTTTAAAGATGCTGATTTCATTTTCCAGCAGGATTTGGCACCTGCCCACACTGCCAAAAGCACCAAAAGTTGGTTAAATGACCATGGTGTTGGTGTGCTTGACTGGCCAGCAAACTCACCAGACCTGAACCCATAGAGAATCTATGGGGTATTGTCAAGAGGAAAATGAGAAACAAGAGACCAAAAAATGCAGATGAGCTGAAGGCCACTGTCAAAGAAACCTGGGCTTCCATACCACCTCAGCAGTGCCACAAACTGATCACCTCCACGCCACGCCGAATTGAGGCAGTAATTAAAGCAAAAGGAGCCCCTACCAAGTATTGAGTACATATACAGTAAATGAACATACTTTCCAGAAGGCCAACAATTCACTAAAAATGTTTTTTTTTATTGGTCTTATGATGTATTCTAATTTGTTGAGATAGTGAATTGGTGGGTTTTTGTTAAATGTGAGCCAAAATCATCACAATTAAAAGAACCAAAGACTTAAACTACTTCAGTCTGTGTGCATTGAATTTATTTAATACACGAGTTTCACAATTTGAGTTGAATTACTGAAATAAATGAACTTTTCCACGACATTCTAATTTATTGAGATGCACCTGTATATATACACACACACACACACACACACACACACACACATAATTAAAAATTAAAACAATAATAAAAAAGTTAACAATTTAATACATATAAGTACCTTAAAATTCAAATAAAAAGTTAAACATTTCCACATACATTTATACCAACGTATCAACCAAGTGCTAATAATAATAGTAATAATAATGTGTTTAAATGCTTTTTTTTTTTTTTTTTTTTTATGTGGATGCATGAGGCCTGTCTATTTAAAAACTTTAATAAAAGAAGAAGAAGAAAAAAAAAAACTATCTGCCAACTCGTTAAGAAAAATAACCCCAATGCAAGATACATTCTCTGAAAACAAGTTTTAATATCTCATGTTTTCAGGATGTTTAGTTCCCTATCTGTCACTCACTCGATGTTGGTGTCGATGTAGTGACACTAGGGGTCACTCTTGGGAGCCCGAGACACCTCTGGTCTTTGATAAAAGGCCAATGAAAATTGGCGAGTGGTATTTGCATGCCACTCCCCCGAACATACGGGTATAAAAGGAGCTGGTATGCAACCACTCATTCAGATTTTCTCTTCGGAGCCGAACGGTCATGCTCATTGAGCTGAATACTACTGTTCATTCACCTGCTGGATCTGACGGCGCATTTCAGCGGCTTCTCCCTCCTCTGCACTGGTGCACTGCAGAGAATGCCCCTGGGCGCTTCGGCAGAAAAACTAGAGAGTATATTTTCTGAAAGAGCATTTTTCCCCTCTAAAAGAGTATATATTTCTCTAAAAGAGCGCACACACGGAACGTCTTTTTAAAGACGCGTCTTTTTAAAGATGCTTTTCCGATTGTGTGTTATTCCTGGTTGTGCTCGTTATCTCTCGCCTTCTAACGGTCACGATCACTGTCTTTCGTGTCTGGGCACTGCTCACGCGGAGACAGCGTTCGTGGATGGTCACATTCTCATTGCGAGAATGTGTCCATGGCAACGTTGCGGTCGCGGCTCGCCTTCGTAAGGAAGCGAGCCACCCCAGAGGCTCCCGCCTCGGTCCTTTTACCCACGGGTTTGAGGCCAGCGCGGCTAGCACTGGGGGCGATTTGGGGACCCCAATGGGACCGCCTCCGCCGGGTATCCCCCCGCGGAACTCCCATTCCCCAGCACGCTCGTCTGCCCCGATCGGGCTTCCGGGTGAGTCCGCCGGCTCGTCTCACGGCGAGTTCGACCTCTTATTCGGAGCCCGCGAAAGTGATGAGCTCTCGAGCGCGGCATCGGAGAGCGGGCTCGTCCAGTCGGAAGCCTCGGCTGGGCTCCTCCCTTCGGGGTCGATCGCCCAGTCACAGGCTGACGCGGAGATGACGACATGCTTTCCCGGACAGCCGCGAGCGTCGGTTAGAGTGGATTTCACCGCTCTTCCCTGAACCCTCGCGGCTCTGTGATTGGTTCCTGGGCTCGCGGCGCCGCTCAAAGCCACGCCCCGCCCCGTTCCTTTCTTCCCGGAAGTGCATGAAGAGCTGACAAGATCGCGGGAGGCACCTTTTACTGCCCGGTCCCGATCTTTTCAGCTTCCCTGCTCTCACTACCCTCGATGGTGGGGCGGCCAAGGGTTATTCGGCAATCCCCCGGTGGATAAAGGCGCTCGCGGTGCACCTATGCCCGCAGAGCGCCGCCACCTGGCGTGGGTGCCCAAAGCCCCCGTCCAAGGCCTGTAGGTTTACGTCGTCTCTGACGGTCAAAGCCTACGGCGCTGCTGGACAAGCCGCCTCCGCCCTGCACGCCATGGCTCTCCTGCAAGTCTGCCAAGGCGCTAAAGGAACTGCACGAGGGTAGTTCCGCCCCGGGATTGATGCAGGAACTGCGCTCGACGACCGACCTCGCTCTCCGAGCGACGGAGGTCACGGCACGGTCTCCCGGGCGGACGATGGCCACACTAGTGGTCCAGGAGCGCCACCTTTGGCTCAACCTGGTCGAGATGGGTGAGGCCAACAGGACACGATCCCTTGCTGCCCCCATTTTCCAGGCGGGCCTATTTGGCGACACTATCGAGGACTTTGCCCAGCAGTTCTCGATGGTAGAGCAGTAGATGGATGCTAGCCGGCTTGTCCTGCCCCGGCGTGGCTCAAGATCCCCCCATCTACTCATCGCCGAGGGCGTCCCCCTGCGGTGACTGCACCGGCTCCGCCGCAGCCCGCCCCTCCGGCCCGGCCCCGGCGTGGAGCCCACCGCAGGAAGCCGACGCCACCCGTCTCACAGCCGGCACCGAAGAACCCACGGAGGTCTTCGAAGCGCCCCTGAGACGGGCGACCCAGGGACAACGAAACCCGCTGCTCTGGAGCTGGTAAGCAGATCTTCTTTTTGTTACCTTTTGCATTTAATTGCGCTGCATGCCCAAGTGGCTGCAGTACTCAAGAGCTCCGCAAGAGTGGTTTCCTTGTTCCCTGGGTCACATATTCGGTGTGTACGGCTGGCATCACGACCACCGTCCACCACTCCATTTGGCAGGTTGGCGCTCCGGCGGCGGTCTCCCGCCCTGAGCGCCCAGCTGTGGCACAAATCCGCCCCCGATGTGACAGTCTCCATGGGTCATGAGGACAGGCCTCTTCCTCCCCCGTCCCAGGCTGTTCCGGGGGTGGTCACAAGGAGCCAGGTAAGTGCTTCGATGTCCTCGGACTCAGCACGGCCACGATGGGGTGTGGCACCTCAAGCTCCGCCCCGCCGCGAGGCCCCACCCGCCGGTACATCCGATGACGTTGTCCCTTTGGTCCCCCTTGCGCGGAACTCGGGTGCATGGCTTGCGCTTTCCAGTCCGTCGCGAGGGCTGGTCCGGACCGTCCGACTCGGCTGCACGATTCACTTCGCTGGGCATCCGCCCAGGTCCAGCGGTGTCCACTTCACCTTGGTGAAAGATGGAAACGCTGCTACTTTGCGCGGAGATCGCTACCCTCCTACGGAAGGACGCGATAGAACCTGTCCCTCCAGCCGAGATGAAGAGGGGGTTTTACAGCCCCTACTTCATTGTACCGAAAAAAGGCGGTGGGTTGCGGCCAATCTTGGACCTGCGAGTACTGAACCGGGCCTTACACAGACTCCCGTTCAAGATGCTGACGCAAAGACGCATTCTAGCGAGCGTCCGGCATCAAGATTGGTTCGCGGCGGTAGACCCGAAGGATGCGTACTTTCACGTCTCGATCCTTCCTCGACACAGACCCTTCCTGCGGTTTGCGTTTGAGGGTCAGGCGTATCGGTACAAGTCCTCCCTTTCGGCCTGTCCCTGTCTCCTCGCGTCTTTACGAAGATCGCAGAGGCTGCCCTTGCCCCGTTAAGGGAGGTGGGCATTCGCATTCTCAACTATCTCGACGACTGGCTAATCCTAGCTCACTCTCGAGACGGGTTATGCGCACACAGGGACCTGGTGCTCTCACACCTCAGCCGACTAGGGCTTCGGGTCAGCTGGGAAAAGAGCAAGCTCCTCCCGGTTCAGAGCATCTCTTTTCTCGGTTTGGAGTTGGACTCAGTCTCCTTGACGGCGCACCTTATGAACGAGCGCGCCCAGTCGGTGCTGGCCTGTTTGAAGGCGTTCAAACAGAAAACAGCGGTTCCACTGAAACATTTTCAGAGGCTCCTGGGGCATATGGCGTCCTCGGCGGTGGCCACCCCGCTCGGGTTGATGCATATGAGGCCGCTTCAGCACTGGCTCCAGACTCGAGTCCCGAGACGGGCATGGCGCCACGGGACACACCGCGTGGCCATTACGTCGGTCTGTCACCGTCTTTTCAGCCCTTGGACCGACCTCTCGTTTCCACGAGCAGGTGTTCCGCTAGAACTGGTCTCCAGGCGCGTCGTGGTCACGACAGACGCCTCCAAAATGGGCTGGGGCGCTGTTGGCAATGGGCACGCAGCTGCCGGCCTCTAGACGGGTCCGCAGCTGCGTTGGCACATCAACTGCCTCAAGTTACTGGCAATTCTGCTCGCCCTGCGGAGGTTCCGGCCGTTGATCCAGGGCAATCACGTGCTAGTTCGGACAGACAGCACGGCAGCGGTAGCATATGTCAACCGCCAAGGCGGTCTGCGCTCCCGCTGTATGTCATAACTCGCCCGCCGTCTCCTCCAACGGAGTTAGCAGCACCAAGTCGCTGCAAGCCACTCACATCCCGGGCAACCTCAACACTTCGGCGGACGCGCCGTAACAACAGGTTACCCTCAAGGGAGAGTGGAGACTCCACCTTCAGGTGGTCCAGCTGATTTGGAGTCGATTCAGTCAGGCACAGGTGCACCTGTTCGCCTCCCAAGAATCCTCCCACTGCCCGCTCTGGTACGCCCTCACCGAGGCCTTCCTCGGCATAGACGCGCTGGCACAGCTGGTCCCCTGGCATTCGCATATGCGTTTTCCCCAGTGAGCCTGCTCGCACAGACCCTGTGCAAGGTCAGGGAGGACGAGGAGAAGGTCGTCCTGGTAAGCACCCTACTGGCCCACCCAGACGTGGTGCTCGGACCTCACGCTCCTCGTGACAGCTCCCCCCGGGCAAATTCCCCTGAGAAAGGCCTTCTTTCTCAGGGAAGGGGCACCATCCGGCACCCGCGCCCAGACCTCTGGAATCTCCATGTCTGGCCCCTGGACGGGACGCGGAAGACCTAAGCCGTCTCCCACCTGCGGTGGTAGACACATTCACTCAGGCTAGGGCTCCCTCTACGAGGCGCCTGTATGCCTTTAAGTGGTGTCTGTTCGCTAAGTGGTGTTCTTCCCATCAGGAAGACCCCCAGAGGTGCGCAGTCAGATCAGTGCTTTCCTTCCTGCAAGAGAGGTTGGAAGGGAGGCTGTCCCCTTCCACCTTGAAGGTGTACGTTGCTGCCATAGCAGCACACCATGACGCAGTCGACGGTGAGTCCTTAGGGAAGCATGATCTGATCATCAGGTTCCTAAGAGGCGCCAGGAGGCTGAATCCCTCCAGGCCACGCCTTGTTCCCTCATCGGACCTCTGTAGTTTTTCAGGGTCTACAGAGAGCCCCCTTTGAGTTTTGCAGTCAGCCGGGCTTAAGGCACTCTCCTTGAAGACTGCCCTCCTGACTGCGCTCACTTCCATCAAGAGGGTAGGTGACCTGCAAGCGTTCTCTGTCAGCGAAATGTGCCTGGAGTTCGGTCCGGGCTATTCTCACGTGATCCTGAGACCCCCGACCGGGCTATGTGCCCAAGGTTCCCACCACTCCTTTTAGAGACCAGGTGGTGAACCTGCAAGCGCTGCCCCAGGAGGAGGCAGACCCAGCCCTGGCGTTGCTGTGTCCGGTGCGCGCTTTGCGTATCTATTTGGATCGCACGCAGAGCTTTAGACTCTCTGAGCAGCTCTTTGTCTGCTTCGGTGCACAGCGGAAAGGAAGTGCTGTCTCCAAGCAGAGGATCGCCCACTGGCTCATTGACGCCATAACTATGGCATGTCTCGCCCAAAACATGCCGCCCCCGGTAGGGCTACGAGCCCATTCTACTCGTGGTGTAGCGGCTTCTTGGGCCCTGGCCAGGGGTGCCTCTCTAACAGACATTGCAGAGCAGCGGGCTGGGCAACACCCAACACCTTTGCAAGGTTCTACAACCTCCGGGTGGAACCGATTTCGTCCCAGGTAGTGGCACGCAACACAAGCGGATAAGCCCGGGATAGCCGGCCGGGTGTATCGCTTGCACATAGCGCCTTCCACCTCCTTTTGAGCTGAAGACATGCGCTGTTAATTCCCAGTAGTGTTCACAAAGGTTGTTCCCTGGTTGACTTCCTCCGAGCCCTGTGGCAGTCGAGTTTTCGGAGAGACTCGCTGCCGGCCCAGTACACGCGCTAACTAAGAGCCCGGTTCTGGGGTAGGTGCTCCGCATGTGGCGGTTCCCTGTAAGGCTAACCCCATGCGATCTATATCTTCCGCTAGTTCGTTTCCCTACTGGCAAACTGCGTCTTCCTTGGGCAGAGCCCCTCAGTCTCCATGTTGTAGTAACTCCTCCCCCATTGGGTAGGATCTACCTTGAAGGCTCTCCACATGGTTGGAAAGACCATGTGATGTATTCTTCCACTTAAATATCCCCCCCTCTCTTGGGGCGAGGTGTGGTCTCCGCGGTGTCCTCCCCTTGGGAGGGACACCCCCCGACTAGACCTGGCGGCCCAGTCGGATAATCCCCCTTCTTTTTTAGGGAGTGGAAAAAGAGAAAGGGAAAGAGGCCATGACTGGGTTAAGCCTGTCTCTATCTCTGGGTAGTCGACTTGTCCCCAAAAAGGGCCGTTCGACACTCATAACTGTGTTGGGGGAGGTTACGTGTCGACCTGGTGTGCTGGCTATGAGGCACACAGCAAGTCTGCCCACCACACACCGCCAGTTCACGTAACACAGTTCAGCCTTGTGGCGTTTTGTATAGGGACCCCTAGTGTCACTACATCGACACCAACGTCGAGTGAGTGACAGATAGGGAACGTCATGGTTACTGGTGTAACCTCCATTCCCTGATGGAGGGAACGAGACGTTGGTCCCTCCTGCCACAACGCTGAACTACCCGCTGAAATGGCCGGACCTTATATCGGCTCCTCAGCGTAAAACCTGAATGAGTGGTTGCATACCAGCTCCTTTTATACCCATATGTTCGGGGGAGTGGCATGCAAATACCACTCGCCAATTTTCATTGGCCTTTTATCAAAGACCAGAGGTGTCTCGGGCTCCCAAGAGTGACCCCTAGTGTCACTACATCGACACCAACGTCTCGTTCCCTCCATCAGGGAACGGAGGTTACACCAGTAACCATGACGATATTTTTACTGGAAGCCAAAACAAAATACAGAATATCTGAATACAAAATATAATTCTGTGTTTGGCTTCCAGTTGTCAACTCAGAAATAAAAATGCCTATTTTGCATTTTTAAGCCAATTTTGTAAATAAAAAAAAAAAAAATAAATAAATTCTTCATTCATCACACTTGATATGAACAGTATTCCAAACAGTGTGTGCTCTGTTGTATGCTGCGTTTTGGGTGCTCTATGCATACAAAAACTTAACGCACTGTGCACAGTATACAACTCCAATTCCAAAAAAGTTGGGACAGTATGAAAAATGCTAATAAAAACAAAAAGGAGTGATTTGTAAATTATATTCACCCTTTGCTATACTGACAGCACTACAGCTACACATTATATGATGTTTTACCCTGTGAATTTCACTGTTTTTTAAAAAATGTACAGTAACTTCAAATCAGTTGATTGCAACACGCTCCAAAAAAGTTGGGACAGGGGCAATTTAAGACTAATAACAGTTTGACGAGTTGAAATATGGCAATGTGAAACAGGAGATGTTAAACAGGTGAGGCAATCGTGTCATAGTATATAAGGAGCCTCCAAAAACAGCCTAGTCTTTCAAGAGCAAGGATCATTTGAGACTTGTCAATTTACCAACAGCTGCTTCAGCAAATAATTCAGCACTTTAAGAGCAATGTTCCCCAAAGACAAATTGGAATGAGTTTCTCCCTCTACAGTGTACAATATAGTTAAAAGATTCAAGGAATGTGGTCAAATCTCGGTGCGTAAAGGGCAAGATGAAAACCACTTCTGAATGTCTTAATAAACATAATTCATCTGTAATGGATATCATGAACATGGGCTTGGATTACTTTAGTAAACTTTTGTTAGTCAACACCATTCACCGCTGCATCCACAGATGCAAGTTAAGACTTTACTATGTAAAGGAGAAGCCATACATCAACACTGTCCAGAAGCGCTGCCGACTTCTCTGGACTCGGTCTCACCTTAGATGGAAAGTAGAATAGAGGAACCGTGTTTTTTGGTCTGATGAGTCCACATTTCAAATAGTTTTTGAAATACACAGCCATCGTGTTCTCCGGGCCAAAAAGGAAAAGGACCATCCATGCTGTTATCAGCATCAGGTCCAAAAGCCAGTGTCTGTATGGGCCATGGGGTGTGTCAGTGCCCATGGCATGGATGATCCACTTATCTGTGAGAACACCATGAATGCAGACAGATGTGTACACATTTTGGAGCAGCATATACTGCCATCCAGCACCGTCTTTTCCAGGTACTTCCCTGCATTTTCCAGCAAGACATCTTCAAACCACATACTGGCCGAATAAGCGGGTGCGGGTGCTAGATTGGCCTGCCTGCAGCCCTGACCATCTCCAATTGAGAATGTGTGGTGCATTATGAAGCACTTTAGATAGCAACGAAGACCCTGTACAATTGTGCAGCTGAAGACCTACATAATGGATGATTGGGGGAAAATTCCACTTTTCAAACTTAACAAATGTGCCCAAATGCTTAATAAGTGTTATTAGAAGAATTGGTGATGTTTCACAGTGGTAAACACTCGACTGTCCCAACTTTTTTGGAGTATGTTTCAATTATCTGATTTGAAATTACTGTACATTTACAAAAAAAAAAAAAAACAATGAAATTCACAGGTTAAAACATTATATAATGTGTAGTTGTAGTGCTTTCAAATTAGCAAAGGGGGATTATAATTTACAAATCACTCCTTTTTATATTTATTAGCATTTTTCATACTGTCACAACTTTTTTCAGAATTGGGGTTGTACATACTATATGCTGCAAAATTAATAAGAGTAGTTTGCTAGTATGCTATTCCAAATGTTTATTAGTGTGATGAGGAGGAGGGCGTGGCCAGGCTGTGAGGGTGCACGGCCGGCACTGAATCAGATGATCAGCGGGAGAGCAAGATAAAAGGGGGCCAGGGATGCCAGTTCGAGAGAGAGAGAGAGACGCACACAGCTGTGCTGCATGTGTGTGTGTGTGTGTGTGTGTGTGTGTGTGTGTGTGTGTGTGTGTGTGTGTGTGTGTGTGTGTGTGTTTGTTTTTGTTTGTTTTATGTTGAGTTTTACATTAAACTTTATGTTGACTGTTCAGCTGGTTCCCGCCTCCTCCTTGCCCATCCTTATACTGTCACAGTGGTGCCAAAACCCGGGAGGGAGGAGGGATGCACTGTTGCAGAGTCCTCACCACTGCCATCTGCCTGGGAACGGAGGGGTCTCTGCCGACCGCCGAGAGCCAGAGAAACCGCTGCCGTCCGCCATGAAGAGGAGGAGCGGTTCCGTCCGCCAGGGGTCGGAGGGCTCGCTGCCGTCCACCGGGGGAGGAGCGAGCTGTCTTCTGTCAACGGCCGGTTGAGGACTGGGCGACAGCGTGTCCAGGAACCGTCGGGCAAGTTTTTCCCTCTCTCCCCTCTCTCTCTCTCTTTCTCTCTCTCTCTCTCTCTCTCTCTCTCTCTCTCTCTCTCGAACTGGTCTCTCTCTCTCTCAAACTGGCATCTCCAGCCCCCCTTTATCTCGCTCTCCTGCTGATCATCTGATTCAGAGCCGGCCATGCACCCTCACGGCCCGGCCATGCCCTCCTCCTCATCACAATTAGGTAATGCATTTTGATATTTGCAGGAAACCGTAAAGTTCATGCTTACCGTCAGAATGGAAATGAAAAATGCAATAGACTAAAATTTGTTCCCTTGTCATATTAAATTTGTCTTTCTCGACACTAAAGGGATTGTTTAATGAGTATGTATTAACTGACTGGGTTATGTGGCTTATCAAAACGTGCCGGTGGAAGAACAGGAGCTGCTCCCTTGCAGTTTTGAAACAATTTTGCATCCCAAAGGCGTACACACCTGCACTTGATGTATTGTGCTAGTGCCACCATTTAATTTGACTTTAAAGATCCCAGCTGTAATTAAAATGTTAGCTTAGTTCAGTCTTTCTTGTATGAACTTAAAATGGCTTACAAACTTGTCTGCTGTTGTGGTGTTGTTATTACTATACAGTATGTTGTCATGGAGTGAGATATGATGCAAGGCTTGTGAAATGTATCTCATGCAATGTCTCATGTGTTATGTGTCCTCTGGACTTTACCTATTTGTGTGTTTGTAGAGGTGATTGGCCCCTGTGCATTCAACATCGACAGTAACGATTGACAATATAACATTCTGGTGTCAAACATACAGTGCTTTCCCTCTAGAAATAGGTGCATTTTCAAACAAGGGAAGATAAATATTTCAAACTAAGTTCTTAAAGCTGAAGTGTGTAATTTTGGATGTTAAAATACTTTTATCCCAGTTTAATGTGAACAACTATAATATATTTTCGACCCATATTACTTCAGTTATATGACATATTTCAGAGTGAACATTTTGAAAATTCAATGTGAAAAAAATGTGTGGTGGGACATTGAGCATGTTGACATTCACAATCTTACACCAATAATGCTTAATAAGCTGACAACGTGTGGTCATGTAAACACTGAATGGTTTTCCTTTATCAGGTCTTTTTACCAGCTTATCTAATATGCGCCAGTGTCGATGCGCATGTCTGTGTACTCATTGATTGAAATGTGTCTCTGTATGACAAGTGATTGGAGGAGAGGTTGAAAAAGCACAGCAAATTAAATTATTAAATTATTAATAAAATTATTAAAAAGATTCTTGAGATAAGGGACAAAACATGTCTTACAGACAAAAGTCATATTTATTTTAAAAATCAAGTAATTCAGAATAATAAAAATACTGGAAAAGTTAAATCTAAAGGAAAAGTGCATACTCATGGCATTGTTTTCTTTAATTTCATAATTTCATTAGAATTGTTTTAAATGCATGCTCTATACTTTGAAGCACATGTAAATTAACCTGTCCTAAACAAAGTGTTTAAAAATGCAACAAATCCATAAATATACATTTGAAATGAAAGATAGGGATCTGTAAGATATCATATAATACAAAAAGTAAACTTTAAATTATATTTTCCATAAAAAAAACTGTCTGTCAAAGTTGTAAACTTTGTGTCAACTCCGTCAGATAATTTTATTTTTTTTATAATTCTGAATAAATCAGACAATGACATGGTTAATTATAACTCTGAGTACCCCTTTCCCACTTCTAGCTCATGGTGGATGCAACAGTAGGACACAGAGTCTGGTAATTTTTATATTTTTTCCATATTTTAAACAAACAGTGTTTAAAGAGCCCATATTATGCTAATTTTCAGGTTCATAATTTTATTTTGGGGGTCTACTAGAATAGGTTTACATGCTTTAATGTTCAAAAAACACATTATTTTTCTCATAATATACATTTCTTTTCCCCGCTCTTCATACTCTCGCCGAAATGCTCTGATTTACCTCCTGTCTCTTTAAAGCCCCCCTTTCTGAAAAGCCCAGTCTGCTCTGATTGGTCAGCTGGCTTAGTCTGTTGTGATTGGTCAACCACATAGAGCGTGTGTCGGAAACGTAATGCCCCTTACCATAACCAAGTTTCAGGCTTCCTGAGCAGCTGTAAACATTACTGTAACTATGGTAACTGTGGCATCGTTTTTTGCCGTACCAGCTCTAGCCCGAGTCCGATTATGAATGAAATAATAAAAGTTTGGAAGAACAAGCTGATCGACCCGAACCACCTTCGCAAGCATGACTTGAGCAGGACGTTTCACAGTGGTAAGTTTTAATTTAGTAGCTTTCTTACAAATACACTGTTGATTATTGTGAACCTAACAAAGCTTCAAGTAAAAGACACGTAGTGCATCTAAGTTAGTCATCTTTTGCTGGAATGGGTGTAGCCGAACTTTCTTCGCCAGAGCTATGAACGGAGAACAGAGGCTTACTCCCGGTTAGTGAGCAAGATAGTCGTGGACTACCTGATAGCGGCCGTAACATTACAGTTTGTAATTATATAGTTATATAAGACTCTTGAGATCGACCATTTTGTTACACAGTTTTAGGTAAAAGCCAGCCCACAGCTGAACAGTAAACCCTTACCAAAACAATAACAATACATAGCAGGTTAGCTGAGCACTACCGTGGATTTCAGATGTAAAATTACCATTTGTAAAAATAAATCCATCTCCACACTTGATCACTATTCAGGATAGTAAGAATGACAAACAATCTGCATAATTCTACACAACTGTAGGTAAAAGTGGGCCCGCAGCTGTTTAGCAAAACTATTTCAACACAATAACATTAGCTAGCAGGTTAGCAGAGGCCTAAAGCTGTGCACTGGGTGTACACCGTAGCTACAACACAAAATTCTTCATTTGAACTCCCTGTAGCAGATAAATCCACAAATAATCAAGCATACGTACAGGTTGTGATCCTGAAGTGCCAGATTGTCCCAACAAAGTGGGAACTGCACCGTCTTTCAGGAGTAACCGTCTTGAAAATCCAGCATTGGTTGTGGTTGTACTGCTGAGGAATAGTGGTAAAAATACATTTTAACCACTGATACTTCAATTTGTCTGCCTTTGGAAGTCCAAACAAAGAGGTTTTGCTTTTGCAGTGAAGAAAACAGCGTCTTCTCGACATGGTGACAACACTAACCCAACTCACCCTGGTGGACGACCATAGTAGTCCCTAGGCGGGCATTATGCAAATGTTTTACATAGTGACATAGATACTTTACAGAACAAATGGCTGGTCTACAATCTAGCCGTTTCTTGTAGTACTTGAGCAGTGTTGTCTGTGGAGAGTATAACTCCCTTTTGCATGGACTTTGTGCTTTGTAACTTTGCAGACCTTTTACATGCACAAAGAGCTATGTTACACACTAAAAGAAAGGTAAAATCCCCAAAAGCATAATAGGGCCTCTTTAAGTCTGCAGACACAGCTTCAAAATGTCAACTCTGTCATTCCCATTATGATAATTTGTGTTAGAATTGTGGGATACATTTTGGCATTTTAGTTTAGGTTATGGAGGCAGCTTTAACTGAGGAAAAAAACAAAACTGATACAGTGTAAAACATATGGTGATGATGGAAAAATATGTAATTTTGTCAACTCCATCAGAATTTTCAGAATGGTATGAAAACAGAAAAAAAAAAAAAAAAAAAATATATATATATATATATATATATATATATATATATATATATATATATATATATATATATATATATATAATGCATTTTATCACTTAACTCCTTTACTGAACACCATTATTAGATAATTAAAGACTTCACACTCTTGTTGGATGGATCAAATTAAAATAGCATGCTTTCAGTATGTCTGATGGAGTTGACATAAACCACAGTTGAATATAAGTTATAAAGTGAATAATTGTAAATTTTCAGAAAAAAGCATTTTCTTAAAACTTGTTACCTTACATGGTTCTTTAGCTGAGATCTTTGTCTACAAATGTATCCATTTCAAATTAATTTAGTATTAAAAAATAAAAACTCAGATTTTAAACACGTTTTGTCCCTTATCTCAAGAATCAGTGATTTCCTATGAAAAAAACACACAGACGTCAATTTCCAAAACCCACTAAAATTGCACAGATAAGATCCATCTTTTAACAATCATATCCAACCGATGTTTGTCGAGTGGTGTTTATCGCAAGGTACAGAGGGAATGCTCCATAGTGCCTCTGACAATGAAATAAGGGGCTGTCAGTGTCATGTCACAGGGGTAATTAGTGGAGATGGTTAGAGCTGAGATTAAGTATCTGTCTGTTTGATGGGAAGCAAAACAAACCCAATTAAAGCACCCAGGATGCAGAGAGCAGCCTTACAGGAGGCAGTGATCAGCACACACTCACCTCTGTGCTTTCATCCCCATGTTGCACACCATGGATAGAATTCCACTTTGCTTGTGAGTAATCAACCATTTATACTTGATGTTGTAACAATCCACTTACCCCTGAAAGATGCATCAGCTCTAGAGGTCTGCACAGGCCTTAAGTTAAAACCAGGCACTATACCCAAGATTGTGTGACCCAACCCCACAGGTAGGCTACTGTCAAATTTTAAGGCTGAACCTGATTCCAAAACCGAAATTGCTCACTCTCTTTATAATTTCTTCTCCAAGCAAGTAAATTCATTGCAATATGCTGTATTTTATTTATACAGCATAAGCAGCATTAGCAAAAGTGAGAAAAAGAAGAAAAAAAAAAAAAAACATTGTCTTACCATGTATCAAGTGCTAAAACTTGGCTGGGTGAAGAATAAACTGGGCTGCATTTCCCGAAGGCATCGTAAGCCTAAGTTGATCGTAGAAATCATTGGCACCGGTGGTCTCTACGATCAACTTAAGCTTGCTATGCTTTTGGGAAATGCAACCCTGGAGTCATGTGTAACATTCACATGAACTTTTCAACCTGAACTTGTTCAGAACTTCCTGTTTGTGGGTGTTATTTTTCATTTATTACAAACCCAAACTTGAAGTTGTTCTTTAAAATCTGACTCGAACTCGACCCAAACCCGTCCCGAAACCCCCCCAGGTCTGGTAGCAGACATCTAACCAGTTCTGGTGAAATAGATGCTGACTGACTCTTTTGATTATGAACTGGTGAAACACAGAGTATAATTTTGATATTTGATCACATTAAAAATCTTTTTGCTTGAAAAGCATTTGCATGTTTTCTCAATTAAAATTTTTCAATTGGTAGCCGCTTGGTTTAATATGTTATTTCTTAATTAAAACACTCAAATGAGCAACATCTTCTGTATTTTTTCATAAAATATGTATAGAAGGCAAGTGCATGGTAGAAACCAATAGTCAACGTAAAAACAAACATCAAATAAATGATCTGTTGCACTACATTCTCATCACAATATTTTTTATATTATCAGTGGTACAAAATACAATTACATTGCTTATATAGCAAAAACCCAACATACAACCAAACTGTCTTAAAAATAAATCTTAAAATTTGTCTCTTGCTTCGTCTCCTGCAAGCAATACAATTTGTTCACAAACAAGAAAGCAGTTTTTAAGAAATGCATAACATGGAATATTTTTTTTGTTTTTTTTTTGTTTTTTTTTTAAGAAAAACAATATTTTTACTGCTTTTCCTGATTATGTTGCTCTTTTAAAGGTTCTGAATATTGTTTTTAAGCTGCTTGTATGTATTTATTGCTATCAGTAATGCACTGATACCTCCTCCTACTACAAAGCATTTTTCTGGTTGTTAGAACATCCTGGTTACTTTCATAACCTCCGTTCCCTGATGGAGGGAACGAGACGTTGTGTGGATGTAATGACACTAGGGGTCACTCTTGAGAGCCCTAAACACCTCTGATCTTTGAAAAAATGGAAATTGGCGAGTGGAATTTGCATGCCACTCCCCCGGACATGCGGGTATAAAAGGAGCTGGTATGCAACCACTCATTCAGGTTTTGAGCTGAGGAGCCGAGCAAGGTCCTGGCCATTTCAGCGGGTAGTTCAGCGTTGTGGCAAGAGGGACACAACGTCTCGTTCCCTCCATCAGGGAACAGAGGTTACGAAAGTAACTATACAAAATGGCACGACTACTGAACTATGTTACGTGGACTAGCGGTGCGAGACGGGCAGACCTCTGTGTGCCTCGTAACCAGCACACCAGGCCATCACGTAACCTCCCCCAATGCTCTTATGAGCGTCGAACGGTCCTTCGGGAACAAGTCGACTGCCCAACAAATAGGGACAGGCAAGCCCAGCCGTGGCCTCTTTTCCTATTTTTTTCTCCCCAAAAAGAGTGGAATTTGTTAACCGACTGGGGGCCATAAATGTCTATGTCAGGGGGTGTCACTCCCAAGGGGAAGACACCACGGAGACCACACCCCTGTGCATAACCTGTCGTAACAGCGCATCCGCTGTGGTGTTGAGGTCGCCCGGGATGTGAGTGGCTCGTAGTGACTTGAGGTGCTCCTGACTCCAGAGGAGAAGACAGTGGGCGAGTTGTGACGTGCAACGGGAGCGTAGACCACCTTGACGGTTGATATATGCTACCGTCGCCGTGTTGTCCGTCCGGACCAACACGTGCTTGCCCTGGATCAATGGCCAGAACCTCCACAGGGCAAGCAGTACTGCCAACAACTCGAGGCAGTTGATGTGCCAACACAGCCACGGGCCAGTCCAGGAGCCTGCGGCTGTGTGCCCGTTTCATACGGTGCCCCAGCCCGTCTTGGAGGCGTCTATCGTAACCACGACGCGCCTGGAGACCTGCTCTAGGGGAATCCCTGCCTGTTGAAATGCTAGGTCGTTCCAAGGGCTGAAGAGGCGGTGACAGATCGGTGTGACGACCACGCGATGTGTCCCGTAGCGCCATGCCTATCTCGGGACTCGAGTCTGAAGCCAGTGCTGAAGCGGTCTCATATGCATCAACCCGAGCAGTATGGCAACTGCAGAGGATGCCATATGCCCCAGGAGCCTCTGAAAAAGTTTCAGTGGAACCGCTGTCTTCTGTCTGAACGCCTTCAGACAGTTCAGCACCGACTGTGCACACTTGTTCATGAGGCGCACTGTCATCGAGACTGAGTAAGGGTCTGTGTCGAGGTAAAACCAAGACGTGGAAGTATGCGTCCTTCAGGTCTACCGCCGCGAACAAATCTTGATGCCGGACGCTCGCTAAAATGTGTTTTTGTGTCAACATCTTGAACGGGAGTCTGTGCAAGGCCTGGTCCAGAACTCGCAGGCCCAAGATTGGCCGCAACCCACCGCCTTTCTTCGGTATGATGAAGGGCTGTAAAACCCTTTCTTCATCTCGGCTGGAGGGACAGGCTCTATCGCGCCCTTGCGCAGAAGGGTCGCGATCTCCGCACGCAAGATAGCGGCGCTCTCGCCCTTCACCGAGGTGAAGCAGACGCTGTTGAACCTGCGCGGGCGCCTGGTGAACTGAATCGCGTAGCCGAGTCGGACGGATGGGTCAGCCATCGCGACTGGTTGGAAAGCGCAAGCCACGTGTCCAAACTCTGGGCGAGGGGGACCAATGGGATAATCACAGCTGCTGCTGGAGCACCAAACCTGCGAAAAGTGACGATGGACGGCGGTCGTGATGACGGCCGTGCACACCTGACATGTGACCCAGATAACAAGGAAACCACTCTTTTGTTTAAGTTTTGGGTACCGCAGCCTCTTGGGCATGCACCGAAAAATGAAACAAAAGATTCTCCTCGCGGCCCTCCACCGGGGGATGGAGTGGTCTGTCTACCAGCTCTTTAGAAGTGGATCTCCTCTTCCCGGGGTCGCCCATCTCAGGGGCACTTCGAAGCCTTCCTAGGGTTCTTGGCGGCCGGCCATGAGACGGGTGGCATCTGCTTCCTGCAGTGGGCTCCACACCGGGTCCGGGCCACAGGGGCGGGCTGCGGCAGAGCCGGTGCTGTTGCTGTATGAGGACGCCCTTGTCGACGAGCAGACGGGGTGCGGGGTCTTGAGCCATGCCGGGGCAGGATGTGTTGAATGGCCTCCGTCTGCTGCTTCACCGCCGAGAACTGCTGGGTAAAGTCCTAGATGGTGTCGCCGAATAGGCCAACTTGGGAGATGGGGGCATCAAGGAACCGTGCCTTGTCGGCCTCTCTTATCTCGACCAGGTTGAGCCAAATTTGGTGCTCCTCGACCACCAGGGTGGACATCGCCTGCCCGAGAGACTGCGCTGTGATCTTCATCGCCAGGAGAGCGAGGTCGGTCACCGAGCGCAGTTCCTGCATCAATCCTGGGTCAGAACTACCCTCGTGCAGCTCTTTTAGTGCCTTGGCTTGGTGAACTTGCAGGAGAGCCATGGCGTGCAGTGCGGAGGTGGCTTGTCCAGCGGCACCATCGGCCTTAGCCTTCAGGGACGACATAAACCTACAGGCCCTGAATGGGAGCTTCGGGCCCAGCGCCAGGTGGCGGCGCTCTGCGGGCACAAGTGCGCCGCGAGCACCTTATCCACCTGGGGGATCAACGAATACCCCTTGGCTGCCCCACCATTGAGAGTAGTGAGAGTGGGAGAGCTGAAAGATCAGGATCGGGCAGTAAAAGGTGCCCCCCACGATATTGTCAGCTCCTCATGCACTTCCGGGAAGAAAGGGGCCGGGCCGGGCACGGCCATGTGCGGTGCTCTGGGCCCAGGAACCAATCATCGAACCACGAGGGTTCAGGGGAGAGTGAATGGTTCCACTCTAGCCTGATGCTCACGGCTGCCCGGGAAAGCATGTCCATCACCTCCGCGTCAGCCTGAGACTGGGCGACCACACCCAAAGGAGAGAGCCCAGCCGAGGCGTCCACGTCAGAGCGGATGAGCCCGCTCTCCGATGCTGCGCTCAATAACTCATCGTCTTCCCGGGCTCCGGATAAGAGGTCAAACTCGCCGTAGAGCCCGACCGGGGCAAGCAAGCATGCTGGGGAATGGGAGGTCTGTGGGGGTTTACCCAGCAGAGGTGTTCCTATTGAGGTCCCCAAATCGCCCCCAGTGCTAACTGGCACGGCCTCATACCCGTAGGTAGAAGGACCAAGGCGGGGAGCTGCTGGGGTGGCTTGCTTTCTTACGAATGCAAGCCGCGACCGCAACGTTTCCATGGTCATGTTCTCGCAATGAGGACAAGACCCATCCACGAACGATGTCTCCGCATGGGCAGCACCCAGACACGTAAGACTGCGAGCGTGGCCATCAGAAGCGGTGAGATAACAACCGCAACCAGGAATAACACACAAACGGAAAGGCATCTTTAAAAAGACGTTCCGTGTGTGCCGCTCTTTTAGAATGAAAATACAATATACTCTTTTTAGAATATACTCTTTTTGTTATTCTGCCAAAGCACCCAGGGGCGTTCTCTGCACTCCACGGGTGCAGAGGGGAAGAAGCCGCTGAAATGCACCGTAAAATCCAGCAGATGAGGTGAAAGAACTCGCGGATGAATTCAGCTTCAATGAATAGAACCGCTCGGCTCCAAAAAGAAAATCTGAATGAGTGGTTGCATACCAGCTCCTTTTATACCCGTATGTGAGGGGGAATGGCAAGCAAATTCCATAGGGCCTTTTTTCAAAAAGCAGAGGTGTTTGGGGCTCCCAAGAGTAACCCCTAGTGTCACTACATCGACACAAAGTCGAGTGAGTGACAGATAGGAACTGAAATATGTACAGATGCTCTCTGCTTTAGAGAGAAAATACTCTCTTCCACTGCTTGTTAGTAAGCCAGATGACCTTTAGAGCTTTTTACAGCTGCAGCAATCAAAGTTATTTAGTCTCAGATCTGCTTCCTCTGCTTTTACTTTTTTGTTTTGCCAAGTTTGTTTGAGATCATTTGGGCAGAGATCCAACAAGGTAGAGTGCAGATTTTAATGAGATTTATTTGCAAAGAGCCAGCAAATATGCAGTAACCAACAACACGGTGTGGGAAAGTGCTGAGGGCATATATGGATCATTTTCACCATCCCTTTTCAGGCAGTCATCATGTAGCAAGTACACTAACCTTTGAAAAAAATGTATTCGGGGCAAAATTGTTCGGTGAGGTGGAAATGTCCCTTCAAGTGGGACAGTCATAATTTTTGAAAAGTGTATACAAATAATTTTCACACAATAAATATTGAAATGTTTATTTCACTCTTTGTTTACATTATCATAGTTGTACATTTGTAATAATTTTTGTTTTGTAATGGATATTCATAGTTTAATACTAAAGTCTAGGTCTGGGACCAGGTTAAAATAGTGAACATGCATAAAGGCATTTGAAAAGTACCAAAAAACAAAAAACAAAAAAAAATTATTAAGGCTAGATAAAAAGTCACCAAGTCCACCAAGTGACTTTCATTTAACCAAAAAAATTGTGGAATGTTTGTTTAAATAAAAAATCTACTTGCAATAAAACTGCATGATGCTGAAGATATTGAAGACTATACATAATATATATTCTTTACACTATTGCTATTACAGTTCATCAGTAATTTACTTGCCCTGTTCCCTGCAAAATTTTAATTGTAATATGCTACTACTGACAAATTACTGTGAAAGTACAGCAACTGGTTGGCATGAATATACTGTAAATTTACACTAAATTTGTTTTATAGTTTGGGCATAACAGTAGCATTTTGTAATTGTGCCTTTAACAGAGAAGGTTGTGTGAGCAATCTCAGCATGTCACCTCACATGAGAAGCATCAAATGGCAACTGAGAAGTGCTTACCACACATTTAATTGCCTACACGTTTCCTGTTACAACTGCGGTGCTGTAGCGAAGGCTAAACACCAGAGGAGTGACGGAAAGCAATGAATACGAGTCCTCAAACCGTTGCACTAAATCAGTCAACGGCGGTTCCATTACAGTTGCTGTGATGTCATGTGAATTAATTGATATTGTCTACTTGTGGTTTGAACATCTAATGGCTTACCAGTGTTGGCCTGCTCAACACCACCAGCTAATAGTTTGTTTTGCAAGCAGGTTGAGTGTCTATGTAAGCGGAGCTTGCTGATCGCTCTCTCTCTCTCTTTTTCCCAGTAGGCAACACGTTGCAGAGCCCTGTGTTCACTAAGCAGCCGGGCAGCATTGTGTTTCCAGTAGACTCTATGGAGAAGAACAGGGAGGTGGTATTCAGCTGTGAAGCTCAAGGTCACCCTGTTCCTTTTTACAGGTGAGCTGACTGCCAGCTTGGCATGGCAAAAACACTATTGTTTGGTCATCTGCATAACTGCTTCAGTAAATTGTCCCTCAGCTAGGTTTTTTGTCAAATTACAATAAATGTTCTGTAGGGGTATCTTTCATACCAATACACATGGCCACAGTAGCTTTATGGTGAGTTAAAGAAGTTGTTTGAAATTACCATGTTCCACACTCTCAGATAATAGAGCACAATAGTGCTCGGCAACTTTTTCAGATGTCTTGGTTTCAGATTTCATAAAATCCTTCATAAATAGTTCTAACCTATGAACCAAAACAACCAGCTTAGAGGTCATTACAAACTTTGATTTGAAGTAAAAAAGTATTTGAAATAGTATTTTAAAAATTTGACTAAATGGTACTAGACTGTATATTTAACATATTTAATGAGGGAGTGAACTACAATCCCATGAAGCATTATCAATGACATTCAAATAAAAACTATGGAAAAATTTACAACTATTGATTTAAAATCACTGAATATAAGTATAGAAACAATATATTTCGATTTTATTGCAGTATGTTAAAATAATTGCAAACATACAAGTAGTTTGAGAGTGTAGAGAGACCAAATCGATTAAATTATTTGCTGTGTGTCATGGAAGAGGACATTTGCTGCAGAGCTCTTTTAGTGCGCTTTATTTCCTGTGATTCTCTGATTAGTGGATCATTTCGCTTCAGGATCATGGTTTATGTAATTTTTCACCAGAAAAACAGCTATTAAAAAATATTCCAGGTTCAATTCAAGTCTAACTCAGTTGACAGCCTTTGTGCCATAATGTTGATTGCCACAATGTTGGCACTTACAATGGAAGTGAATGTAGCCAATGGAAGTGAATGAGGACAATTTTTTAAAAGCACTTACATTCATTCTTCTGTTACAACTCATGTATTATTTGAGCTATAAATTTGTTTAAATTGTCATTTTTACAGTCATTTTAGGGTTTTAGGGTTTGTTGACATTACATCGTCATGGCTACGAAGTGGTAAAATTGCTATAACTTTACACAGAAAGGTTAGTATGCAAGTTTATCACTCTAAAATCATGTTTACATGCATAATGTTTATGTCTTGTGGCTATACTTTTGAAACGGTCAGTATTTTAACGTTCAAAAATTGTCCCCCATTCAATTCCAATGTAAGTGCCTGACTGGATCCCAGATTTTTTTAAGAAAAGGAGGGGCAACCCCTGGAGTCGCAAGTTCGAATCCAGGGCATGCTGAGTGACTCCAGCCAGGTGTCCTATGCAACCAAATTAGCCCGGTTGCTAGGGAGGGTAGAGTCGCATGGGGTGCGCGTAATCCTCGTGGTCACGATTAGGGTTTCTCGCTCTCAATGTGGCACGTGGTAAGTTGCATGAGCGTGAAGAGTAGCATGAGCCTCCACATGCTGTGAGTCTCCGCGGTGTCATGCAAGGCGAGCCATGTGATAAGATGCGTGGATTGACTGTCTCAGTCTGATTGAGGTGAGTAACCACGCCACCACGAGGACCTACTAAGTAGTGTGAATTGTGCATTACAAATTGGGAGAAAATAAAAAAATTTAAAAAATAAAGAAAAGGAGGGGCAAATCCAAATACATTTTTGTGGTAATCAATATTATGCCACAAATGCTGTCGATTGAGCTTAACTTGAAATGAACCTGGAATATTTCTTTAAACACAATTTTCTTGACTAGACTGATGGCTTCAACAGCTGCATATACCATCAATTAACAACCTCGGAGCTCGTGGTAGGTCTGTCTTCAAATATTTATAAGTTATGGTTAAAAATAAATTTGTAGATAGAGAAAATAAATGCGACTTTTAAAATGTTTTTTTTTTGTTGCTACTGACTTCTATGTAAATGTCTTGTTCTTAAGTGAAATGAGATACAGCGCTTCCTCATGGGATGTGGGTTTGCTGTCCAATATAGCTTCACTGCCCAATCGTTTAATGAATTTTCAAATGTTGTATTACGTTGTGACAGGATCTGTTAAAGGTATATTCCGGGTTCAGTACAAGTTAAGCTCAATCAAAAGAATTTGTGGCGTAATGTTGATTACCACAAAAATTAATTTGGACTCCTTCCACGTTTTCTTAAATCGAGAAAAAATCGAGGTTACAGTTTCAGGTTAAACCAAACAGAATTGTAAAAATAATGATATGTTTCCAAGCCAGATTACCGAATACTCCCCCCACCTGCTATTGGTCGGTCAAATGCATAGTTCCACCCCAAACTCATGCCATTGGTTGTCATTATTGCTACGTCAGATGGAGGAAATGCTTGTAAAAAATATATTTTTTTACAGAAACAGAAGTTTTACAGGTTACGAAAAACATGAGGGTATGTAAATTATGACATAAATCTAATTTGTGACTGAACTATCCTTTTAAGTTGGGATAGGAGAAAGTTTTTTAACATCTTAAAAATGGCATCTCCTTTTAAGTACAGTATGTTTTTAAGTATAAAGTAAGTTAATAAGGCATCCGGTTCGATAGGTTCAAATGTCCCCCCCCCCCAAATACTGTTCAGATTTCTGTGGAAAGACAGATCCATGTGTGTTCCGGAATTGATCAAGCTTAATGGAAAAGCTAATCAGGAGCTTCCTGTTTCCTGTCAAGTTGGCTGAATCATGGAGCCCTTTTGATGAATGTCCCTCTGTTGGCAGCTCTAGTGTCCATCACTTTCAAAGTGCATTAAATTCAACCTTCTGAACTGCTCTCATCCTGCACCAAAGCTAATTTAGCCTGCAAGGCTAGCCCATGATTCCCCAGTGCCTGTTTCATTACTCATTATTTAAGCTCATACAAGCCCACAGGATAATCAAAGCTGTGATTGTAGCTTTTGAGCTAAGGCATCTGGCATGTGTCTCCCTTCTTGGAAGAAGGTTTTAGTGAGCGACGTGTTACGCAAGAACATTTAAAGTATGCAACAGATCCTCAAACTGCCTCCTGTGCCAGATGGTGTTGTATGGTGCAACGTAATGGCTGTTTGAACGTGAGCACGTAAAGCATGTGCTCAGCAAATGAAGTGTCTGGTTTAAGCTGTCACTGCTGTAAGGTGCTTGATATTGTGATGCTAGGTAATCATACTTTTGTTCAATTTTTATGTCAAACTACACTGCGGAAGTGAAAATGTGTTGTAGTTACCTGATCTGACTCTTAAAATTACTTTAGTTTATGTAACCTATGTAATAATGCAAAAGCAACTAATGACGGATAAAAATAACAACTACGCAAATTTTCAAAAATGTTTTAAAATATAACTTTGCGAAAGCCGACCGAACCTGCAGAGAAGCTTATTGCTCTTTGGAGTCAAAAAGTATGTATGACATATCTAATATGTCATATCATAATAGACTGTTAAAAGAAAACAATTTCTGCTGCCCTGATCTTTGCACAACGTGACTATAAATGTGTAAAACCTTTTACATTTAATACTTGGGTCTTATATTATTTTATATAATGTAAACGAAAGCTTTATATTTGTATTCAGCTTTAGATTATATATATATATATGTATATTGTAGTCTACATTTAAATAACATGATGTATAAATATGCATACATTACAAGTTTGTACTTTTGTTATATTTTAGTTCGGAGCTTTAGTGTGGGGCTTTAATATACTTTTGAATAGTTCACTTTCTACCAAATGACACGTTTGTCGCCAGCTCTTTGGACAATGTGACAATAAATGTGTGAAAGTAAAGGATGCAGTTTCTTTTTGCTATGTGTTCTCAATAGGACATGACTTTAACAAACAACCAATCATAGCAGATGCTACAGACTCTTATAGTAATATTGAAAAATACCTGTGTATTCAAAAGTTTCAGGTTGATTGGCTGTGAAAATGGGGCGTGACAGTGAAGCGATGAGAAAAGTCAAAGGCAGTCATTAAGTGTGACACCTTCCATCTGTTTTTAATTGGGAAGTGTGACAGGCTCACTGATTAGGAGGGCAAGATCAGCAAAAACAGTCATTAAGTGTGTGTCGTCCCCCCTTCTGAGTCTGCTAGTGTGGAGCCAGCTTTAGGCTACAGGAAATATTTGTTGTAGATTGCAGATTTCAAAGAGTTCAGTTTTAAACTCAATTGCATTTGCAAACTTTAAACGTCTTGTATAGTTGTGCTGTGAATAAAATTTTAGGTTTCAAATATAAAAGTTGGGCTGATTTATATTCGGCCTGAGGTAGCTGGGGAAGGCTCCAGCACCCCCCACGACCCTACATAAGAGAAGCGGGTATTGAAAATTAATGGATGAATGGATGGAAGGGTGATTTATAGTAGAGATAGACTGAAATATCAGCTGATTAATTGGCCTGGTCATTTTGAGAGTAGCCTATAACTGTGCCTTCTTGGCCTATGAAGAGCAGTGTATCAGTTTGAAAATCTACTGACAGCCTTATAAAATGCTAAAACACCTTTTCTTTATATTTTCAAATTTTTTTGAGTGAATGCTCATTTATTATCTTTTTTGCTATCATAGAAACATATTATGTAGCCTGAAACATGCATTGTCTGGTAGAGCTTGTGCGGACAACACGAGTTTGAGTCGGGCTTATGTCATTTCCGGATTTAATTCCCCCTTTATTCCTCCCTTTCTCTTTCTTTCACTGTCCCTATTTTTTAAATGGCACAAGACCTGTGCCATTTATATCAAAAACCATAAGTAAAACTTACACTTATACTTACACACTTACACTTACACACGCCTTTGTGAACCTTACTTGGTCTGACAATTTTTAACACTTACTCCTTTAGGAGAAGGTTGGAGAGGCAGTATAATTAAAGTTTAACAACATATTGTAAATTATACTGCCAGACTCACTTCATCTGAGACAACTGCCTCTCCTTATACTTAAGACTTCCCACCTTTTCTCTACAAAGCTCCATACAACCTCTGATTCTAACTCACTCCTACAATCTCAATTTAAGACATGAAGGAGACTACAGAATGCAATGGAGTATTCTTGCGTCACCTCATCTTAAAGTTAAGGGAGAACTGTCAATCAAAGTATCGCCCGTAGCCATAGTTACAGCAGCAGATGGGATGTGGGTAATTTTTTTAACGGATACACATTTTTGTTTTTTTTACATGCTGTCACATAGCAGCATTCTCATTTGTATGCTGATAATTGAACTCTTGAAATAAAGTTGATATGTTTTGTGGAATGTGGTGATATTTCTGGCCCGAATGATGAAATGCGAATGAAGCATTGGCATAGTGTGAAAATGCAAAAGTGTCACAAAAAAGCTTAGAGATAAAGAAAATAACACAGGCTGTCTGTGACATGGACTGGATGTTTTGTCACCCAAGATGGGAACTGTAGGTGGTGAAATCTTCATTTCTTGCAGGGACCAGGGTTAGTAATATCTGATGACATCCATTCGTACCCTTCTCTTGTTTTCATGCAGTGTTGTTTTATATAATTAGATGTCATAGCACTAAAATAATGTTGCAACATTTTAATAAACATTTCTTTTGCAAGTCACACTAGATGTTGTATTGTCATTATTCTTAATTTGCTTTTATACTTTACAAATAACCTGCTACTCGATGGTGGAAAAGTACAGTATTTCAACATGAAATTTATTGTTAGAAATAGTGACTTACCACATTTGGCACAAAAGTAGCTAGTTTTAAACATATTAAACATCTGTTTTGACATTTAAAACAGGAATTTTGGCCATCAGTTAAAATAATAAATTCAATTTGTTGTTCTTATTTTTTTTTAATTTTTGTTTTTTTTTATTAACTTTAATTTACATTTTTATTTAAAATTATTTAAACTTTGCGTATTATTATATCATGTACAAAGCCACAGTTGATGCCCATGAAGGCTTCGTGTTCGTGTCATCTTGGACTTACAGTGACACCTATTGGTGTGGATGCAGTATCATTCAAAATCAATAGTTTTCAGTTACAGATGCCATTGTAGAAATTCGCTATTCACAATCAGCCATGATTAATTTAATCCAAGAGTGAAAGTGTCCAATAACAAGATGGCTACTGAGATTAAGCAATTAGTATTCATCTGGCCGCGTGATTCTACAATGGCAGCCCCCATGATGGCGCCCCTGCCCCATGTACAATAAAACAGCTTTTATAAGGTTACTGATATGACTAGAGTCCTCATATCGTGTGAGTGGTCATGATTTTATACATATGTTAAAAAAATTACTATTCATTTCTTTAGGACTAAAACTTTTTTAATGGGGAAAAAATTACTGAAAGCAAATTTAAATAGTCTTAAAAGTTTGGTTCCTGCACTAAAAGCTATGATGTATTTATAAATTATTATTCACCTAAAAAAACAATTTTCTGAAGCCTAAGTACCTCCTATTTACTGTATATTTGTTTGGGGGGAGCATGAGCTTTGGAAACCTCCATTCCTATCAATTACTAGCATCTCTTAAGACCACACAATATCATTCGCTGTGGGCTGAAATATTTATTGCATTCTTGTCTTTTTAAAACACTAGTGCTACTAGATTCAAATTATACTCAAGAGAAAAGATGGCATAAAGATCCTGAAAGAAACAATGAAGAGCTGCACCCATACTATTTCTCAGGCTAGCATAGACGAGCAGTATCTTCCTGGTGGAAAGATTGTTTTGGGTGTGCAAATGACCTTCCTCTCAGGGGCATTAGGTAGATTCAGTTTTTGTTTAAGGAAATAAGAAGCATTTGTATACAAATGTGAAAAAGCCAAAGGAAACAAGATGTTGTACTACAGACACCATTTATGAAAGTCTAGTCTGAATGTACCACATGCTGAACTGGATATTTTAGCATTAGCTTTCATGACAGTTACACTTATAAAAAAAAATGGGCGAATTTTTGACAGTCATCTCAATAAGAAAAGTGGCCCAATTTATCTGAATTAACCCTACTTAAACGACTTGATGCTATCTATATGCGAGTGTACTCCTAAAACTTGATAAATACTTTTTTTTTTAGTGGATATACACGTAAAATGTTCAGTCTTTTTATTTCTGAAAAATTGACTAAAATTATTGATGACTCATTTTGTACGAGCCCATGCTGGTAGATGGTGTAATTATCTGGGATTAAAACCCCTTTTTCTCAATTTATGGCCATTCACAAGTTCTAGTGGTCTTTTAAAATGGAAAAAAGAATGTGAAGTTTCTGCAATGGGAGATAGCAAGAGAGATATACTAGTTATTGGTGACAAACCATGCAGGAACACCAATTAAATTGGTCTATTAATGGTACGTTTATAAATCCGTACAGTGAAACATGGCATTTTAGTCTTGTTCAAAAGATAACCACGGGCTGTTAATAACTTAATCTGGATTTCTCCTGTAAAAGTTAGATATCATAACAATAATGCACACGCGTCATAACCTAAGGGAAAATAAATCTTCTAAACATTACCTCTGTCGATGACAAAAAAGAGATATTTCAAAGACTGGTTTGTACATGAATAATGGGTTTCCAGAAAGGCACCCTGAAGTTTATTCATATTGATTGGGAAACTGTTTGTTTTAATAAGGCTGTTTAAAGGGGTGGGGACTCAGGTGCTGTCTTAAATGGATTATATCCCTCAGTAATCTTGCTGAATTCCTGTCGTGATTACATTGTGTGCTATAGAATACGGAGGTGCTCACTGCAGTTTAGTTCTAATTGGTCCTCTGCAATGATAAAGCTCAGATTTGATGCCAAATGACGTGGTGATCTAACAAGTTGGATGGTCACAGGGTGTGATATTTTGGGCATTAATCTTAAAAAAAAACAAACAAAAAAAACAGGTTTCTGGTTGAATCAGTACTACAGCTGGTTGCTTTTCATTTAAGAGACACATTTTTATGCAAAGTTGTTTACAGTAGTTTGCAGTGCACTAATTGCTGGGACAATCCCCTTGGAGTTAGTCTAGTGTACTAAGTGCTTTACTCAGGGGCCTAATAATAAAGTGGATCTCAGTAGCTTGTACAGTTTACTGGTTGTCTTTATGTGGGATCACACTTGGAACTTTTTTGTCATCTGTGATTTGTACCCTATTAACTACCTGCACCTGACTGGCACATCAGTAGTTATGCAAAATAATCTCCTTTGAATGTAATCTGCCTGATTCCAGACATTTGTTTTCTTCTTAAACTCTGTCTTAAAGGGAAAGTAGACCCATAAAAAATCTTCCATAATTTACTCACCCCCATATTGTTTTAAATCTACTTTTTTTGTGGAACACAAAAGATGTTAGGCAAAATTTTAGCCTTAGAATTCATTACCTTTGGCAAACCTCATTATTTTTGGAATTCCATTTGGTGCCTATAGTGGTGCAGAAATTACACGCTACTCTTTAATAAAGTTCTAAAATTTCTATAAAAAATACAAATAAATAAAATAGAACTGAATTAAAAGATTTTTTTTTTGAAGTAACAATCTAGAGCTAAAAAAAAAAAATTGTGGATGGCATGGATCAGATAATATGTTCATGGAAGAATTTGTTAACTGAGCAAATTAAAATCCCTGTCTTTTGATTGCAGATTTTGACTACGTCCACATTAATCAGGATAAATTTTAAAACGCATCTTTTTCTCTTGGTTTTGGCCTTATGTCCACACTGAAACTGCCTTTTTGTCCATCGAAAACTGAGATTTTTGAAAACGATCTCCAAAGTGGAAAAATGTTAAAAAATGTGTATTCACGTTGTGGTGTGGACTGGGAAAGCTGTGATATTCGAAAATGAAATTCGACGAATTTATTGTCATGTGAGGCAGTCATGGGATTTATTTAACCCAAAACAATCAAGATGGCAGCCCATGTTGTAGCAGTGTTGCTGTGCCTGCTAATCACTTTGAGAGCATTATTAGTGTTATAAGTGTTACTTAATACATCCTTCATATTGCATTCCTTCAAAGGCAATGAAAAGTCTATTCTGAATTGCTATCTGGCGACAGAACACGAGGACAATTGTGTTTCAGACCACGTTTCTTAGTTGTTTTTTTCGTCCAAAAAATGTGGAATTCATCGTGGAATGAGAGCATTTCAAAATGAAAATGCCGTTGTCAAATGTATCCGGATTAATGTGGACGTAGTCTTTGGTGTCTTGTCAAATATAAGCACAGATTGAGACTGTAAGAGTTGTTGGTATCTCTTTTGAAACTCTAGAGGAGACTTGTGTGAGATTACTAGGATCGTTTTCTCTGGAGAAACACCAAGTATGAGACTCCACCTGAGTCCTTATCCAGACTCACACGTTTTAATTTGAGAGTGCATTATTTCAGTACATTTATGCCTCCTGTTCAGTCTAGAATGGCATTTTCCACCACCAAAAACAATGCATTTTGAACACTCTCCAATACTTTGGAAAATTAGGATGTTAGGAATGAAAACGAATTAGTGTGAATGTGGCTTTACTGTATGCAAATATCTTGTTGCTTTCAAGGAGAAACAATGTTTATATTAAAGATCTTTCATTTGTGATTTGTCTTCCCTATGGGTAGTTACACCACATCTTTTGTTTCCTGGTACAAGTTTACAATTCTTCTTTGGTTTAGCTTCTAAATCTGTGCTCCTTTGTCATGTAGGTGGAAGCTAAATGGCACTCTGATCAACCCTAAACCCGGCTCCCACCACAGCCTCTCTGGTGGCAACCTTCGCATCACCCATCTCAATAAAGACGAAGATGCTGGGACATACCAATGCCTGGCTTCGAACTCCTTCGGGACTATCGTCAGCAGGGAGGCCAGCCTAAACTTTGCCTGTAAGTCATGGTCTGATCTCTGATCAAACCAACAGCATAGTTCAGGCCCAAACAATTAGGACATTGCAGACCTGATGATGCATCTTGTATGCTGCCCTTGTTCTCCTGGCTGATGACATGATCAAACTGGAAATGTTTCCCCTAAGGAGAGCCTAATCACTTTCTTGCACTCTCTCTTTCCTGTTTCTCTCTCACTTTGTCTCTCTCTTTCACACACAAACACACACATGTACTCAGGTTGTTCAGGGGCCAGATTCAGTCTCGCAGTCATGATCATATCCCTATATTTGATTGATAGGGAAATGTAGGGAATATGCAGAATTGCAATTAAATAAATACAAATAAATAAAATAGATGCAGTAAAACACTTTCATTCTTTGCACTCCTTAAAATAAATGTTTTGAAAGCAATGACTTGCAGCTAAGTCGTTCATTGGAAGCAGCATAGATGTGTCCTTCAAGGCATTTGATATCCCAAAAAACTGGTGTGTGCACTTTGGCAGTTGGTTGAAAGAATAAAAATGCTGTCTAATGGAGCAGTTGAAAGCAGTAAATTCATTTATAAATGTCCAGTTTTTCATTTTTACAACTTATTTTCACTTAGGAATAAGCATTGCAGTTACCAGATATTTGCTTGATGATCTCTAAAATTCACTTGATCATTTGACATGCTTTGACATGATTAGTTGAACATGGTTAACATGCATTCTTGCATTACTGTGGCGGTGTTAAACCACAGAACTCAAGGGGGCCATAGTGGAACCTTCAAAAGTCTGTTATTATTCAGATAAGTTGCTATAAATATTTTAACTTTAGCTTATTTGTTCTGCAATTTTCTTTTAAAACTGGTGCTCCACCATGACAGTAGTTCATTTGAAAGAGAAAAATCACCATAGAAGTAGACAGTTCACACTAAATTTAGGGTTCCTCCACATCTGAAATCTCAGTTTAACCACTGGTTATAGCACCCCTCGAGAAAACATTGAGAATGCAATGCATACGTGTTGTGTTATAAATTATGTGACCTGAAAAATGTTGGATCACAACGACACACAAAAATTGTGTTTTCATAACTAGAAGCCCCTGCATTCATGTACTTGTATAAAGTATCTTTCGGCATTTAGGTTTCGAACACAGCTGAAAGTCTCATCAAATACTCCAAATACTCAAATATTTTGTTTGACGAAAGCCCCTTTCTTTTCTATGTACGTAGATATATTTTCAGTTGAAATGGAATGTTGGTGTGGGACATATCAAAAACCATTGGTTTACAGTACATCACAGCTCTGCAAAGCCGTGGTATTCTATGTGATATATCACTGGTTGGTGCTTGGTGGTAGTAGCGGAAGAAAAAGCATTTTATTGAGAAAAAAACAAAAGTGTATATCCCTCTAAGCAGCTGAAGTCATCAATAGTGTTGGTACATTTTCCCAGAAGACTAGTAAATTTAAATGTGTGTATATCTTCTAAAATTTATTTTTATTGGCAAGGTCCTCTAAACTATAGGCATGGCAGAAATGAAACAAAAATATGATTCCATGCTAGTGAATAGGAAATGTTCAGTAGGAATCTTGTAGTTTTAAATGCTTTGCATTTGCCAAATCCAGTCCATTTGGTTGGCTTTTACATTGGGGAATTTATGTACTATACAGTAAATGTGAATTAATTACACATAATGGGCCCACATAAAAAATAAAATAAAAAAAAATAAGTTTTGTCCTTGGAAACAACCTCACAGTGTGGAAAATTCTATACCAACTTGCTCAAAAATCTCCCCCTAGCCCAACTAAAAAAAAATGGCAGAGAATTACACCAATTGGCTAATCCATCTTAGCATACGGCATCGATAACAAATGACTGATAGGCCTTTCTGATTAAATTCTAATTCACCACATTACCAGCAAGGCCACTGTCTGACAATGATGGCACCCCAAGTCAGGACCAATTCAATTCCATTTGGGGGGTGGGGGGCGTCTGCTGTCACCATAAGACGATTGGCTGACAGATCCATCAATCGTCGGTCTCTGACCTTACTAGGCTCCAGTTGTTGTCGTGTGGAGGGGGCACGCGACTCTGACTGCTGCACATCCATCTTCTTTATTACTCTCTCCATAGCTTAATTAACTCCGCCGCATGATGGAGTGGTGTGGGTTCAAGACAATAATTTAAAGGGCAGCTGATGTTATTAGATGGGATATTTTCTAATTTGGTATCTAATGCGGGAGAATTTGTAGAAGACGTTGGCGTGCATGACAATATCTAAAGTTGAATTCGAGAAGTCACATTTCCAACTTGAATATTTGAACATTCTTATGCTGAATAGGGGATGGAGGAAGATGTTGCTCTCAGTGCTCACCATTCGCTTTCATTACAATTTTCACTACAGTTTACTACTACTACAACTACAATTTTGAGACAATATCACATTTTTAATTATTTGATATAATTATATTTTATTACTATGAATATTTTTTACAAGATGAATCATGGTGCTGCAACACCCTCTTGATTTCCTTTACAGTACTGACCACAGAATGTGTATATCCTTATTTCTTGCTATGTAAAAACAATTAAACTTAATTATTTATTCATTTTATTATAATCTTAAATAAACACCACTGATAGCGAAGACTTTGTGCTGCATCTCAATCATGCATACCATCTTCTCATTTTCAAATTTCCTTGGGTCTTTAAGACTTCTCTTAATGTGCAATAGCAATTAAAGTTCTCTTTGACTTCATTTGCACAAATTAAAATTTATTAGCACACACAAGAGTGCAGTCAAAATAGTTTTATTGTTATTTTTTAATTATGTTTTAATATTTTTCTATTATTTACTACTACAATTTACTATAACTACTAAAATTTTTATAAAAATATAACAATTTATGATATATATTATATATATCTGTATATTTGATATAATTCTATATTTTTATAACTATAAATATTAATTACAATTTAGGTCATCAATTTAGGTCATCATGCTTCAACACTCTCTGAATCTCAGAAACATGCTGAATTCAGTGTTTTGAGTACAAAATGTCACCGTTTAAGCTTGTCATCTGGAAATCGAGCATCTGTGCTCACAGACTTTAGGGCAAATAATATTTTCAAACAATTCTTTTTTTTTTCTTTTTTTTTTTTTTTAGCACTGGTTGTAATATTGAGTGCAACTGCGCAACCAGTGTGTCCACGACAACACCCTAAAGTTTAAAGAGCACCTATTATGTTTTTTAAATGTGCCTAATTTTGTTTTAAAGATCTCATACAACAGATTTACATGCATCCAAGGTCAAAAAACACTTTAATTTGCTCATAATCTAAATTGCAGCATTACCTTTTCTTCCCTGTGTCAAAAACTACTCCTTCAGTGATCCGTCCTAAAGGATTCATTCTAAACTCCTCCTTTCAGAGAGCCTACTCTGCTCTGATTGGTCAGATGTCCCAGTCTGTTGTGATTGGTCTACCGCTTAGTGTAGTGTTTGAGGGCGGGTCAAAGCTGTTCGTGAGCAGCCAGTGAAGACAGAAGGCGGGTTTTTTTGTTACCAAATTACGTAGGTTAGTACAGGAATTAAGTCTGGATTTACTAATGACTCCTTTCAGGTGTTCAGAATCAGTTCTTTCTTTTGGGAGTCAATAACTCCATTTGTCGTGCACTTTGATTTTTGAAACTTTGCAGACTTTTTTACATTAACAAACAGCTATATAACACACTACATGAAAGGTAATATTTGATAAACCATAATAGGTGCTCTTTAAGCACTTGAGATATGGCAATGTTACATGTTACATGCTCTTTGTTGCAACACTCCTTGTTGGCAAAAATGACACTTATACACATGCCAATGGGATAAAATGTGTTGTTGCATATCATACTTTGCAATTCAAGCAAAACTGTTGCACTATCCCTGCATAAGGCTATAAAGAGCTCTGCAACTAAAGACTATTGGCTATTTAAGAAATAAAAAAAAAGGGCCTCCTTTATTTGAGGGCTAACAGTCTTATACAGGAATCTTTTAAGGCCGTTAGTGAAGTCTGAATTCAATGGTAACTTCAAGAAAGTAATTTAGCAGTTTATGATCATTTGATCCTGAGTGGTACTTAACTATGATTTTTTTTTTTTTTTTCATCTGGCATAATTAATTTATCAGACATATACAGGCAATATTTGAGTTTATATTTGCTATAGCAATCTTAACAGCAATAAGCATGAGTTTTGACTGTAATAAAGATAAAGTAGCAGTGATGTATGTCTTCATGTAGGGTATTCCAAATGGCCACATACTTTATAGGAGAGTAATGCTCTGTACTCTTCAGAGTACTCATTTCAGGTGCACTGCACTTCAGAGTGAGTAGAGCATAGTGATGCTTACTTTTGAATGGAAATCGCCCCATTTCATGGGGTTTTTAAAGTGTGTTCAATTTGTACAAGAGGGCATTATTTGTATTTATTATAAGGACTTTTAGCAGCTTCCTATTAGGACTAGGTTTAGAAATAATAGTAGTTCTTTAACTATGTTGTGTCGCTTAGAATGGATTTGTCTCTAAACAGCTCTGCCTTTTCTTTTCAAGTAAATTACTGTTGAAAATCACTTTATGTGTGAAAATACATTTACGGGTACTGTGGTGTAAGCTTGTATGTGCTTTTATGCACTTTCAAATATCAAATGTGCAGGTTATAAATCAAATTTCCATTGAATTTGAATAATGTTTTTTTTTTTTTTTTTTTTTCATTCTTTCTGAATAGAACGGGATGAATTAAGCAGATATTGAAAGGGTTGTAAGTAGATGCATAGGAAATGAGAAAAATTGTTAGTGTCAATGCACCAGTCCCTAAAGCAGTAATTGCATTCTGGGGAATTGCAGAATGTTTTTAATTAAAACACCACTGATAGAGAAGTCCGTGTACTGCATCTTAATAATATTACACATATACCATCTTCTCATTTTCACATTTTCTTGGGTCTTCATGAAGACCCCTTCCTTGATGTGCAATAGCAATTAAAGTTCTCTGATATAGTGAGAAATAACACTTCAGTTATGCATATCTTGCAATAACAACATGTTGAACAGTGCGGTGACAGGTTTGAATAGAATATTTTGCAGTCCGGATGATGTTATTGGAGGGGTCGGAGGATATTTAAGATATTACTTTTATAGGGTAGACTGGGGCTAGTTGTCACAAGAGCTGTATCTCTGTAATTTTGTCGATCTGAGTCAAAAGTCAATTTGCATGTATGCTTGTTTTCTGTAGCATGTTGACTTCATACATCTAGTTCAAAATTAGATATCCTACTCTTAAATTGGGATAGTTTTTGTGAATTCTTTCCTCCAAATTAAAATTCCAGCTTCGTCATATTCTTGGGATAGCTCTTGAATAAACAAGTGAACATAATAAACCACAATGAGATACATTAAATCAAGGAGAAACTTTGTTCTGATGTGGGAATTTAATCGAAAAGTTGAACAGTGTTCTTAGGACAAGGGTATCATAAATGTCAGGTTGGAGCAGGTTCTCACATTGAAGGAAGTTGTCATGGATTCTATTTCATATGTGTTGTCCATTTTTGCTGTTTTTAATAATTATTATATATTTCATAATTGTTTTACCATTAAAATGGTGATACAAACCATTAAATAGCCTTGTATACTACATTTTAAATATTGATACTATATGTTGTAAAAGATGGCTTTTATTTTACGTTTGATAGTATTTCATATTTTTTTTAAATGTAAATCTTCTTAAATGTAACAACGTGGTCGGCTATAGGGGTAATGTGTGTTAGATTCACTGTGTCTGGGCAATTACAGTGGAAATGTTCAATAGCTTCAATAGATTTGCCTATAGAGAAACTGACTCTAGGAAATATACACAGTGTGTTATACATGAGTAAAGCAGTGTAACAACTAGTCCTAGTCTCCCCTATTTGTACAGTTCATAAAAAAGACAGAGAGAAAAAGACCAGTTAATCAGACATCAAGCACTTTGATGGATTTCATTTTATTCCGTCTTTTTTGACAGGGAAAAACAGCTGGAGTTCCTGAGCCTCTCTGATTTGAGTGTTAAATCTCCTTGTGTGGTTGGAGGGCTGCATGAATCACCAGTCTTTATAAAGACACGACGGCTCAAGAGAGCTATGATAAGTTATGCTGGCATTTAAAAATCGCCCATGGTGGTGGCACATGATAGTCAGGTTCATTTAGATTACTGTACATCCCGTTCCGTCAGATCGTTTTTTTTTTTTTTTTTTTTTTAACCATACAGTAAATTTGTTATGAAATAAAATTTGACTGAATATTTTTGGGGGATGTCTTCAAATAAATAAGGGACCCTAACTGAACTAAATTATGTTACTTTATATATATATATATGGTATACTGAGGCTTTTTGTCTCAATTACAAGAATGTTTCTGAATTCTACCCTCCAAAGTAAAACATTTTCTGTCATCATTGTGTTCAAGGGTCAATATTATGAATGCAGATTTTTACCCGAATGTTTAAGTGTGCTCTTTAGACAAATGTATTATTTATGAAACTCAGTTCGGAGCAAATTGTAACATTTTTATCAGGGTAGCTTGTCGCATATTTTAAATGTCAAATTTTTTTACAATGTATAAATTACAATATTTGCTGGCCAAATTTTCTTATATATATATATATATATATATATATATATATATATATATATATATATATGTATATCTATTTCCTTTTGTGTGTGTGTGTGTGTGTGTGTGTGTGTGTGTGTGTGTGTTTCATAAATCACTTCGTGTCTCATGATTGTTTTACTTTTTACATTTTGCTGAAAACGCCTATAATAGAGTGTAACAGTCAGGTTCCAGAAGTAAAAATCCCAATAATTTTTTTTGCCATAGATGAATTGATTTTTAACAATAACTTTGTTAGTCTGTGGTATATGCTTCTGTTGAAGCCATCCATCTGCGTTATTTCAACTTTGTTTAAAAATCACGTTTAATAGCGGAATTCCTGGTGAACAACTACATTACCCCTGGTACAGCAGAGAAAGATCCACCAATCAGAGAACCGCGGCCAAGAAAGCCCACAAAATAAGACCGAAGCAACCACCCACTTGATGAGATATGTATCTTTTTTCTGGGAAATATTGTGAAAATGCTCAATAGCTTTTATTGTAGTATTGTAGCTATGACTTAAAGCTGCACTACAAAACTTTGTGCTCTCTAGCGACATCGTGTTTCGACACTGCTCCTCTGGCAGATGAATTTCATGATTTGAGGTTACCTGGACATTGCCTGTATTTGATCATGACTGGAGATATTCAGAGCCGGAGTCATAACGTGCTGTTTTCATGTTGATATTATGTTATATGGTTAAACATTAAAAAATTAAATAATACTTGCTTTGATAAAGATAAACAACACTCTTATTTACATATTTTGAATGAATTGTATAATTTTCTGACACTATGTAAAAGCGCTTTGACTGTAGAGAACAGGGGACTCTCCTGAATCACCACCAGTTACAAACATTTAATATGATTATTCATCTAATCCATTAATCTAGTGTGTTGGGCATTTCTCCACTTGAGCTTCATGAGTTGAACCCCGGCAAAATTAACCGCTTTAAAATAGGCTAAATACCTCATTCAAATGCATCCTATTTATACATGAGATTCATCAATATATCTACAACATTTATAGAACAACTTACATCTGCACAACGAAATGATTGAACGTGAATTTGAACTTAATGACGCACTAGTCAGAATATGCCTATGCGTAATTTGCGTTGTGAATACGTGGTTTCCATAAGAAACACGCAATGGCTGTGTCTCGTTTTGAAGGCTGCATCCTCCAGAGGTCGCATTTGTCGCCAACATACGTCATCGAGGCTGTCTTGTTTCAGAAAAGCGAGTAGGACACTTCGAATGCAGCCTTCGAATGCGACCTTCTTTCACGGGAATTCAGAGGATGCATGAGGTGTATCCTTCGTGTGCACTCACAACCCACATTTCTTTGCTTCAACGGAAATGTCTAAAATAATGACACCAATTTGCCCGTAAATATAATGTTCAGACGCAAGGAATGTTAATTCCCAAGCTGAAGTACCTCAGTAGATGGGTGCAGAGTATATAATATGTATAATTATATTAATATATAATTAAAATAAAGTATTAGACTAAAAGTACAACTGTAAAATCTATTTTCTTTTCAATTTACATTATTATAACTCTCCTAAAATGTACCTCATACATTCCTTTCCAGAGGGACTTTATTCCCTTCTCACTTAAAGCACTCGTGCTTGTTAAAGAGTGGCGTGCTGTCATAGTAACCATGTTATGTTCCGTTTCTGTTTGTCCTACGAAGGCCATCTCGTTTAAACGAGATTTGTTTAAAGGAGGACACTCGGTATACCGCAGCCTTCAAAGGACACATCCTACCTAGCATGCAGCTTTCCAAACAAGACACAGCCAATGTGTCCTTTCATGGAAAATGAAAAGCATGAAGAATACTAACTTCTAAACTTCTAAAAAGTAGCTTAATACTTCCGTCTATACATTATTTTTTCTGGAGCTCAGGTTTTTCACAACAAGGACAGTAGGCCTATGTACATTTATACTGTATGTTTGATACATGTTTAAATTAGAAAATATGTATAATTTTTTTTTCTAAATATTTGAATATTTGATAGAATATTTGATGTTACAGTTTGACACTTTTGATCCATTTAGCATGTCATCATCATGTAAAAGATATTACTTTCGTTGACTACAATTTTATGTCATTTTTGAGTAAAACTGACTAAAATTAATGAATATGACATGACAAAATATTGAGTATTTTAAAGGACATTTTCGTCAAAAGACTAAAGCTGTAACAAATGAAAAAATGAAAAAAGGAACACGGCAGTTGATAAAGCAAGTGAAACTGTAGGCCTAAAAACATTGTAAACTAAAAACATAAAACGAGCAATAATGGGGATAAAATATACTTTATTAAACATGAAAATAATATGTACAAGAAGTCAGTTTCAGAAGTCATATGTATTAGTAAACATGCACAGTAACTTCCCTTGACAACTGATTGCGTTCTTTAAACACACGGGTATTGTTCGATTCATAAAAGCATGACAAACCTACCAGACAACACACTGTATCCAATTCCAAGCATTATAGCAGGTAAACAACATCGCAAAATGGATAACAGATAAACATCCATTCAGACTGCAGTGATACCATCCTGAACTGCATGATTGTGACTGACTGAACTAAACAGTGTCCTCAGCCGGAACACATGACAGCCGGCACTTCTTTCCTGTGTTTATGGACATGGCGTCATGATGCAAAGAGGAATGACATAAGCCAGCGATTTTGCACCAAATCCGACCCGACAGCTCAGAATACAAATTATTTTTATAGGCTTACTGTAAGGGGGTTCAGTGGAAAGGAGGAGGCGAGAACCGGCTTAAGAATATAAATAATAATGTAATAATAAACTTAACCAAAAACACACAACCATAAACACACAGTACAGCTGCCTGCAATTCTCTCTCTCTCAAACTGTCGTCCCCGGCCGCCTTTATCCCTCACGCGCACCATCAGGCTGATTGGGGACCAGGCGTGCGTCATTCCAGCCCGGCCCCGCCCTCCTCGGCTCTACACTCCTCCCGGCGTTGCCTCAGGCCGGGGAGCCCCCGGCATGACATACATCCCCCTTCCTCTCCGGGGGGCGTGCCTTGCGCCCCGACTGCCGGCGGGTCATCCCCACCTTCCTCAACCTAGGAGGAGACAGGAGGGGAAAAAACAACAACAAGACAAAATAGGCGAGGGAAAGGCCAACACGGAGCGACAGAGAGAGAGAGAGGAGAGAGAGAAAAAGAAACTCACTGGTTCTCTGATGCGCTGTCGCGTGGTCCTCGATCACTCCTCCACCCTCTCAGGCAGACGGCAGCCACTCCTCCCCGGGCAGACCGGAGTCAGACCTCCGACCCCCAGCGGACAGAACACCCCTCCGCGTTCCCGGCGTCCCGTGGGGACACTCCTCCGCCCCTGGCAGCGGCCCTACCACTCCAGGCGGTCGGGGAGTCGCTTCCCTCCTCCCCCCGCGGACGGCGGCCTTCTCTCGACCCCTCTGCATTCCCGGGGGACGGCAGGGCACTCCTCCGCCCCTGGCAGCGGCTCCCTCACTCCAGGCGGTCGGGGAGTCCCGTCCCCACTCGCCTCGCGGACAGCGGCCGTTCCCCGCGTCCGGGTGGTCGGGCTACTCCGTCCCCTGTTGGATGGCAGCGGCGCTCCCCTATGTGGACGGCAGTGTCGAGGACTCTGTGACAGGAATCCCTCCTCCTTTCCGGGTTTCGGCACCAGTGTAAGGGGGTTCAGTGGAAAGGAGGAGGTGAGAACCGGCTTAAGAATATAAATAATAATTTAATAATAAACTTAACCAAAAACACACAACCATAAACACACAGTACAGCTGCCTGCAATTCTCTCTCTCTCGAACTGTCATCCCCGGCCGCCTTTATCCCTCACGCGCCCCATCAGGCTGATTGGGGACCGGGCGTGCGTCATTCCAGCCCGGCCCCACCCTCCTCGGCTCTACACTTACCTAAATGAATCGGGGTAATGTAAGGACATTGTTTTGAACACTGATTGTTTACGCACTTAATCAATAATGACAATTTGTTAATTTTTTACAAAAAAATCTTATATATTGCAGCTTTAAATATACTGTATGTGGCACAATTTGAACAAGGGGGCTTTAAGAAGCTGGTACATATTTTTTTATTTGTTTTATTTATTTATTTTTTTTATGGAGTTTTAGCAGCTTCCTGTTAGGGCTAGGTAAAAAAGTGTCTCTTATTGTGGATATAATATATGGGATATTACAATTATTAGTAATTTCAGTAAGTAGTTTTATTAAATAGCTATATTTCAATAAAAGACTTTCCAATTTGACAATTTTTATAATAACACTATTATTGTATAATAATAAAAAACCTAGTGTACAAAAAAGAAAGGGTTTAGATTAGTTTGTACAGTAGCTTTATTTTAAAATAATTGTTGCCTGTCCCTTAGTTTGTGCATGTGTTAAAATGCTTTGTATTTTACAACACTGCATTTCCTTAGCATGAACTGCTCAAATGAATACCACCATCTGGATTCCCTCAGCCCCACATGGTAATGGGGATGTGCACGCATGTATTCTTTTTCAAGTTGTCCCTTTGAGCAAGTGGTTGGTGCGACATGCTTTTATGCCACATTTCTTCAGGCAAAATAAAGAAGTGAATGGTTTCAGCAGTGTATACTACAAGAAGCATGTGTTTAAGTACCCCCTCTCTTTCTTTCTGTCCATCGCACAATCATTCTTTTTGAAAGACCTCAGCTGCATGCTATCCTGGAGTACTTACTTTAAACAACAAAAGTCCCTTTGCTCTTTTTTGCTTATGTCTTGAAGTGATCCCTCGTAACCTCCCCAAAAAGGCAGACAAAAACAAAAAACAACACAGTGACATCAAAATACAGTTGTCAGTATCCCAATTCAGGTACACCTACCACAGTCAAAACTGCTGTGCCTCACTCACTCTGACGGTGACCATATGTCCCCTCTCAAATTCACTATGGCTTTTATCTCTATCCAAAATATACCCAAAAAATACATTATTTTCTTTTTTCTCTTTCAAATTAATTCAGTACCTTAGATGTTGAATGTGTTTGTCCACTTTGTTCTTCTAGGCTCACAATTGTATGGCTTCTATTAGGCTTTTATCTAACATCCTGTGTTTCATTGACATGAAAGTGGCAGTCCAGCCCTTTGTTGCCTCCCCAGATTGTATCCGATAGGCTTATAATCACAAGTGCTCAAGAGCAGTTTTTTTTTTTTTTTTTTGGCTGGTTGTTCACATGCCATGATCTAGTAGAATTTTGCTTAAATTTTAGCAGCATTTGAATGAATAATTTCCCAAAAAATGAAAATTCTGTAATTATTTACTCACCCTCATGTCATTCCAAACCTGTATGCCTTTGTCTTTTCAGTGGAACACAAAGAGATTTTTTCCCCCAGAATTTTTGATGCAGTTACAATTAATGTGAACTGGATTGTTCTTTTAATTTAGTTTCTTTTCAGTCATTTGTTTTCTTTGTTTATGGAAAATCATTATTTTCAATGAATCGGTTGATGGAAAAAAGCTCTGAAGTTAGTGAACTTCTACCTTCATTAACTGTGAACTGGATTGTTCTTTTCATTTAGTTTCTTTTCAGTCATTTGTTTTCTTTGTGTATGGAAAACCATTCTTTTCAATGAATTGGTTGATTGAAAAAATGCTCAGAAGTTAGCGAACTTCAAAATGAAGGTGTTCCAGGAGAGCTAGGAGCTTAAATTTAATTATGTTTCTCACCCAAAGCTATTGTTTGAATTCTGAAGACTTGGAATATAGCAAACGAGTCATAGGAACCACCTTTTATTTGTATGGAGTTTATGTCATGTTTTAAACCTGAAAGCTCCAGTCCCCAATTGTAATTGCTTGGAAAAGAGCAACCAGTACATTCTTTAAAATATCTCCTTTAAGGTTCTACATAAGAGATAAAGTCATGTGGGTTTAAAATGACATCACCACACAAACCTAACATTTTTGGGTTTCAATTATTCCGTTAAAAGAATGATACAAAACTTTTGTAATATGTGCAAACTTACAGTATGTATACAAATATAATGCAGTTAAATATTTATGTCTGCTTATAAACCCTGAACACTTCTTATATGTGAAATTCTCTTCAACCTCTCTTCCACCTGAATTGCTCAAACACCTGCATCCCTAGTTTATATTCCTGCCATTTGGTTTTTGTCACTAAAAATCATTATCTTTTAAAATGTACTACATCCGAATTGATAACCAGATACTGAAATGGAACTTCTGTAATTTCCTCTCAAAACAAAGAAATATGACATTGTGTCACATTAATATGAACAAATGATGAATAATTAGTATGCCTCATTCCCGGCTGTGACCTGACATTCATAAGGGTAATTAGCTTGCAAGTATTACAAGTATTACCAATCTGTCAATAAGCTTCATACAATTCATGACACATCTGTGACTTGAATTCATTTTGGTGGCCTTTGGAAACTGAGCATTTGGTGGGCTTTTGGGAAAAGGGGCCAGCTGTCCCGATACAGATTTTAAAGTCTAATTTAAGCACTGCCTGTTTATAAAAGCACTTTTAAACAAGCACAAATGGCATCAAAGACGCATTATAAGTCAGTATGAATTTCATTGTAATTTAGTGTAATTTCTTATGCATTTAATATCATCCGTTAAAGATTAAATAAGCAGCATGGCTTCAACAGCTCATTGATGCTGATTCTCTCAGTCCCAGTGAAAAAGCAATTACAGAAATTACTTCTTTATTACAAAGTGTTCACTGCATAGGTACAATGCTTTACCACAAAGTCACATATTAATCTGTGAAAAATTCTCAAGAATTGATTTTCCTAATAGGAGAACAGTGTCTCAAATTGCTATCGGCTCCCGGTGTTAAAAATAAATTTATGTTTTAAGAAATAATTAGGCTAAGTCTCCTAATAGACTTGTCCCCAAGCCCACATGTCACATCCTAGCTGACCTTATAGTCCTCTTCATAAGCCATTGAGCTCCATAATTTCACATTTAAATCTGGCCCTGAAGCAGAACCAGTCAGTAGCCGGTGTTTTAGGGGGAAGTGATTGCAGGGAGTGAGGAGGTTTTAGCATCAATATAGCCCATAAAGAGCCTCTTCATCCCTGCATCAGTGCTCCAGGTGACACCACAGCACCATAAACCATTGGAGAGTAGGTTAATGTGGGTTAATTCATCAGATTTGAGCAATATGTGCCATTAAATGTCACTGGTTAGCATGTAGCACAGTGTTGGCGAAGCTACTTTGCAACTTGTCAAGCTATAAGCTTCTTATAATGTAAAGTATTTCAACTGCAGTTAAAGGAATGGTTCACTCAAAAATAAAAAGTCTAAAATATCATTTTATCACCCTTATGTTGTTCCAAACCCATTTTACATTTTTTCTTTCTTCCGTGGAACACAAACAGAGATGTTGGGCAGAATGTTCTCAGTCACCATTGACTTTAATTGCATCCTGTTTTCTTTTTTTTTTTTTTTTTCTTGTTCAATAAAGGTGAATGATGACTGAGACTGTCATTCTGCTTAACATCTCCTTTTGTGTTCCACAGAAGAAAGAACAGGTTTGGAACTGATGAGTAAGTAAATGATAACAGAGTTTTAATTTTGGGTGAATTACACCTTTAATCTACCCTTTTAAAAAAGCAGTTAGCTACAGTACAAGCTGCAAATAAATAGTATATGTAAAAAAGTGCATATATATATATATGTGTGTGTGTGTGTATATATATATATATATATATACGGTATGTATATACACACACACTACCGGTCAAAAGTTTTGAAACACTTACTCATTCTTTATTATAATTGGGGTTTTTTTTCTTTTTTTTTTTTTTTTTTTTTTTCACATTTTAGAATAATAGAAAAGTCATTAAAACTATGGAATAACATAAATGGAACTATGGGAATTATGTTATGATTAAACAAAATCCAAAATAAATCAAAACTGTGTTATATTTTAGCATCTTCAAAGTAGTCACCCTTTGCCTAGAATTTGCAGACTTGTACTCTTGATATTTTCTCAACCAGCTTCTTGAGGTATCACCCTGGGATGCTTTTTAAACAGTATTGAAGGAGTTCTCATCTATATGCTGGGCACTTATTGGCTGCTTTTCTTTATTATTTGGTCCAAGTCATCAATTTCAAACCTTTTTTTTTTATAATGAAATAAATTAATATGGTGGCACAATTATATTTTTGTCTACAAAACTAATTTCAAACATTTAAGCATCCGCCTTCAGATCAAAAGATTTTTAAGATCATGAGAAACATTTCGGTCAAGTGTTTCAAAACTTTTGACCGGTAATGTGTATATATATATATATATATATATATATATATATACAGGTGCATCTCAATAAATTAGAATGTCGTGGAAAAGTTAATTTATTTCAGTAATTCAACTCAAATTTTGAAACTCGTGTATTAAATAAATTCAATGCACACAGACTGAAGTAGTTTAAGTCTTTGGTTCTTTTAATTGTGACGATTTTGGCTCACATTTAACAAAAACCCACCAATTCACTATCTCAAAAAATTAGAATACATCATAAGACCAATAAAAAAAACATTTTTAGTGAATTGTTGGCCTTCTGGAAAGTATGTTCATTTACTGTATATGTACTCAATACTTGGTAGGGGCTCCTTTTGCTTTAATTACTGCCTCAATTCGGCATGGCATGGAGGTGATCAGTTTGTGGCACTGCTGAGGTTGTATGGAAGTTCAGGTTTCTTTGACAGTGGCCTTCAACTCATCTGCATTTTTTGGTCTCTTGTTTCTCATTTTCCTCTTGACAATACCCCATAGATTCTCTATGGGGTTCAGGTCTGGTGAGTTTGCTGGCCAGTCAAGCACACCAACACCATGGTCATTTAACCAACTTTTGGTGCTTTTGGCAGTGTGGGCAGGTGCCAAATCCTGCTGGAAAATGAAATCAGCATCTTTAAAAAGCTGGTCAGCAGAAGGAAGCATGAAGTGCTCCAAAATTTCTTGGTAAATGGGTGCAGTGACTTTGGTTTTCAAAAAACACAATGGACCAACACCAGCAGATGACATTGCACCCCAAATCATCACAGACTGTGGAAACTTAACACTGGACTTCAAGCAACTTGGGCTATGAGCTTCTCCACCCTTCCTCCAGACTCTAGGACCTTGGTTTCCAAATGAAATACAAAACTTGCTCTCATCTGAAAAGAGGAATTTGGAACACTGGGCAACAGTCCAGTTCTTCTTCTCCTTAGCCCAGGTAAGACGCCTCTGATGTTGTCTGTGGTTCAGGAGTGGCTTAACAAGAGGAATACGACAACTGTAGCCAAATTCCTTGACATGTCTGTGTGTGGTGGCTCTTGATGCCTTGACCCCAGCCTCAGTCCATTCCTTGTGAAGTTCACCCAAATTCTTGAATCGATTTTGCTTGACAATCATAAGGCTGCAGTTCTCTCGGTTGGTTGTGCATCTTTTTCTTCCACACTTTTTCCTTCCACTCAACTTTCTGTTAACATGCTTGGATACAGCACTCTGTGAACAGCCAGCTTCTTTGGCAATGAATGTTTGTGGCTTACCCTCCTTGTGAAGGGTGTCAATGATTGTTCTCTGGACATGATTGTGTAGCCTAGTGAACCAAACTGAGAGACCATTTTGAAGGCTCAGGAAACCTTTGCAGGTGTTTTGAGTTGATTAGCTGATTGGCATGTCACCATATTCTAATTTTTTGAGATAGTGAATTGGTGGGTTTTTGTTAAATGTGAACCAAAATCATCACAATTAAAAGAACCAAAGACTTAAACTACTTCAGTCTGTGTGCATTGAATTTATTTAATACACGAGTTTCACAATTTGAGTTGAATTACTGAAATAAATGAACTTTTCCATGACATTGTAATTTATTGAGATGCACCTGTATATATATATATATATATATATATATATATATATATATATATATATATATATATATATATATATATATATATATATATATAATTTAAACAGCAACACTTAACACTTAATGCATAAGGTATCATGAACTAACAGTGAAAAAAAACAGTACATTGGTTACCAGCATCTTTGTTTATTAATCTTTGTTAATGTTAGTTTACACAAATATAATAATGAATTGTTAGTTCATTTTAATTTATAATGCATTAACTAATGTTAACATATACAACTTCTGATTTAAAAAATGCATTAGTATATAATAACATTTACTTAGAATTTGCTGTAAAATTATTGTTCATTGTTAGTTCATATCAACTAATGTAGTTAACGAATATTTTCAAATGGAACTTTATTGTAAAGTGTTGCCATTTACACTAATTATTTTACCACTAATAGATTATTAATTATATTAGTGGTTATTATTTTGCCTCCAATAGAACTATCATTTACATAACTCGGAAACATTAAAAGCAGCATTGTACTAAGTATTATATTATTTTTATAATAATAATTTGTGTAATTATTATAAAATTATTGTAATAATTCTAATAATATTTTTTGCGCAGTATATCGCTATAAAAAAAGAAGACGTGAAATGGAGTGCAAGTATATGCACAGTTAATAAGTTAATCTTTTTTTTTTTTTTTACTCTAATGCAACATGCGAATGAATCAATCCACAAAAAAATATTTGAGATGGAGTAGGCATTATTGCAAATGTGTTTGAATATTACCTAATTCATTCAGTTCATTGCAAAATAGCAATTTTGTTACAGCTAGTCATTAGAAGTAGCAGCATGTTACTGGTAAAATATAATATTGTTACTTTTAGTTAGTTAGTCCACAAAATTAATGAGGCATAATAATTGGCACTGCTTCATAAAGCCTAGTTTACAATGGACAAGAAAATTCAACATATAAAAGCACTCTTTACCATTATTTTGTTAGAAGCTTTCTTGATGAGGTCAGTTGTAAGGGTTTCTAGAACATGACTCATTCATGTAAAGGAATTTGTGAACTTTGATGCACTTTTCAGCTGAGTGACTGTAGAATCCCTTTGAGGAAGATGACAGCAGGGGATCGCAAGCTGACTTTATTCTTTCGAATTTAAAAGCTTGCTGGTCTGGCAATTTTTTTTACATCAGCATCTATATTTTGGATCCATAAATTGCAACAGGGATGTCATAAAAACTCTCTTCTGTGATCTAAATTAGAAGTTCTATACTGGTTTTTCTTCAGGACCAAGATTTATAAATTGGCCTCGAGTGGTTACCCAACACAGTAAGTAAACAATAATGGCCTTAAAATAAAACATTGCAATTATTCATATTAGCCAAGAACTGCAAAGATCTAACATTGTGCTAAATTATTAGCATGACATACTGTAGGCTAAATAGGAAAAATGACAATTTTGTTTTCTAGATGTCTCCTGAATTTCTAAGGTGTCATGCTCTCATGGCAGTTAATAATTCACCACACAAATAAAGCTGTGGTTGGCATATCCTTTCTGCTGTATTTTAAGTAGTCTGGGTCATATTTTATTTTTCCTGGTGTGTTTTTCATGGTTTTCAATGATGAGGGAGTATCACACAATCTGTCCACGTTGGCATCTAATTAATTTGGCTACTGCAGCTTCTACCAAGTGACAGATTAATATGAGCCAAAATGTTTGATTGGACAATCCTCCTTTTGAACTGCAAAATATATGGGAAGCATTTTCTCATTTTAAAAGTAGATAACTTTTTTTTCCAGCTCACCAGTTGAGAATCACACTTTATCAGGTGGTAATTAAGCAAATTAGTTCTTTAAGCCTCGAGATTTCCATTTCTCACAAAAATCCACAGTGGCAAAGCAGTTTTGTTAAAATAAATTTGTTATGTCTAGTACCTATTTCATAGTTGCATCATTCTTCTACATATAAATCCATGTACTGTATTCAATCTGCCTTTATGAAATACCTTTCCCAAAGATTTTCGGCAACAATTCCGCAAGGGACAAGCTAGAAACTGTTGTGACTTGCTATTGTTTCCCGTCAGTTGTCAAACATATATTAGTTTCAGCTGAAAGTACATTTAGTTTTTGATGCTTTTTTTTTTTTTTTTTTTTTTTTTTTGGAATGGCTTTGTAATGGTTTGTCAGCACACTTTGTAATGAATAAAATTCAAAGGGGGGCTGATATCTGCAGGAGCCATTAAAAGCACTTATGTGTGGCCCGCACTTAGCAAAACAATGCCACAGTCAAGGTGCAGCGAACTGCAAGAGCACTCTTCTGTTCGAAGGGACTCAATTGATTTTGTCCTCTTCTTAGTCCAAATCTCTTAACCCTCATAAAATAACATTGCTTATGATTAGAGATTGTAGAGTTTTAGGATTGAGCTCTCTGTGTAAGCTTTTACTGTGCGATCTTGGCTTGTTAGTGCCAGTAATTATTTTGTTGTTTCTTCTGTATTCTGTTTTCAGCTGTATTCTGTATTATAATTACAATCAGAACACCTTAATGGAATAGTTCACCCAAAAATTTTTTTTTTTTTTTGTCATCAATTATGTTGTTCCAAATCCCTATGACTTTCTTTTATGGAACAGGAAAGTTGTTTGGCAGAATGTTAGTCTCAATCACAATTTAATTTCTTTGCATCTTTTTTTCCATACAATTAAAGTAATAGTGACTGAGGCTAACATTCTGCCAAACATGTCCTTTTGTGTTCCACAGAAGAAGACAAAAAGGCTTAGGGGTAAAATATATTAGCACAGAATTAAAATTTTGGGGTGAACTATGCCTTTATCACTGGCCCTGGCAACCACCAACAGCACCCTACCATTGTGGGAGCAAGTTTTGGATGGGCAAGCACAACTCACATTTCCTTCAGAGAAAAAAATCTAATTTCACTATGATATTCAAAGAACAGCAGGATGTCATATCAATAATTCCTGCTAGACACTTCCCCAGTTTCCCAATGGCTGTCTCTTTGGCCCCTTCCTTTTGCTTTAACTTTTATCCTCAAACTTTTTTTCATGTATTCAAGTTTGAATGAGCAAGAGGCTTGAGCTTTCTTAATAAACAGACACAATGGGTGGTGATATAGCCTCTAGTCCAGCTAAAGGCTATATTACCACTCCTTTATACACACTACTTCAAGGCTCCATCTTTGTGTGAATCACTGATAGTAGCGTAAAATCACGTGGAATGTGCTGTATATATTTTCATTAACTGACAGTCATTTCTGCATCTCTGCATAAATGTATTACAAAAAACTGGGGAATCTGTCATTATTTCAAGTTCTCTCTCAATTCCCCCTCTCTTTTCTTCTTTCAGACTTGGAAAACTTCAAAACACACAGGCGGAGTTCCGTGTCTGTCCGGGAAGGGCAAGGAGTGGTACTTCTCTGCGGTCCACCCCCTCACTCGGGAGGTCAGTCATTTGTCTTCTGGCAATAAAATGTCCTTTAAAATTAGGCAGTATTTCATCATGCCAAATTCAATCATTGAAGACCAATTCAGTGGGTGTGGTGTCAGGTCTCGGAGTGGTGTTTATTTAAACTAAAATTAACAATAAAAATTCTAACAGCGAAAATAAAGTGTCTAGACCAGGGGTCCCCAAACTACAGCCCATGGGCCGAATACGGTCCTCCGAAATGTTTTGACAGGCCTGCGGAGCCATGATTGTCACACGTTTGGACTGGCCCACACTGGAACCGTGAGAATGTTTTGGTGGCCTTTCATGCCTGTAAGACTGACTATAGTGTGAGCCAATAACATTCGAGTGCAGGTTGTTAAGGAGCATATCATTGGTTTCACCCGCTGAACGAATACGCCACTTCACTGAAGTTCAAGTCGGTCATTTGAGTCTGAACGAGATAAGACGTCTCATTCATGAAGGAACTGAATGTACTGGTGCACTTGTTCAGGAACTAAATGCATGAATCATTCATCATTATCAAGAATCTGCTGAACAACTAAACGAGAGGAGGAGGCAAGTCATTTGTTCAATTCGGCAATCTTGTTCAACAAGAAAATGGGCCAGATGAATTATGAATAAAATGGAGTGAAAAACAACTTATTACAATGGCATACAGACCTTAGTGAAACTCATAATTATTTGTTATGCTAGTATTGTCTTTTTTATTTTTTTTTTTTTTTTGTAGAGCTAGATAAAAACTCATGATCAGCAGTTCACAGTATGATAGATATGCTCTGATGACATTTGTGGGGAAACGCTTATGATGCTTAAACACTCTGCAGTGCTGAAGTCTCTTAGTAGAATTGTTGAGATGCAAATTTTAATAAATGATAATTAGACTTTTTCAGATTGTGAATAACGCTTTTTCCTCATTCAGAGTGTTAAAGACAGTCATTTGGTGCCATCTACTGGCGCAAATGTGTAATTTGCAGAAATGGTCAATGAAATCTGAACTAATCTTTTTGGTGAGCAGATTAAAAAGACTGCAATCACTGAGATTAATCAAAATCATCACCAGTAGAGGATAGAGTACTTATTACAAATTATTTGAGCCAATGGATGGATCCACTAATGTAAGATGAAGTAGGCAAAAATGTTACATTTCACACAGATTTTAAGTGTTTTTCTTGTTAGCCTACAACAGTAGAACGTAATGAAAGTTCTGTTAAAATGACTGGAAATGAATTCTGTTAATGGACATGAAATATTGATTTGAACTGAAATTATTTTATTAGCTATTTGGTTAGTAGAGTCAGCAAAGTGATATGAGAAGTAGAAAAGATGGCTCGCAATACCTGGATGACCAGTGAAATATCTGTTTATCACTGGGAGTGCAGTCATTATTCAGAAATATCAGACTACTGGATGCTGCGATGGACCAATCAGAATTGAGTATTCTGTAGAGCCGTGTAATAAAGTGCAGAAATTAAAAGGGGGTGCATGGTGTCCTCACCATGATCAGGGATCATGAAGGTAGGGGAATGCAGATCAGGGTTTGATCAATATAAAGACGGGGCCTAGTGGGCGCACACACTCCCTTCTTTGTTCGGGATGTGAGGTGCGGCAGCTTCTCTTCAGCTTCTCTTTTTTTCTCTGCATGTTTTCGCCAAAATTATTTTTTTTATTAAAACATTTCATTACCTTGATGCATCTTTTTTTTATCTCGTCTTCATTATCGAAAAACCTTAGTAATGTCATTGACGAGATTCACACTACTTGCAGATTTCATTTACACTTCTTTTTCCAGAGAAGAGCTTTTCCCTTGGTGCTATGGCTGTCTAATCCACAGCACATATAATCCCATCAGTACCTCTCAATTCTCTGATAGCGTGCATAGGCAAGCCCTACCACCCTCTCGAGACACTGCTGTTTGTGCACATGCCCTCTTCCAACTTCACCTGCCTCTTGTCTTTGACTATACAGAGAAAGGGATGCAGTTTATAGGACATAGTATATAGCAGTATACACTGGCAGCCAAAAGTTTAGAATAATGTTCAGATTTTGCTGTTTTGGTAGGAAATTGGTACTTTAATTCACCAAAGTTGCATTCAGCTGATCACAATGTATAGACAGGACATTACTGATGTAAAAAACAGCACCATCACTATTTGAAAAAGTCATTTTTGATCAAATCTAGACAGGCCTCATTTCCAGCAGCCAACACTCCAACACCTTATCCTTGAGTAATCATGCTAAATTGCTAATTTGGTTCTAGAAAATCACTTGCCATTATATCAAACACAGTTGAAAGCTGTTTGGTTCATTAAATGAAGCTTAACATTGTCTTTGTGTTTGTGTTTGTTTTTGAGTTGCCACAGTATGCAATAAACTAGCATGTCTTAAGGTCAATATTAGGTCAAAAATGGCAAAAAAAAGAAACAGCTTTCTCGAACCTCGTCAGTCAGTCATTGTTTTGAGGAATGAAGGCTATACAATGCTTGAAATTGATTTCAATTTCAAAAAGATTTCATACAAAGGTGTACACTACAGTCTTCAAAGATAAAGGACAACTGGCTCTAACAAGGACAGAAAGAGATGTGGAAGGTCCAGATGTACAACTAAACAAGGAAATAAGTACATCAGAGTCTCCAGTTTGAGAAATAGATGCCTCACATGTCCTCAGCTGACAGCTTCATTTAATTCTACCCGCTCAACACCAGTTTCATGTACAACAGTAAAGAGAAGACTCAGGGGTGCAGGCCTCATGGGAAGAATTGCAAAGAAAAAGCCACGTTTGAAACAGAAAAACAAAAAGAAAAGGTTAGAGTGGGCAAAAAAAAAAAAAAAACAAACAAAAAAAACAGACATTGGACAACAGATAATTGGAAAAGAGTGTTATGGATCTTAAAAATGGTGCCAACAGTGTTGCTTGTTAGAGGAAATGCTTTGTTAGCGGTTATTGCACAATATATGCTAGTAGCACTAAAGGGAAAATCACCTATGAATTGATGCAAAATTATCTGATGGAAATAGGGCTTGTCAGTAATTCCGCTGAATAGGGTTGATGTCAGGGTAGCCTACTAGAACTTTCGGAAGCAACAATTTTTTTGTCTATGGTAAAATACTTTCTCCTATCCCAGTATAATATACAAAGATAACTATAAGCCAGGTTTGTTGGTTGACTTCCAAAAGAGTGTAAACTTTGTGGTGCTTTTAAAATATTGCTCTGTTGGTTTGAGCAGTCTGACATGTCAACTTTTGGATCAACCACGTGATCCAAAAAAATGACGCGTGTTTGGGGTGGGACTACCTGTTTGTTAGACCAGTGGGGTATTCGGGGAATGTTTGGGAAACCTGTTTGTCATCAGTTTTGCAAATCCGGTTGGTGCCGTAAGTGACACAGAAATTACACATTTCACAAATAACCTTGTGTGTAAGCCATGCCCATTACCTAACTAATTAAACTGCCTAATGAATATAGAAGTTTTATTTATTTTTTATTTTTTTTCTGTTGTCATGTTCCATACTTTGTCATGATTTAATGCTTTAAGATACAAGACAGAGGGGTTGTGATGTCAAATTTGTCGAATTGAAAACCATCAAGCCGACCAGCCTGGCCAGACTTGGAGATGAGCGTAGACCAGAAAACCTTTGGCTGTGTAAATCTCTTTTTCAAGAGTTTATATATATATATATATATATATATATATATATATATATATATATATATATATATATATATATATATATATATATGTTCCATAATATTATCTTATAACAGAGGCTCCTGGCTAGCAAAATAGGACATAGGACTCTAGCAGAAGAATCACATTTTGTTTTCTTGTCTGCCTTTTGATATTGGTTCACAGAAATCTGAGAATTTAAGAACTTATTGCCTGTGTTGGATTTGCTGATGTGTTTTCCTCACTGCGTGTGGCTGCTGCTTGGTTCACCAAAGTTTTTTCCTTTTTTTTTTTTTTCAGCTGTCCTCACAAATAAGATGAAATACATTTTGGTATTGGAGAATGATTTATCTCCTCCTTTATTCCTTGAAGGAAAAGCGGCGTTTAGGAGTACAGAACTGTTTGGAAGGAAAATGTTATTACTGAGTTCTTGAGCAACAATGTATCTGGATTTAAACAGAATAAAGCCTTTGTATGCTAACTTAGATGATGTCCTTGTCTCTGTGGCACTCAGGAAGGAAAAGCACTGCGAAAGGAAGCAAGACATTCTCTGTTAACTTTACAAAGAAAGAAAATAATAACTGAAAGAGATGTCTGAATGTTCTTTAGGTATGTTAGATACAGTGGTGGGGAGTAACTAGGTAAAAGTTGCAAACTTAAAGGGATAGTTCACTTACAAATCTAAATTCTGTCATCATTTATTCACCCTGATGTTGTTCCAAATCCTTGTCTTTCTTCCATGGAACACAAAAGTAGATGTTAGGCAGAATGTTAAGCCACTTTTTGGTGTATTTATTTAGTTTATTTGTTAATGTATATGTATTCATATATTAAGTTTGATGCTGTCACACCCATATTTTAACTGAAACATATAAAAGTATATCTATATCTAATTACATTATATGATGTAAAAGTGATTGTCCCCGTATTAAGCAATATACTTGACTGTAGTTGAACCACTTTAAATTATGAGTAGCTTGTTGCTTAACAAGCTACAGTTTCAAAGTAGTTTTCCCAACTTATTTTTTACAGCCAGAATGATTCAGTGCATACAAAAATCACATAGATTTTCATGTACAAGCTGTAATAGATATTTTGATATCAGTATACAAAAGACTCCAATTTGTATCTGCTTTCCAAAAAGTGACTTCCTGTGACATTTGATGATGACGTTGATCATTTATGCCATCACTCTGTTTCCCCCCCAAGCATCCTCCACAGTCAAACTTAGTGTAGTCTGTGGGTGGCGCAGTAATGAATGGATATCGCAGCATAGCACTATTCATTACCTTCTGCACTCGCGGTCTGAATGACTTGCTACAGCTTTGAGGACTCATACGCTGCAGAGAAGCTCTCGTCAGGAGCAGAGGCCTGCCTGCCAGAGCAACTGTCTGGGGAAACATAAGGCAGAGAAGACAGCTGGCCCCCTGCATCCTTATGCCGAGGATGTGCTCACACATGCTGATTGAGCTGTATGTGATCCACCGGCAAGGGAGACAGAGAGAGAGAGACAAAAGGGCTTGGTGGGTGATTGGAGGAGAGACTGTGTGCTGGTTGTTATGCTTCGCCAGTACAAATTATATGTGTATCCACATGCAAGCATGTGGGCATATACAGTATTAGTGTGCCAAACCACCCAAGTGTGCATATACTGTATTTGCAAGCTTGTGACTCAGGCTATGGCTGTGTTTACACCTCAACCTAAAGTGCCCAATTCCCATTTTCTGCTTAAATCAGAGGTTTTTCACATGAGTTTTAAATATAGGCCTTATCATACACTGGCGTGAACAGGCTCTGAACTAAGCTGAATGCATAAAAACCCTACACTTGCATTTTTATTTATAAAATTTTATTTATTATAATCTAATATAACATGTTAACATTTTATGCAGGCTTCCCATGGTCAAGGAATTTTGAAATTGTGCTTTATTTAGGCCTGGGAAAGTCATGGAAATTAATCAAATATTTGAATTCATGGAATTTCAATAGTGGTTATACATTTTTTTCAAATGGTCTAGTTTGGCTAGATTTTGCTCTTGTGTTGATGTCTGTCTGATTATCTGTTTTCTCTTGTGTGGTGTTTGATTTGTAAGAAAATCTGTCTTTTGAGTCTGTTCTTTTTTAATGAAGCCACCCAACTTCATTGGTATGAATAGTTCATAAGCAAATTGGTAATTTTGGTGGATTTAAAAAAATAAAAATCCTTATCCAGTCATTACAAATGACTGGAAAGGTCATAAAAAGTTATGTAAATTCAGAGGTCAAAAAGTGTTGGAACCCTGTATATATCCACAAATGTTAAAATCATTTTAATATTTTTTAATAAGTAATACATTATATTTTAATAAATAATCAATTATGTATTCATTAATAATAAAAGGAGTTGCATTTATTAATGAAGTTTAAATCTAAGGATGCGCCAGATCTCCTCTCCAGATTGAGAGCTGTTTATAAGAATATTAGTTGATTTTACACAGAACTTGTGCAACTAGATTAACATCTTCAAAGATTTTTTTTTTATTTTTTTTATTTTTTTTTTTTGTCAGTACACACAAGGAAGATATAATTAAACCCAAGAAATGTGTACAAATAAGATCCTATATATGTATATGTGTGAATAGTGAATAACCGAAGACCGGTCTGATGCCATATATTATGAGGCTTATTAAGACTTCATTCACAGGGTATTTAAAAATACCATCTCAACTTAACATGTGGACATGCTGTGAATAGATTAATTAAAGCCAGCTGCATTGCGAGAGTGTAGAAAATCTGCCTTTGCTCTTTGCAGAGCAAATGACATAGTAACTGCAGAAGTTAGTCAAGACAAGATTGCAGTCGATTTCACCAAGATTCTGCAAATTCTGAGTAAGGCTGCACAATATATCAGTGACTGTATCAACAACAAATATATGTATATGTATATGTATATGTATATATACAGTATATTAGGCCTTTCATTCGATTAGCATTTTTAGTGAACATAATCGAATTAATAAAATGACATGCCGATTAATTCATCAAATTAATCGCAATTAATCGCATACATCATTATTTGCTGAGAAAGGCCCCAAATAAAATTAATTCATATAAATAAGGCAAAATAATTCAAATATTTATATATATAATCTGTATGGCCTATGAGAAATATGTAATACAGATTGAAATTCAGTTAAAAAAAAATTGCATTATTGTGGCAGATGAATAAAGCCTTGATTAAACAGTACAAAAAGTGGCTTAAGAACTCAATATTTTGTTTGTTTTATTCTGTTGTCCTTCGCCCACCTGTTGTAATTCCTCCTCAGTGAGCAGTTCTCATTCTGTGGCTGTGCTGCTTTTCAGGTTTGTAGAGGCATGCTGCCACCTATTGAAGTGGCTTGTAAAAACATGTACTTCAAGCTTGAATTGTTCATATGGTAGGGAAATTCATCCTTTTATTACAGAATTGACATATGGGTCAGCGGGTGTGATTAATTGCATTCGTTTTTTAACACTTTATTTTTTCTATAATTAATCGCACTAAATTAAAGCGTAATATCAACAGCCCTAATTTATTTTGTTGCTAATGCAGTCACTGATATATTGTAGAGCGTTCACAGAATATTGGTGAATATACAGTTAATATATGCAGTATATTTAAACCCGCAGGTAGAAGGCACAGCGCGGGGGGCGGCTGGAGTGGCTTTCCCTCAGAGGAAGGAAAGCCGCGACCGCAACGTTGCCATGGTCATGTTCTCGCAATGAGAACACGAACGCTGCCTCAGTGTGAGCGCGGCCCAGACATGTGAGGCAGCACCCGTGGCCGTCGGAGGCGGAGAGATAACGACTGCATCCAGGAATCACACAAAGACGGAAAGGCATCTTTAAAAAGACGCATCTTTAAAAAGACGTTCTCGTCAATGTGTTGCTCTGATAGAGGAAAATATACTCTTTGCAGAAATATATACTCTCTCAGTAGCGCTGTCGAAGTGCCCAGGGGCATAGTCTGCACTAAGCGTACAGAAGGAGAGAAATCCGCTGAAATGCGCCGTATATCCAACAGCATACACTTCTTTCTGAGGTGAATGGATCGGCAGTGGAATTCAGCTTGCTGACACACAACCGCTCGTCTCCAAAGAAAAAATCTGAAAGAGTGGTTGTGAGCCAGCTCCTTTTATACCCGTATGTCCGGGGGAGTGGCATGCAAATTCCACTCGCCAATTCTCATTGGCCTTTTCTCAAAGATTAGAGGTGTTTTGGGCTCCCAAGAGCGAACCCTAGTGTCACTACATCGACACAACGTCGAGTGAGTGACAGAAGGGGAAATTCAGTTTTTTTGGCAATTTCAAGCATTGTATAGCCTTCATTCCGCAAAACAATGATTGACTGACGAGATTCTAGAGAAAGCCATTTCATTTTTCTTTTACTTTTTTTTGTTGCCATTTTTGACCTAATATTGACCTTAAGACATGCCAGTCTATTGCATACTGTGGCAACTCAAAAACAAACACAAACAAGCTTTTGTTTGTTCATTAAGCTTCATTTAACAAACCAAATAGCTTTCAACTGTGTTTGATAAAATGGCAAATGATTTTCTAGTACCAAATTAGCAATTTAGCATGATTTCTCAAGGATAAGGTGGTGGAGTGATGGCTGCTGGAAATGGGGCTTGCTAGATTTGATCAAAAATGACTTTTTTCAAATAGTGATGGTGCTGTTTTTTACATCAGTAATGTCCTGACTATACTTTGTGATCAGTTGAATGCCAGCAAAATCTTTACATTATTCCAAACTTTTGGCCGCCAGTGCATATATATATATATATACAGAGAGAGAGAGAGAGAGAGAGAGAAAGAGAGAGAGAGATTTTAGCAAGCATGACATTTTATTGATATTGACCAAAAATTTTTGAATTATAATGTAAGTACTTAATATAAGTGCTCATTAATTGGAACAGTTCAATTGGATTCATAAAGGAACAGCAAGGAGCTTCGCAGTGTCTAATTTATCAGTATCTGAATGAATACTTTAGTTATTTAAAGGGGTCATTTTGCACAAAAAATTTGCAAAATGGTGCATAGATGACAACACACACTGTATAAAAGCTCACATGATGCTTTACCTCTATATCAGTAAGGCTCAAAAGTCTGGGACAACTTTCTAGGTGTCAGGAAACAGTGTGTCCCTCTCCATTGGACACCAGTCACACATTATGATGGCCCTTAAGGCCTTCTAGTAACAAACACCCACCCCCACACACAGAGAAACAGCCACATAAACACCCATACACCAGTCTATCAATTCCTATAGGAATAACTTAAGCCCTGCAGGAATACAATGCCACTCATTCTCAACAACAAAACAACAGATTATGTGCTGTGCTCCTTGGCTTAGGAGATTTAGGAGCTACGCTTAGCGCTGTCTGCCTTGCAATAAGTCTGTAAATAAAATTTAGCAAAGCAATTACCATAAAAAGCATTATTGTGTTGTATTAAATCTGTTTGCTTCTATTACGCTGAAACCTAATTGTGGTATAGCAAATGGTGTGGTGCTATAGCATATTAATAGCAATAGAGAGCAACAGTGACCGCCCACTGTTTCAATGCACTTGGTTCTGGAAGTGCTTTTCCCATTCATTTTCTCCACAAGGATAAAAAAAAAAAAAAAAAAAAAAAATATAAAGAGTGTGAGGGACTCGACATGGAGGCGAAGGTAGAATCCAAATGCAGGAAGTTTAAGAAACTCAGTAGACAAATCCAAAAACACAAGGCAGAGATGTAGTCGATGAAGCAGGTAAAGTAGTAGTGACAAGTAATCAGTCCAACCAGGCAAACAAAGCAAAACAGTAATCAAACAATCGGTAATCCAATAAGACAGGCACAATGGTCATAACAAGAAGGCAATGAAACAGGCAATGGGAAAACGCTCGGTAAGGCAGTGAAATAACTGGCAATACTTCGCAAAGTATCTATGGAAAGGCATGGCTATATATATACTCTATAGTGCAAACAGGAAGTGAACGTAGAAGAAACAGTTCATGGCTAGTATTCGGGAGAGGGCTTCCTCTGGCGGTTGGCTGAATGGATACCAGCCTCATTCATTACAGAACCCCATCCCAAACCCCCCCCACGAACAACTCCCGTTGTTCTCCTTCTGGGTCATCCCCTTGGTCGTGGTGCAGGACAATTCGGGTGCCCTTGGTGGAAGTCGTGGATCAAGGATGGATCCAGTACGTCTATGGATCCCATGATCTCGCCTCCGGACCGTAGCCTTCCCAGTCTACCAGGTACTGCATCTGGCCCCCTCAACGACAAGAGTCCATGATTTCCTTGACCATGTACGCAGGTGATCCGTCGATCTCAAATGGAGGAGGAGGCTCAGGATCCGTGGTTCCGGGGCCAGAAGCTGGTTTCAGCAAGGACACATGAAAGGCGGGAGAGATGCGGTAGTTAGCAGGAAGCTTCAATCGGTATGTTACAGGATTGATCTGTCTAATAATTCTGAACGGACCAACAAATCTGGGGCTGAGCTTTCTGCAGGGTAGCTGAAACTTGAGGTCCCGTGTGGATAACCAGACCCTCTGAACAGGCTGGAAGTTGGGGTGGGGATGCCTCCGTCAATCAGCTTGGATCCGTTGGGCCCGGATGGCCTGCTGCACACCTGCTCGCTCCACGTGATCCAATCATCCACCGCTGGCACCGTAGAGGGTTCACCTGACCAAGGGAACAGTGGAGGTTGGTAGCCCAGCACACATTGGGAGTGAGTGAGTCCAGTAGAGAAGTGAGTGAGGGAGTTCTGAGCATATTCCGCCCATGGGAGGAAGTTGCTCCACTTCTGCTGCTCATGACTGCAGTACGATCTGAGATATCTATCTCTTGGTTCAGCCTCTCCACCGATCCGTTTGCTTGATGGATGATATCCAGATGTGAGGCTGATGTTGATGTCCAGCTGCTTGCAGAAGGCCTGTCAGACTCTGGAGGTGAACTGGGGTCCCCGATCAGACACAATGTCTTCTGGCAGGCCATAGATCCTGAAAACTTAGTAGAAAAGAGTGTTAGTGATCTCCATAGCAGTGGGTAGACCTTTCATGGGGATTAATCTACATGACATTGAAAAACGATCAATGATAACAAATATGGTGGTATACCCATTGGAGTTTGGCAGATCAGTGATTAAGTCGATGGACAGGTGGGACCAGGGTCTCTGAGGGATAGGCAGTGGTTGTAGAAGGCCAGCTGGCAGTTTTCTGGGGGTTTTCGACTGTGCACAAACTTGATATGCTTTAACATATGCAGTAACATCATTGATGAGTGAAGGCCACCAGAATGAGTTACGTACCAAGCTAATCATCCTTTGGATGCCAGGGTATACAGTGCTGAGGGAGGTATGGATCCATTGGATCATTCTTTGGCATGGAGTGCGTGGTACATACGGTTTTGTTGGAGGGCATTCTGGTGGTGCAGGGTCTGTTTGTTGGGCTCTTTGAATTTCTTCCATGATGTCCCAGTTTATGGGTGCAATGATGACAGAAGGTGGTAATATGGACTCATTTTGAGGTATGTTGTGAGGAGGATCGTGATGACAGGAAAGAGCATCAGCTTTGCTGTTCTTACTGCCAGGGCGGTAGGTGACTATGAATTGGAACCTTGTAAAGAAGAGTGACCATCGGGCTTGTCGTGGGTTGAGTCATTTTACTCCCTTGATGTAGTCAAGGTTTTTGTGGTCTGTGATTACTTGAAACAGATGGACAGAACCTTCAAGCCAGTAGAGCCACTCTTCTAATGCAGACTTCATGGAGAGTAACTCTTTGTTTCCAACATCATAGTTCCTTTCAGGTGAGTTCAATTTATGTGAGAAGAAGGCACAAGGATAAAGTTTTCCAGGGTTACCGTGGTGTTGAGAGAGAACTGCCCCGATGCCACCGTCTGATGCATCAACTTCCACTATAAATGGATGATTAGGATCGGGGTGCTTGATAATGGGGGCAGTCGTGAAACTTGTCTTGGGGTCTTCGAAGGCTTTTTGAGCAGAATCACTCCATGTTAATTTGGATGGTTTGCCTTTGAGCAGTGACATTAAAGGGGCAGAGATGAGACTGTAGTTGCGGATAAACCTTCTGTAAAAGTTCTCAAAACCCAGAAAACATTGTAACTCCTTAAAAGTATTGGGTCTTGGCCATTGTGTAACTGCCTGTATCTTGGAATTGTCCATCTCAACACCTTTATGACTGATGATATACCCCATGAATGTTGTATGGGTAGCATGGAACTCGCATTTCTCTGCTTTCACGTAAAGTTGGTGCTTCTGAAGGCGTGAGAGGACCATCTTAACATCTTTGATATGTTGTTCTTTATCTTGGGAGTAAATGAGTATGTCGTCGATGTAGGCTATGACACATTTGTTGAGGAGGTCTCTGAAGATTTCGTTGATGAATGATTGGAACACAGCTGGTGCATTGGCCAGGCCATAAGGCATCACCTGGTACTCATAGTGCCCCCTAGTGGTGATGAATGTGGTTTTCCACTCATCTCCTTCTCTAATACGAATGAGATTGTAAGCACTTCTCAAATCAAGCTTAGTGTAGATGCGTGCTTCACATAGTTGTTCTAGCGCAGATGGAACAAGAGGGAGTGGGTACCTGTATTTGATTGTTACTGTGTTCAAACCCCGGTAATCAATACATGGACGGAGTCCTCCATCTTTTTTATCAATTAAGAAAAAGCCTGTTGCAACTGGTGAGGTGGAAGGATGAATGAAACCTGAAGCTAGAGCCTCTTCGACGTATGTTTCCATGGCCATGTTCTCCTGTCTGGATAACGGACAGGCTTTGCTCCTGGGAGGTGCCGTGTTGGGCAGTAACTCAATAGCGCAGTCCCATGGACAATGAGGGGGTAGTTGAGTTGCCTTGATTTTACTAAAAACTTCAGAAAACCCTGAGTATTCCTGGGGAATTTTGATTTGAGCTTGAATCTCTGGACTTTTGATGCTAGTGATTAAACATGGCATGGTTACTGTGACATGAAGACAATTTGAATGGCAGTAATCTGACCATTTTTTTAGCTCACCCCGGTTCCAGGAGATGATGGGATTGTGGACAGCCAGCCATGGATGACACAGGATGAGAATATGCTTGGGTGAGTTGATAACAAAGAGATAGTGTTTCTGTGTGAAATAATCCAATTCGTAGTGTCACTGGAACGGTTTGGTGAGTGATGCCTGTGCCAATGGGTGCATTATCCACAGCAGTGATGTTAATGGTGGGTATGCAAGGTACTGTTGGAATATGGAGTTCATGCACAAGATCTTGATGAATCAAATTTACAGCAGCCCCTGAGTCGGCTAATGCAGAAACATATTTTAGTTTATCATCAAATGAGAGTTCAATGGAAGAGAAAAACTGTGGTGTATAGGAGATTAAATATTCTTGGTACTCACTTTTGCTCTTAAACTGTGATATTTATTGCCTTTGTTAGGACATGCAGAATTTTGATGACTCCTTTCACGACAGTAGTAACATAGTCCCTCATTATGACGATGATCATGTTCTTCAATAGAAACTCTAGCATAGGTGATCTGCATCAGTTCAGGGGCTAATCTTTGAACGTGGTGAATTACGCAGTAAATTATCAATCTTTACAGCCAACGAAATGAATTCTGTGAGAGTTGAATCCTCACCTGAGTTCGGCCTGCAGATTGTGGTTCAGTCCCTCTCTGAAAACAGTCTTGAGCGATATCGTTCCATCCATTTTGACCCGCGAATGTCCTGAAGTGTATAGCGAAGTCAGTTGCAGAAAGTGAACCCTGTTGTAAATGAAGCAGCTGAACAGAAACATCTTTACCTCCCTCTGGGTATTCAAACACTTCATGGATCTGTGAAGCGAAGTAATCAAATGAAGTTTGGAGTTGCCTATCATTCTCCCAAACAGCAGAGGCCCAGTCCAAAGCTTTTCCGGTAAGCAATGTCATCATAAATGCGCATTTCTTTAAATCCTGGCTGAATGACTCTGGTTGATTGGAGAAATATATTTTACATTGACGTAGAAATCCCTTACATTTCTCTGGTGAGCCATCAAACTTATCATGAAGAGCGAATCTTACCGGTGTAGCTTGAGTGGATGGAAGAGAGCGGATGTAGAGGGTGAGGCTCTCATTTGCAGCTCTTAGGTTGTTTAATTGCTCTTGGTAACCCTTGATAGGTTCACTCTGGTAAGCAAAGGCAGCCTGGAGCTGAGAAACTTCCACTGGATTCATTGGTGGCGAAGTATTCTGTGAGGGACTCGACATGGAGGCGAAGGTAGAATCCAAATGCAGGAAGTTTAACCCTCTGGGGTCTGAGGGTGTTTTGGGCCCTGGAGAAGTTTTGACATGCCTTGACATTTGTGTTTTTTTCAGTTGCTTAAAACATGTACATGTTTGTATTTTTGAGAAAATAACTCTTCACACCTGAGGAGACAAAGACCCCTCCCTTGAGAGAGAATGAATGTGAGGAGACTTAATGATTGAATGTATTGTTTGTAGCTTATTCACAAAATCAAGTTTAAGTTAAAAGAAGTAATCTGACAATAAATTTTCTTTACTTAAAGACTTTACTTAAAAACTTTAGACCTACACTACCATTTAAAAGTTTTAGATCTGTAAGTTTTGTTAATGTTTTTAAAAGAAGTCTCTTCTGCTCACCAAGGCTGCATTTATTTGATCCAAAATACAGCAAAAACAGTGATATTGTGAAATATTTTTACAATTTAAAATAACTGTTTTCTATTTGAATATATTGTAAAATACAATTTATTCCTGTGATCAAAGCTGAATTTTCAGCATCATTACTGCAGTCTTCAGTGTCACATGATCCTTCAGAAATCATTCTAATATGCTGATTTTCTAATATGGGCATATTTACAGCACATTTTACACATTTACACCCGAACAGATATTTGCAAGCACAAGCTTCATTGATGATAATGAGGCAGCATAAACACTAGTTAAAATCTAATCTAAACATTCATATTATTTTTATATCATATTACATATCATATTTATATCATACAGCATACAATTGAAATACCTGCTTTAGCTGAAACAACATTTAAATGTAACTAAATCTTGCCTATTAGAACATATTTCAAATTTCAATACTTTGAATACTGGCTGGCAAGTCTGGAAATAGTCCAACTAGTAAAATATGTACATGTTTATATAAAATAGCATGTCAACTAATGTAAGTAAAGACTTGCTCATCTGAAATTGTATTCTCGGCTGGATCAAGTCACTCTTCAAAATGCAAACATTCATCGTCAGAGTCCCGCTCTTTTTTTGAGGAAAATGTGAACTCTTCCTCACTATCCAGGACCATTTGTAGACCTTCCTCACCTGTGTAGCATGCCATCTTCCAAACGTGCAGAAAAGTGAATGAACTTGATGCTTTTTAAGGCAGTGTTGGGGGCATTTACCATTTGCATTGATTGCCTCAGCGCATTACCGTATAAATAGCGTGCTCTGCTGTTGTGTGTGATCACATTAGCGATAATTAGCTGAGCCAGGAGAAACTGTACATCACTTTGTTTCATACAGATTACATTGCAGGAGAATATTTGTTTTAAATTCGAATTGTTTTATTTAAAAGTAGACATTTTAATCTTTCTTTAGACATATGTTTCATGTTTGTCTGATAAGTATTTGCGGAGTTTCAGTTATTTTTGTATCGTGTTTCAGAAAGCTCGCGGAGACAAAGACGGCTGAAAGCGCACCCTGTTTATTTTCTTTATTTTACAAAAGCACAAGGTTTTGTTGTTATTGTGAGTGTACACAAATAAAAGTAGACCCTTATAGTTTCTAATGATGTCTTACACTTATTGTATGCCCAAAAATGATGGAGTATTTTAAGTTGTTTCTGCTGTTATGAGGAAAAAATCCGACCCCTGAGGGTTAATAAACTCCAAAAACACAAGGCAGAGATGTAGTGACAAGTAATCAGTCCAACAAGGCAAACAAAGCAAAATAGTAATCAAACAATCGGTAAACCAATAAGACAGACACAATCGTCATAACAAGAAGGCAATGAAACAGGCAATGGGAAAATGCTCGGTAAGGCAGTGAAATAACTGGTAATACTTCGCAAAGTATGTATGAAAAGGCATGGCTATATATATATATATATATATATATATATATATATAGTGCAAACAGGAAGTAAACGTAGAAGAAATAGTTCATGGCTAGTATCCGGGAGAGGGCTCCCTCTGGCGGTCGGCTGAATGGATACCAGCCTCATTCGTTACAAAGAGTTGTAAGCCATGAGCCAAACCAACCAGCTCGGAGATGAATCACAACATTACAGACTTTGATTTGAAGCAAAAAAAACAAAACAAAAAAAAAAAGGATTAAAAAGAGAAAAGAAAGAACAAAGTAGAATTAAAAACACAATTTTGCTAATTATTTTATAATTATTTTGCATGATTTTATGTAAAATTTAAGACCTCATTTGATTTGTGATACTACATGAAATATTTGTACTTTTAAAAATTCATTTGTTACACCGCAGAACCATTTAAAATGAACTAGTAAAATTAACTAGAAATTTGTGAAATGAAATGGTTACCAGTTACATTATATAAAATCTACAATTTCCCCTTATGCATTCATATACATTTTAACCTAAAATCTCATTAAAAATATACAATAGACATGTTATGCATTAGCTTTACCATCACTTAAAAAAACTTCAGTGCTCAGGTTAGGTTTGTCTTAAAATGTTAACTTTTGTACAAAAAGTCAATTTCTCTAGGGAGAAAATGAATGGGATTTTTATTTTCGGAATCCTTCTGTTATGCTCTAAGACATTGTGTGCATGAGATGTAATCAGCCAGCAGTCAAACCAAGGACAAAATATTTGTGTTAATAGAGAGGTGATAATAATAATAATAGAGTAGCTCTTGGCTTCTAGCTATTTTAGATTCACTGCAAAGATTCTGTGTCTGAAACAAACTGTCATCTCTTTGTCTTTTGTCCTCCATTCCTTGTTTTACCATGCCATGTCCTTGCATGTCTGTAATGCACACAGTAAAAGAACATTCCTGAGATTACATCTGTGCAGAGCTGTCAACATTCTTCAGAAAAGCGCACATTCCTCAACGCTGGACACGGCATTATGGGTCTGAGTAAATGTTTGCGTGTGCGATGTGAGTGACTTCAGCAGTGGCCCATTCCTCCAGAAACGTGCAGCGCAGACCCTAATCATGCCCTCTTCACTCTCACAGTCAGGTCAGATCAGTCACACACAAGCAGTTAAGATGCGCTCACCTCCACCTTGCTATCCAAGCCCATACACGTAATTCAACCTCATTCTGCGTGTTACTCAATAACTACAGTATGTTTAGTGTGGGAATCTATTGCAGCTCACCTCCATTTCCTAATGGAGATTATTTCAGGTGTAGCCAACGCTCAAATCTCTTCTTTTCCATGCTCGCACTAACAATGGACATGATGTTATCTGCCCTATAATCTCGTGGGCTTTAAGAGCACAGAGAATGTGCACTCTGTCTAGTCCCATTAGAAGATATTCTGAAGGCCTTAAGCAAAGTTTGAGAGTGCTTCTCTGTCTGTTTCTGTGGTTTACAGTGTTTTTCCTGCCATTTTTAAGGTTCAGACTTTTTTTTAGGATTGGACCGTGACTGTAGAGTCAACACAAGGCTAGATGGTAAGCGCTGCATGTAAAGTTTACCTGCAAACATCGCATGTCATGTAATGTTTCTCAGCTGGTTTTGCTTAAGGTCCAAGATTTACATTGGGCATTTAGTGGCGACCTAACACTGTAAAACCAGTTGTTTATCATACAAAGGTAAACCAAAATGTCTTTAAAATCAAACACTGAAATGTATTAATATTGCCATGTTTAATTTATGGCTTATGCTCTCGGTAGACAATAATTCAGTTTCTGTGTTTTTGATGGTAGTTTTACACCTTTGGATAAGTGGTCGGTTACATGGCCCAGTGTGATTATCAAAACTCAAAATGCTGTGATTTAATTAAATAAATATATATTTTGCGAGCGCTGCGTGCTTCACAGTGAATGTGCACACTCTTCTGTCATCTACTACAACACAAACATAAAATGTGGTGTTTTTAGGGAATGAGTGGCTTCATACAGTATATTCACTTTGAAGTATGCAGAACATGCAGACTGTATTTTTATTTAATCAATCTGCATTTTTTTTTTTTTTTTTTTTTTTTTTTAATAATCACACAAGGGCATATCATGATTTTTATTTGATTAATTTTCCATTTCAGTGTAAATAGAGTATCAGAGCACATGCTCAGTTAAGCTTTTGAGCATTTGGAAGCATACGTGTGTCAGTCAGATAGTGTTGGGACTGAATTTAGCTGGTGCTTGGTACTGCAGAAACACTGGTACCGTGTGGCAGCGGGGGCATGGTCAAGCGTCCGTCCGAAGAGAGAGAAAGCGGTAAGGGCGCTTGCACCTGAGCTAGATTATGTTTAACACCTGTCTCTGATTCCAGTGAGCATGGGGAGAGTGGCATATAAGCAGCCACGCCACCAGCAGTGGGGAGAGAGAGTCTGGCACAAGGAAGGCCACGGTGCTCCTGAAGCTGTTGTGTTTAATCTGTTGTGTTTGTGAAGCTGATGTGTTTAAGTGACTACATGCCTGTGAAGCTGATGAGTTTGTGAAGTTGTAAAGCATTGAAGTGGCTGATTAAAATCTTACCTGAGCCTGGAAAACCTGCTTCCCTGTGTTCTCATTCCCTTCTGCTGTGAAGCTGTGTTACATTCCGTTACATCTTTTTTTTTATTTTAGTATCAACTTTGTACCAAGTACTTTTGACATCCCTAGACGTCAACAACAAAACATAAGGGAAATGTTTTCTCCTCCCTTATAATAGTTTATGAGCCTATTTATTTTGTCCAATGCACAATAGTATGCTTAATTGCATTTTATTATTTGCATTCAGCATAGTTTTCCTTATGTTTGTGATGCTATCAAAACATTCCATTTTGGGGTTGTTATCCTCCAGTTGAGAACTACTGAGAAAAGGGATATGGTACAGTTAGTTTTGCTACATGGGTACTTAAAAAATAAAGAAACAAATATACATTTTAGATTTATATTTTAGTTGAAATTATTGTATTATGTGAGAAGAAAGAGATCATAGTAAAATGAGATACATGAAACTAGCACAGATAAAGTATAAAGTGTATTGGTTGCCTGGAACAACAGTCACTTATACAGTTTGGTGGTCATTATACAAAACTGTTTAGCCCACAGGATGCTGTGATTGACCAATCAGAATCAAGTGTTCCAGACAGACATTAATACTTTCTGTCTAAGGAGGGTAGAAAGAATATTGCAATAATTGGTGTTCTCCTGTGTCTGGAGTTACAATGTGACACTGACCTTGCTTATTCTTTACTTTTTAGCTTTTATTTATGTAATTATTAAATAAATAATTATGATATGAATGCATTTTCCAAACAACAAGCTAGTGTGTGATCCCAGGCACAGTTATTAAAAATGCATACTGTTGTCACAACATGTCTCACATGTATTATTAACAAGCGATGATCAGGCAGCTGTGGTGCTATTAAAATTCATCAAGAGCATGCACATCGATAATGTGCGATTAAGAGCCAGATATGTGTATCTTTTCATAAAGCTTTATTTCCTGCTTGCGGCATGACAGAGCGGAAAAATTATGAATGGGTCTCTTTGATTGGAACTGAGACTGTTTAGGGTGATAGATTTATTTTGTCTGCAGATACATCTTTTTCTCTGTTTCTTCACCTGTGTGATAATGGTTTCTTACAGCTAAAAAGAAATATAATGAAAGTGGTACTTCCTACTAGAGTATTTTCCCCTGGGCGTACACTGTTGATGCAAATTGGAAGGCGAGGGATTGTTGTCATTTAGACTGTTTATACTCATCAGGAGGGGTACTATGAACTTAGCCTGAAGTCTAAGCATCTTTCCTCTAATTGTATGGCCTGGTGATGCTGTCACACATGAGTAGTGCTTGTGCTTACATTAGATCATTTGTCATTGAGCCGGATGACACTGTCAACTTCATCATATCATGTTAATGGCACAAAAAAGTTTTTTTTTCATGGATATGTTGATAACTGCTCAATTAATGAGAAAAGTACTGTAGATTATGGGGATTTTTTGTTTTTCGAATTTATTTTTAGTGGTTCTTACTAATGCTAAGGCACACAATTTTCGCTTGGCAGACGATAAAATGGGCAAAATATTCTCATTGATTGAAGAAAGAACTTGAGCCAAATCTAGGGACTGGAATATTAGATAACCTTGGAGAGGACTCTTTTGATGTGGGCTAGTAAGCATCCAACATAACACCCTAGCAACCACGTAGAATTCCCTAGCAACCACATACTAATCTGTCCATGCATCTACAGTTTCTTCAGAAAATTATCAAATGTAGTTCCACTTACTGTGCTCATAAAGAAATTTGATTACTGTATTGTGTATCATACCTTAAAGATACAGTGTGTAATTAGCTTACAAAAAGGTATCTATACAGCAAATGTTACCTACATTGGTAAAATCTTCAGTTTCATAAAGCAGACCCTCACTTAGAAAGCAAAATATGTTCCCCTCATCTCCCTAATATTCTCCACATGTCTTAACAGTTTGCACAAATCTTATAATGCCTGTATATTTTTTCCCTTTTCGTTTAATGTTGACTTCTTTGCTGACTTTCTGCAACCCCAGCATTCTTGGTATTATGCTAACTGAGTTTTGTCAGCATCTGAGAGTCCCCTCCAGGGACCCTTCAAAGTGAAGAAGCTCGGCTTCTTTCACATCAAATTTCAGAGTGAACCTTGAACGTTTTACACAGTCTATGGAAAATCCTGTAGCATTTATAATCTTTTTTAATCTTATATTTTTGTGTAGAAACTAAACAGCATGGTTTATCAGGAAAGGTTTCATACAGGGGAAGAATTTGAAAGCTTAGTTTTGCCATAACGTTTTGCGATTATCTTCAAATATTTTATCATTTTGCTGCATTATGTACAAATCTGGTTCATTTCTCAGGACCTAGATTCCTAAGCAAATCAAACAGAATATGAAACAACATAAATCTAAAGGTTTGAATGATAGATTTGAAGCAAAATATATTTGGATTGTTGTTGTAGTTACCATAAGCCTCTGTGGTGACCTTTCCTTGCCAACACAAAGCTTAGTTTTGTTTGGTGCTAAAAAATCTTTCCTAATAATGACAGCAGTAGTGATTTGGCCATTTAAGTGTTTACCTTGAAAATTAAATAAAAATGCAACATTGTTAAGATTCATTGATTGAATGGATGACAGGATTAATGTCAGAAAGCAGATCCTCTTTTTGCCTTGTGCAATAACACAAAATCACATTACACTATTCAACTCATTGCAAACCCCAGATGTCTAAATATGGGTGATCTCATGAAACCGGTCAAGAACACGTGTAGGTTAGATTTTGCCAACAAAATCAAAAGAAACAAACAATAAACTGTATTTTGCTTCTTGAAAAATGAAGCCTGTTTTTAGGACTATTAAGTTTTTTAACATTGTGACATTATTTTTCATGACAAATAAGCATGTTCCACCTGTTTCTCATTACCGTAATGCAAAATAAAATTAATAATTAAATAAATCATATTCTTATTACTGTATTACAAAAAAAAAAGTATGTAAATTGTAGTGTTTGTACAAAATTGTAGTATTTGTTGTACTGCTTTTGATCGTATTTAAATAAAACAAATATTCAGTATTTTTTCCTGAAATAACTGTATTACAGTAAAACTGTAAAAAAAAATACTGTTACAGCAATGAGAATCACCTTTAAGAATAATGAGAATTATATATTTAATATATATATATATATATATATATATATATATATATATATATATATATATATATATATATATATATAATCTAAAGTAATCTAAACTATATCTGGATGCATTACAGTAAGAAAAATTTGTCACAAAACCTGTCAAGAAATGTCAGGTCATTTTTCACCAACAAAATCAAAAGAAAACAATAATAAAATTGAATTTTTTTTAAAGTAAATGTCTATATTTAGGACCATGAAGATGTTTTGCATTGTGACATTACTTTTTGACAATTACTTTTCCCATTTTTCCACCTGTTTCTTATTACCATAATGCAACAAAATAAAATAAAATCTCATTCTCATTACTGTAATACAAAGAAATAAGGATATATTATTTAGGTTGTGAAGTACTTATATAAAATTGTGTTATTTGTTGTACTGCCTTTGAGTTGATTTAAGCTCATTGAAAAAAAATAGTTTTACAGTATTTTTCACTGAAATAATCTACATAAGCAAATATATATATATATATATATATATATATATATATATATATATATATATATATATATATATATATTGTATTACAGTAATGAGACTCACCTTTTAAGAATAATGGTTATTACAAAATAATTTCAACTGTAAATGTCTGGATGCTTTACAGTAAAGAACATATGTAAATGTGCTTAATTGTCATGAAAATAACAATGCAAAAAGTTTGCTATAATGTTGCTATTGTGATATTGCTAAAATCTCTTGCAAGCAGCTTATCAAACAATTTCAAAGCACAATCAGAGAGATATCCAGCCCCTTGCACCATTTCCTCATCTCTACATGACTCTCATCTTTTCTTTTAGCCAGAGAAGATATGACATTAGCTTGGGGGGGTGGCACCATACCTCTCAAACCCCTTTTGTGCACGAGGTAGCCGAAGCCGATGGCTATGGATCAGATCAAACTGTGATAAATGACCAGGGCTCAGGCGGGACTCCTCCAAGACTGTTTTGTTTAATTAGCTAAGGAGTGAGTGGGTTTGATTGGGCTAAACTGGGGAGGTGCTATGTGCCTGTCGATTAAATGCGCTGCCAGGGAGCCGAGAGCCACTGAGTAGAACATTACAACATACTGCAAATGGATTTAACATTGACGGCACAAATGGAAAGCTCACATGCCAACATGTCCAGCCACAGAGTGGTACAGATGAGTAAGATGTAGTGATGCTGAACAGTTTGTGGAAACGTGGAGGAGGGAGGTGATGGGAAATGCACATCGGCTTATTAATGCTTCAGTGCATTGTTCCTCCACACATGCGGTTGTGGATGATTTTATTCTGTGTATGCTTATTAGATTGACAACTGATTTCTTTATTGCTGTTACAAGCAGTGATTTGATTTTTTTATTTAAGCCATTATTTATAGCTATTTGTTTTATGCTAGAACCTGCAGTCAAAGGCAGAACGTTTACTTATGGTTAATTCTCATTACAAACATACTAAATCTGGGATTCAAAATATAATTGAAACCCTGGAAATAAATAGAAATTTTTGGATTTTGAAAAACATGTAAAACAAAAAAAGTGAATTCTGCACTATTTCTAGGTCACTAATCAAATAAGCAAATTTGTGTTACTGACCACTCCTTTGTGCGAAAGGTCAGTTTTTCTTTGTTTCTATTGAAATCCACAAGATGCTTTTTGGAACATTCTTAAATCATGCAGAGAAAACATGGATCATCAGGTTTTGCATATACTGAGGTGTCAATGCAGTACCAGGTTGAGTAAGCAAAATAGAAGCATTCTAACAGGAAGTCTCAGACTTTTGGGCCTCACTGTGCTAGCATTTTCAAAGTAATATAATTGTAAAAAGAGGTCCCAAGTTGTTTAAAACAGATTTGTTACCAAAGAAAAAAAGTGTGTCCTCTGGAAAGGAAATTTCCTTTCAAATCATACCTGGATAATACAGAATTGCCTGTTTCATCTTTCCCTTTTCTCTACCCTTTCTTGCCTGCAGAACTCAGAAAATGACAGGTATTGTGGGTAATTGAATCAGCAAAAGGCAAAACAATTGTACTGTTACTCCCGGAGGTCAGGTTTGAAACTGTTTTTGTTCTGTGCTGGTAGAAGGACCTACCATTGACAGATGTGACATTAAGTGTATGCCCACATTTCGAGGAGAGGAACAGATGCCAAGAAAGCTACCTCTCCAAAGCATTCCACTCAGCAGGGCTGTGACTGTTTTATTTATTTATCTGTTTATTTGTCTGATATGGTGTGATTTGTAAAGAACAGAAAGCTATATAATTGGAAACATAACATGGAGATGTTTTTAGTTGATACGTTACTATTCCCAGGGTGAGCTAAAATGGTATTTTTGCTACTAATTAAGACACAAAAAAAAAAAAACTATAATTGTGCAGATATGAATGCTTGGCCAACACATTGCAAGCATAGTCTCATTGTACATGCTTGATGCATATTCTTGAGTTAATGTGATGGTAACAATCTCCAGAGCTCAAGAGGGAGATATAATTACCTTCAAATGGTCTGTACCACTGAACTGTATAATTATTCAGGTAGCAATAAAGATGTCGACAAATTAACTAACTTTAACACACTTTCTCAGGAAGATTCTCTTCAAGCCTTTGCTCCCCCATGACAGTAGTTGACTGTAGAAAACAGCTTGTGGAATCAAGTCTGCGTGGCTTGAAACATTTGCTTAAAGGATGTTTTAGGCCACATTCACACTTACAGCCAAAACATACTTTACACTTGTCGTCGCATTCTTAAATGTGTCAGACAGCATGCCATAACACAACGCAACAATGCATTGCATCCTCAATGTTGCCTCAGGGGGCGCTATAGCGAGATTTGTGTGAACTGTCTACTTCTATGGCGAGTTTTCTCTTTCAACTCAACTACTGTCATGGTGGAGCAACAGATTGAAGAGAATGTTGCTGAGCAAGTAAGTTCAAGTCAATATATTTATAGCAACGTACCTGAATGATAACACATATGCAGTTTAATTGCACAGATGTTTGACGGTAGTTCTATCGCCCCCTTGAGTACTGAGGCTTGTTCCCGCCAAGGTAATGCAAGAATGCAAGTTAAGCATGTTCAACCAGACTGTGCATTGGCAATGCAGTGGCCAAGCACACACCTCTACGTTCACGTGCTTGTGTTGAGTATGTTTCAGCCTTAATCAGCTTTTCATTTTTTATTTAATGTCATCATTTTCTAGTATGTGGTAATGGAGAGCATTTGGAAATGCTCAGTTTTCAGTAGAGGACAACACCTTTCTGGTGTGGATGAGAGGCGTAAACGTAGAAAAGTGAATGTGCTTTGAAAAAAAATGCATTAATGTGGATGTGGCCTCAGGTCTAAGTTGGATCTATTTTCCATTTTTAAAAGTACAGTATATCAATTTTGGTGCGGACCTACCTCTGACATCAAAATTTGTTTTTGGATTGTGTGAAAGTGGTTTTCCGAACTTAGGTTATGCACCAGCAAACTTGTAGATGTAAACCACTATTTATTAAATATAATATCTGAAATTGACGTAGCATATAAATTGACTTCGGAGAGAAAATCATGTTCATGCATCTGTGGCAGACAAATGCAAGTGATGTTTTGTGCATGTAAAGTGTTGTTGGTAAATCCAAAGGGCAAATACTTAAATAACACAGTGAATAAACGTAATGCAATTCAGACCCAAAAGTACAAGGAAAAAGTGGAATCAAACTCGGGTTCGGACCAAGTGTGAAAACAACCTACATGTATTCTGCTCTGGATTTTTGAGCATTGGTTACATAGCACCACTTTCCCACTTGATTAGAGGCCAAATAATCACAGGGCTCTGGTTATCCTTTTCTGTCATTAATTTTCACCCCCTAAGCCACATAACCCTCCTCAGGCTGATTAATTTTCACCCTAGCATGTAGCCCCAATGCTAATTTAGTAACTCTAGGGAGGCGCAAGATTCATGAGCCGAGTCCACATATGCCATTTAGGCTCTGCAGAGAGAGGAAATGTCACCGTGTACTCTAGTTATGTTTATGCAAATGTAGTTACCGGGCAGTCGAGTGACCTCTTTCTTCTCGTGTGTTGCCATGACAATCTTTTCTCGATCTTTCCTTTTTCCTAACAGCTTTGGCGTTCTCTTGGATTTTCAACGAGTACCCATCGTTCGTGAAGCAGGATTCCCGTCGATTCGTGTCCCAGGAGACCGGGAATCTATATATTGCTAAAGTGGAGCTGTCTGATGTGGGCAACTACACCTGCGTCGTGACCAATACTGTCACCAAGACACGCGTCCAAGGCCCGCCCACTCCGCTGATATTGCGCACTGATGGTGAGGAAGCTTGTCAATTATGTGTCATTATATGGGGTGCAATCAATCTAAGCTAATCAATCAATGCTTTGTCCCTTTATGCCTGGCAGAATTGTGTAAATTAGCTTTAAAGGGATGAAAAGAAAGCAAAACATATTACTTAAATAAAATGTATACTTTTTGTGGAATACAAATTATATTTAAAGGTTAATGAGCTGTTCTTTGTAAATTTTAAGATGCCGTAGCAGCATGTTTCAGTGCCTCTAGGCTGGCATTATCAAAGGCTCTCCAACTGAAAGGTCATTTGTCTTGACTGATCTAATTGTTGGTTTCTGTGGATTTGCGATTTGATCACACACATCAAGGCAGCATAGACTTCACAATAGAAATGCAACTATAGTAAATAAGCCTGCATATATTCTGTGGCATCATATAATTTTATAACTTGTATTTTAAAGAATTTTATATTTACAAATTGTGTTCACTATATTCGCAGTGTTGAGATCTAGACAGTGCCATGTTTTAACTGTGGTGTAAAAATACATTTTTTTAAAATAACCTGATATTTGAATCACTGCTGAATGACCAACACAAGTCACTCAGTGGCGACTGTCACAGTGTGATCTCCAGAAACAATTTCAAACCCCACTGTACACGTCTCTCTACCCGGGATGTTACTAAATGATATGATTGCCTCTCTTCATCCCTTCCCATCTGGCAGTACTGACATAAACGGGCTGTGTTAGACATTTGAGATAAGCAACTTTTGACTCGCTCAGACAGCTTAGTAGCTGGCCCAACAGCACAGCACAAAAAAACAAAACAAAAATAAATAAATCACAGAAGGAGATACAATATCACACCTCCCTCCTATCCTTAAAGCCTTTCAAAAGACACAAAATAAATTATGCAATAATGATGAAATGGTCAATTAAAAGATTGACTGCTTTCTAAGATTTCATTTTCAGATTCAATAATTGATAGCTTTTATTAAGTATGATTTCCAATTTGCTTGTGAATAATGATGAATTTTTTCTTGTAGGTGTTATGGGGGAATATGAGCCTAAGATTGAGGTGCAGTTTCCAGAGGTCGTTCAGGTGGCCAAAGGCTCAACCGTGAGCCTAGAGTGCTTTGCATTGGGGAAGTAAGTTATATATTCTTCGAATTAAAAATAAACATCAGTTCAAACATCAGAAAGATGTCTTCAATGGAAAGGAGACAAATTTTGGGTGTATTCACGGCATGTAAAAATTACCGTAATTTCTGTGTGTCCTATTTGAAAAACATCAGTCTCAAAGTTAAGTCTCAAATCTTCACATTATAAGCAAAAGACAGTGCATGAACTCCACAACTGACTGCAAACTCATATTCATATCTGACTCTATTCTGTTATGGAAGGCCTTATTTTTTTTAATTTATTTTTTTATCCAATCTACTCCTGATAAAGTCAAGTTGAGCCCCATTTTGTTCTTGTTTAATATTGTTTCATTCTAAAATATGTCAAATTACTGAATTGAAATGGGTTGCTAATGCCATTTTATGTTGACTTAAAGATCACCTAATATACAATGTAAGATATAATATGTACTGTATTTGCAATCTCTCCCCCCATTTCAGTCCGGTACCTTCCATAAGTTGGCGTCGAATGGATGGAGTTCCCTTCTCTCGCAAAGTGGAGGTACGGAAAACCAGCGGTGTCATGGAAATCCCTTACTTTCAGCAAGAGGATGCGGGCACATATGAGTGTGTGGCAGAGAACACGAAAGGAAGGAACTCTGTACAAGGAAAGCTGTCTTTCTTTGGTAAGTTGTCGTAAGATGCATGAATATTTGAACAGCAAAAGCCACATGTCACTTTCACTCAAACCAAAGGACATGATGCAGAACTTTGCCTTTCCAGTCTTCCAAACCTCTTACCAACAGAAAATCAACTTAAAGGAATAATTCACCCAAAAATGAAAATACTGTCATTTACTCATCATGTCATTCCAAACCTATATGCTTTATGCTTGCTTTCTACAACACAAAAGGAGATGTTAGACAAAATGTCTCAGTCACTGCTTTCATTGCAATTGAAGTGAATGGTATTTGAGGCTGTCATTTTGCCTAACATCTCCTTTTGTGTTCCATGGAAGAAAGTCATACCAGTCTGGAATTAAATGAGGGTGAGTAAATGATGGCATAATTTATTTTTATTTATTTTTTGTGTGTGTGGACTATCCTTTTAAGACTGGGATATTGTGTTTTAACAGTGCATCAAAATGATTAAAGCCTCCCAGTCATGATGTCTGTAATATTTTTATCCAGATTAAAAAGATGAGAGGATGACCTTGTGCCTGACCTTGTATGTGTGTGTGTGTGTGTGTGTGTGTATGTTCTGTAATACCAGATGGCACTGTGATTGGGATCCAATTTGACTTCAGATCAAAGCTGTTAAATGTACTATACTTAGATGAGGGACACATATGCCAGGAAAATACTCTGGATCATCTGGATCAGGAGTGTCAGCTGATTTTTGTATTCATCAAAAAATAGTTGTTGATTTTAACATTACATTTTGCAGACTTGGGACCCAGTTATACTGGGGATATTTTGTGGAATCCTTTCAGGCATAATTCCTTGACAGTAATGCGTTTACCTTTCACATGAAAAGGTTAATTATGTTCATTTGCAGTTTAGAAGGAAAACAGAATTAAGGATACATGCCCTTTTAACACTGCGTTTACACTAAACGCGAAGCTTCTTTTGTTTCTAACCATATGTATTAGGGTTGTGCCCTATTCAGAATGAAATTGAGAATGCCTTTTAATTGCTATTCAGCTCCTGGAATTTAAATGGAGGTAGCAAACATGATGCATAATTGTAACTGCAATTTACATATATAAAAGGAAGTCAAATTAAAATGGAACGAAATTCAACTACATTTATATAACTGCTGTAATAATAAATGTGTACCTTTTTCCACTATGAATTACCCATAAACATGTTATCATACAAGCAACATATGGGATATTTCCATAAACATGAGATGTTATTAATAAAAGGATTTAAGTATATATATATATATATATATATATATATATATATATATATATATATATATATATATATATACACACACACACACACACACATATGTACACATAAAAAAATATACATATTGCATATACATACTGTACATTTTGACTTATGACTTTCAACAACAACAAAATATATATATACTGTATATATTTCTCTCTCTCTACATAATTTGGGTAACATATTTCTACAATATTATGTATAAAACATTTAAAATATTAATTCATTTGTTCATATGTGTGTGACAATGAACAACGAGGAAATATAGACATTATTTTGAATTTGTTGAATGGAAAAGCAAACATTCAATCAAAAGTGATTTAGAAAGCAATTTAAAAGTAATTAGTAATGTGCTAACTTTTTTCAGTTAAGTAATCCGATTACAGTTTTAGAAAATTAATTATTTATTTGTGGTGGATTACTAATTTAGAGTAATTTACCCAACACTGGTTATGGATAATTCAATTCAAATTCCGACGCATGAATCGAAAGCGAGCCAATTCTTAAATTCAAAGTTTTGCCCAACCTTGATACATATATGGAGTTGTAGCAATAACAACAATACTAGAGTGGAATTTTTATATCAATGAATTTGTTGTAGGATACAAAAAAATTTCACCCATTTAACTGTCGCTCAATTACATCTTTAAAGTTTACAGCTTATTGGTCCATTGGAAGTAAACATTTTGATAAAACATGCAGCTTTGATTCTTCAAGTCTAGACAACTTCAAGCAGATGTGCTTTGTCGTTCGCTTCTTGTATAGATATGGTATAATGGAAGAACATTTTTTTTTTAGATTAAAACTTGAGAATTTAATTAGCATTTTATTAAATTGCATGTTCACCTTTGGCCCACATTGTTTACCAGTTGAAAGTGGCATGATTAGTAAAATAAGACCCCGAAAGGCAAGGCCTATGTTTCTAGCTAGAGTATTGTGTGACTCATAGGATTAAGAAGAGAAGCATATTTAATATGGACTTTAAATGAAGGGTTCATAACCTTTTCCCTTCTCCGCCGTGATGGCTCCGCCGCATTGTTCATACAAGACAGCTCCCTATTATGTCAGTACCTGCAGGCAAGAGAGCAGTGGGATTTATCCTTCCCTTATGGGAATCTGGCGCTAGGTCTAATGCTGTAGCCGCATGCCCACTGGCCCATTTACAAGAATAGCAGGCACGGAGCTCGCTGAATGTTTTATTATCCGTGTTGTCTCATTGTTTATATACCAAACATTGTGGAATGTAGGGGAACAAGTTCCTCCAAAAAGGAAGTTCTCCTAATGGGCTTCCCAGATATGATGTATAAATGTATTAATTGTATAAATAGCATGGGCGTATTGTAAAAACTAATGTAATCCAGCCTGCGAGGTGATTTGTCTTAGGCGTAGTTATGTTTCACTAAAGCTCTCACTTCTTTAGCACACCTGCCCCACTCTATTTTGGAGAGGTTTAATATTTATGATGATTCTCCTTTATTTTTCATGTTGCTTTTGCTGTTCTTCAGTTGTTTCCATCCTCCATTTAATCTTTTCTCTGTTCTTATTAAAAGTGTGAAAAGTACATTTAAAATTAGTTTTAAGTTAACTTCTTTAAAGTAAGGGTACTATGACACAGTTGAATCATTTAAAAGTCAAAGAATCTTGCCAAAAATATATTTAATTAAAATGATTATATATATAAAAATATATATCTTTCCACATTTATTTATTTATACTTTTGAACTTAAGTGTTTAAAAGTAAAAGGAAAAAACTCCATTCTTCACGTTTGAAATTGAAGAAATCGAGTTTTTTTTATTTTATTTTATTTTTTTTTATTTCATGCTTTTCATTTTTTACATTCAATCACAATTTTCTAAAAATAAAACAAAAAAAAACGTATTTTATTTTTAAAAACAAATGTTATTTTTATTGCCTAATTGGAATTTTTTGGGGGGGTAATCCTCAAAATTATGTTAGATTTCTCTGAAAACAGGACTTTATCATTTATCTTACTTTGCTTATCAAGTAAACGTGTCTTGTTTCAATGATGTTTAGATATTTTTACTTGACAAGACATTTTTTAATGATTTGTTTTTTTTTTAATGATTTAAGATTTGCAGTGTTAATATTTGATTATAAACTGATCACTAACCTTGTTCGCATACAAGTTAAAGTTTGTCTTCAAAATTAGTTAACAGACATGTGATTTTATTAACTCAGTTAGACACAAGAGATATATAATTATATATTACACAGTGATGACCAGTGAAATATGTAGTTGGTACTTTAATGGTCAAAATGAAATTTTGAAAAATATAGAAATGCAAGTAAAATACAAGTATTCAGTTTCAGTAGTACTGAGATTATTTCACAAAATAATACACAATAAATAAAATAACAATAAAAATAAGAAATGAATAACACACACACACACACACACATTATATATATATATATTTGTCTCTTCTGTTCTAGCATCTATACTACTCCAGCCACTTAGGGAACTTGGCAGTGCAATACTGAAAATATTGTTGACATTTGTATGACAAATTGCTTATGTTTCTCATTTGTAAGTCACATTGGATAAAAGCATCTGCTAAATGACTAAATGTAAATACACAAGTTTAGTAATAAAGTACAATTACTCAAGTAATTTACACAAAGTTTTTGCTATTATTTACAACACACTTCAAATCCACTGCAGGCCTGTAAATAAACAATGCTACACTTATCCCATTCGCAGCTCAGGGGATTCTTGTTTGTCTGGATTAGCCTACGGCCAGACCTCTTCACTGCCACTGTGATTTCTTTCTTTCCTCTGCATCTCCTTTTCCCCATCGTCTTTCCATCTACCAGCCAGGTGATAAAATCTGTAATCTTATTTTGAAGTCCCATGGAATTAGGCCTACGAAACATTCGTCAGCAGAGTGAGGGAATGAGTCGATCAATAAGTGTATCTCATGTTTATCACTTCCTCTGACAGCAGCAAAGCAGGGGAGACACTCAAAGTCTTTCATTCTGCTGCTGTTGGCATGATTAGAAATCACCCACAAATTATTTTGTTGCCTTCATTAGGTCTTTTCTTTGCTGGGCTCTCAATATTGTGCATCTCTAATTGTATTCAAATCACCCATAAAGAGAGGGTGTTAATCGTAGGGATAGTGTTCGTTTTAACCCAGTCTCACAGCAAGTCATGATAACTGTACAAAATTCCAAAATCAGCATCTTGGCTCATATTAAAATGTAAAAATTTTACTTCCAAAACAAAAAAATACAAAAAAAATTAACCAACAAAAAATGTCATTATGATTTTACCTAAGATTTAACCCCAACCCAAACCTACACCTAACCATGATTTGAATTGGAAATTCTATTTTGTGAAAGAAAACCTTTATTAGCATATTAAAGGTTATTGGCATACATCAGTCTACATCAATCATTTGTATTGCATAAATATAAAAATGAGTAACCAAATTTATTTACAGACGTTCCCTTTCTTACAATAAATTGTTAAATAGGAGGCTAGCTAAAATGTTATGCCTGTATTGTTATACGAGCGTATGGGACGCTCAGAGGGTTCAGTTAAGCACTAGTAGAAATGGTGGTGGGAGTTTCCGGTTAGAGAAACAGGAGCAAGAGAGCGTGTCCCAGCTGAAGGGTTTTATTTGGATTATTTCTGCATGTTTGAGGTATTAGAAGCATTTGCCCATCGGTGTGTGGTTTCTTAATCACTCACAGGAACAACAAACATGCAGCAGTCCAGATTGTGCAATGAAAACAAGTCAGTCTCTCCACCTATATACACTATATTGCCAAAAGTATTCGCTCATCTGCCTTTAGACGCATATGAATTTAAGTGACATCCCATTCTTAATCCATAGGGTTTAATATGACGTCGGCCCACCCTTTGCAGCTATAACAACTTCAACTCTTCTGGGAAGGCTTTCCACAAGGTTTAGGAGTGTGTTTATGGGAATTTTTGACCATTCTTCCAGAAGCGCATTTGTGAGGTCAGACACTGATGATGGACGAGAAGGCCTGGCTCGCAGTCTTCGCTCTTATTCATCCCAAAGGTGCTCTATCGGGTTGAGGTCAGGACTCTGTGCAGGCCAGTCAAGTTCTTCCACACCAAACTCGCTCATCCATGTCTTTATGGACCTTGCTTTGTGCACTGGTGCGCAGTCATATTGGAACAGGAAGGGGCCATCCCCAAACTGTTCCCACAAAGTTGGGAGCATGGAATTGTCCAAAATCTCTTGGTATGCTGAAGCATTCAGAGTTCCTTTCACTGGAACTAAGGGGCCAAGCCCAGCTCCTGAAAAACAACCCCACACCATAATCCCCCTCCACCAAACTTCACAGTTGGCACAATGCAGTCAGACAAGTACCGTTCTCCTGGCAACCGCCAAACCCAGACTCGTCCATCAGATTGCCAGATGGAGAAGCGTGATTCGTCACTCCAGAGAACGCGTCTCCACTGCTCTAGAGTCCAGTGACGGCGTGCTTTACACCACTGCATCCGACGCTTTGCATTGCACTTGGTGATGTATGGCTTGGATGCAGCTGCTCGGCCATGGAAACCCATTCCATGAAGCTCTCTATGCACTGTTCTTGAGCTAATCTGAAGGCCACATGAACTTTGGAGGTCTGTAGCGATTGACTCTGCAGAAAGTTGGCGACCTCTGCCCACTATGCGCCTCAGCATCCGCTGACCCCGCTCTGTCATTTTACGTGGCCTACCACTTCGTGGCTGAGTTGCTGTCATTCCCAATCGCTTCCACTTTGTTATAATACCACTGACAGTTGACTGTGGAATATTTAGTAGCGAGGAAATTTCACGACTGGACTTGTTGTACAGGTGGCATCCTATTACAGTACCAAGCTGGGTTTCACTGAGCTCCTGAGAGCGGCCCATTCTTTCACAAATGTTTGTAGAAGCAGTCTGCATGCCTAGGTGCTTCATTTTATACACCTGTGGCCATGGAAGTGATTGAAACACCTGAATTCAATTATTTGGATGGGTGAGCGAATACTTTTGGCAATATAGTGTATATAGTCTGCCCCCCTGATACTTGTTCAGGCATGTCTGGACTTGTCTAGGCTTGTCCAAAATTAATAAAAAAAAGTTATATACATAAAGATACTTCCGGGGGCGTAGTTGGGCTTTTGTGCATAGCTGCCCCCAAATTTTCATCAGGACATTTGAACCTGATAGAAAGCCCTTCCTTAGTGGAAGAATTGGTGGTCATCATCCATGAGTTTGGGAAGTGGGACTAATTGAGCCACAGGTCTAACATAAGTCCGATCTTGAACCTGAACTGCAACTGTCCTTATACGTCCATCAGGTCCAGGGAAGGTATGAGTCACCCTGCCCACTGGCCAGAGGGCTTATGGAAGTTGTGGGTCCATGAGGAGCACTACCTGGTCAACCCTGAGTTCGTCGTTGTCCCTTTGCCATTTTTGTCTTTCCTGGAGGTTTGGCAGATAATAATTGATAAATCTAGCCCAGAATTGGTCTGCAAGTATTTGGCTATGTCTCCATCTCCTTGTTCTTAAGAGATTGCTGGAGTCATATATTACTTGTGGTAGAGAGGAGTCATGGCGACCCATGAGCAGGATGCTGGGTGTGATTGGGTCTGCGATATCTGATGATACGTAGCCTAAATGCCTGGCATTCATGATGCCCTCCACCTCAATGAGAACAGTGTGGAGGATTGCTTCAGGGTCTGTATGTTCCTTTAGAATGACTTTCAAGGCTTGTTTCACTGATTTTACATCCCTCTCCCAAATACCACCAAAATGTGGAGCACTGGGAGGAATAAATCTGAAAGAGATTTTCTGTTCGGCTAATTGCTCCTTTAATCGAGGTGCCATAGCTTCATAGGCCTCTTATCTCTCTGTTCCCTCCAACAAAGTTGGTGCCATTATCATAGAAGAGCTCGAAAGGCTTGCCTCTTCTAGCTATAAACCTCCATAGAGACATCAAGAAGGCATCAGTGTCGAGACTCTCAAGTAGATCCAGATGGAGGCATCGGGTGGTCATACACTTGAAGACTATTCCCCATCTCTTTTCAGTTCGTCGTCCTATTTTTACTGTAAATGGGCCAAAGCAGCCCATTAGAAGGGGGACTTAGAAGGGGGACTTGTAAAGCCTAAGACGAGCTGGTGGCAGATCTGCCATCATGGGGATGTTAGGTTGGGCATGCCACTTTTGTTACAATAGTGACGTCTGAGCTCAGCAAGGACTCTTTCTGGTCCAGGATGAAGGAGATTGGCATCATATTCCTTAATAAGGAGTCTAGTTAGTTGTTAATGGGGATCAAGAACTATGGGATGTAGGGCATTCATGTCTATATGTTCAGCATGACGTAGTCTCCCTTCAACCCTAATTAGCCCAGCATCTCTATTATATTCAGGAGACAGGGACACTAACTGGCTATTAGATGGTAAGGGTCGGTTTGATGAAAGAGCCTTAACCACCTCTGGAAATGAATCTCTTTGGGCTTGTTGGAGAAGGAGCCTTTCTGTAGCAACATAATGCTCAGCTACATCTATTTGCGGTGTGGAAGATTGAGCTGCCCCATGTAGGTATGCCACTGTGGCCTTTACCAGGTCTTTCCAGGTGTTATACTGATTTGCGTTTGGGAGTTATTCTAATTGACTAGTGCATGTTTGGAGTAGTGTCAGAGCATGCTGGTCCTGTTTAGAATGAGTGGCTGTTGTTTCATTAATGTAGGGCTGGGTGTCAATCTGCCAAAGACCCTCAACGTTCTTGAGTAGCACAGCATTCTGAGCATCTTTAGAGATGTGCAGAAATTGTTGATCCCAGGAAGCAGTTTGGTTGTATCCTACAGGGCCTTGGAGAGCCCAGTCAAGTCTAGTGTGAACAGCTATGGGTGCATTTGGAGGTCCCATTCGTATGGGTTGGACTGGCCCAAATAGGCGAGACATGTCTGACCCAATGAGTAGCAAGGGTTGTGCTTGCTCAATCTGTGGTGGTGGCATAGTGGACTAAAGCACTGAACTGGTAAGCGAAAGGTTGTTGGTTCAATCCCCACAGCCACCACCATTGTGTCCTTGAGCAAGGCACTTAACTCCAGGTTGCTCCAGGGGGATTGTCCCTGTAATAAGTGCATTGTAAGTCGCTATGGATAAAAGCATCTGTTAAATTCATAAATGTAAGTGTAAGGACCCGATATGGCATATTGGGTCCTTACCAACATTGGAGTGCAGCTACTGGATAAGAGTGTTCAGACAGTCTCCGATTCTCTGCAGTGAGGGCATGATTAATCTGGAACTTCCTAGTTGGTTTGTTTAAAGGTGACAGAGAGGGAAACAGATGCTCCATTTAATTGAAGTACATCCTGACGTATTGTACGTAGTGTGAGATTTTCAGGCACTGTGGTGAGGTTTAACTGTTCCACAGCCTGTGGCAGTATAATGCTACGCTCAGAGCCATTGTCTAATGCTGCATATGTCTCCATGGCTTTATCCCTGTTATCAAGTAGGACCATAACTACCTTAAGCATCACCTTTGTAGATCGGTTGGGATGATCCAAGTATACCTGGGAGGTGGGAACATTGACCAGAAGAACACTCGTGTGTCTGCAGGGCTGCTTCATGGAGAATGTTCAGGTGCAGCTCTTTACAGGTCTTGCACCCTCGCTTCAGAGTGCAGTTGTCTGAAGTATGTGTCCTTCCACATTTCCAACAATGCTTTCCATCCTTTATCCACTTCATTATTTGCTCTGTGGTTAGTAGCTTAAATTTAGAACAAGAGTTTAGGAAATGGTCCTTCTTGTTGCAATATGGACAGTACGGTTGAAACCTGGGTGTCTGTACTCTTGCTTGTCCTTGAACAGGTAAGGTACTGTTAGTTGAGTAAAGATTGAGGTGGATCTGTCCTTAGGGTGAGATGGTATGCGTGGATCCTGCTTAGTTGTCCTGGATACCTCACTTTGATAAAGTGCTGCTGCCCTGTTTGAAATATACTTAGCCTGAGACTTTAGTTGTAGCCATACAGAGAAATCAGGTGGAGTGTAGGTACGGTCTGTGCCTGTCTGGAAAATGCCGTGGCTAAAGCAGTACTCCACTAAACTGTCACGGTATGATGGTGGCATTTTGCTCAAAAGGTGATCGACATGAGATCCACACCTTAACTCAACCATTCAGGCCTTCTAAAGTCCTGAGCATCCCTACTAATGAATGGATGGATAAGGCAAAGTCGTCAAAAACTTCAGCATCTCTAAACTTTACTGCAGGGGCATTCAGTATGGCACATAACTCACACTGGACTAGTTGGCGTGGTTAGCCATATTTATCTTGCAGTGCTTGAAAAGCAGCAGTGTATGGCCTGGGATCGTGCATGTATACCTTTGCAAGCTGGAGAGCACTGGGGAGCTTTAAGTGACCTAGAAGCACTTGATACTTGTACTATTCACTTAAGTGCTTTTGGTTATTCATTAGATTGTCCAGAGCCATTTTGAGCAGTGCAAAGTCACTTTCAAATCCAGTTTCAAAGGTCGGTGTGACAGGTTTTGGGACAACATAGGCAGAAGCAGCTAACATCTCTAGTCCGAGCTGCTGGGCTTGAGTTATATACATTGTTGCCTGAGCTGGAAGGGCATGAGATGGAACCAGATGAGTGGCTGGGAATGCCATTTGAGCATGAGGATACAGTACTTGGTGTGGCTGAATATGTGCTGAAGCCCCTAAGGTTACAGGGTCCGGAGATGAAGCTATTGAAGGAGGCATACTGACTGCAGGTATCTGATGGTAGGTTACAGTGGTGACAGGAGGGGTTGGCTGCATTGTAACTGTAGCTGGACAAATGGGTGAAGGGTCAGTGAAAGCAATTCTAGACTCTGAAGTGGACTGAGCTGCTGCAAGAGGGGGCGATGACCATGTCACTACATTGGGATGGCACACATCTGAAGTCATGGGTACTGGAGGAACCTTCAGTTGCTAAGGCTGTAGTCAGCACTACATGTGGTGCTGGAGGAGGCAATACTGATGCCTCAGAGGCAGGAAAGTCAAGGTGTGGCGTGGAATGTCCCTGCATTTCCTGGGCAGATGATATGAAGATATCACTAAAAGCAACTCTCTGTTGAGGTGGGCTTACCTCAGGTAGTGATTCAGGTGAGTTACTTGCAATGCTAGATTGCAATCCAGGTCTGCTCACGTCGTGGGTGTCCTGTTTAAGGAGCGAGGTGACTAGCTTGGCAACCTCAAGCTCATTTTGTACTTTGAGACGGCATCATGTCTCAATTTGTTTAGCCAAGGCTTCTCTGGCTTTGAGCGAGTCTCTGGCTTAATCATCAAGTCTCTGACATTCCTTATCTGCTGTAGTGTCCTCTTTGATCTGATGTTATAGTTTCTCTAGTTCAAGAGCCTTTAATCTCTCCTCCAGCATTGCAGCTTGGACGTCAGACAGAACGTGTCTTGGAGATCTACTTGATGCACTGTGGCATGGTCTGGATGTAGTGTTGGAGGCTGTACTAGAGGAGATAGACTTGTCTAGTACATCTCTGTGAAGAGGTGTCAGCTGGGGTTGTTGCTGAGTGCAGGGAGCTGTACTTCATAATCCTCAAGATGGGCTGGAAGATGTCTCTCTTTGTGTGCGGGGTCGGACCGCGGGATCTGCTGTGTGGCAGTATAGGATCCATCTCTACTGAAGTACATCCGGCTCGAAGGACCATATATGAGCGTAAGGGACGCTCAGAGGGTTCGGTTAAGCATTGGTAGAAATGGTGGTGGGAGTTTCCGTTTAGGGAAACGGGAGCAAGAGAGAGTGTCCCAGCTGAAGGGTTATTTCTGTATGTATGAGGTATTACTGGCATTTGCCCATCAGTGTGTGGTTTCTTAAATCACTCACAGGAACAACAAACATGCAGCAGTCCAGATTGTGCAATGAAAACAAGTCAGTCTCTCCACCTGTACACACACATATACATATACAGATACTTGTTCAGGCATGTCTTGACTTGTCTAGGCTTGTTCAAAATTAATAGTTATATACATAAAGATACCTCCAGGGGGCGTAGTTGGGCTTTTGTACAATTGTATCGATTTGAAATTCTGTTTGTTGAACAGTTTAATTAATGGATAGTTCACCCAAAAATGAAGATTCTCTCATCATTTACTCACCCTCATGCCATCCCAGATATATATGACTTCTTCAGCAGAACACAAAGATTTTTTTGAAGAATATCTCAGCTCTGTAGATCCATACAATGCAAGCAAATGGTGATCAGACCTTTGTAGCTCCAAAAATCACAAAAGAAACATTAAAGTAATCCATATGACTCCAGGGTTTAAATCCATATCTTCAGAAGTGATATAATACGTGTGGGTGAGAAACAGAACAATATTCAAAAGTCCTACAATTAAGAGCTACAAAGGTCTGATCACCATTCACTTGCACTGTATGGACCTACAGAGCTGAGATATTCTTCTAAAAATTGTTGTTGTGTTCTGCTCTAGAAAGAAAGTCATACACTTCTGGGATGGCATGAGGGTGAGAAAATTATGAGTATTAATCCCTTTAAAATGTTTTTTTTCCCTACTGTACATTTAAGGCTTATAGTAAATGCCCTCTTATGTTTGGCCAATATTTTTGTATATGAATACAAAAAGGAAAGGAAAATTCAATTTTCCATGATATTACTTTTTCAAAGAGACATGAATGAATGGTTCATCTTTTACATCTATAGACAGAGCTCAGTTTAAGGTTACATAGTTTTAATTAAATAGCTTTTACACCAAGAGTTTTCCATAAAAGAATAGCTGAAGGTCTTACAAAAGCAGATGTTCTTCCAAAGAGACCACAGACACAGATCTGTATTTATCATAATCACACATTCCTTTTAAGTTTGACTTGTGGGTGTGAAATGTTTAGTGTGATTGTGTGCCCTGTGGGCAAAGCTAAGTCAGGGCCAGACTGCTTACTCTCATTTAAACTGTGGGGTTTAAAAGTCACTCTCCCAGAATTAGGGAATTGAGGGGAAAAGCAGCATCACTTTGGTTTTAGTTGTAGGTTTAAGAACCGAATACAACTGGTTTGCAGTATTAGACAGATAATTAAAAGTTCTCAGAATGCAGTAGGAATCAGTCATCAATTACATTGCAGTATATTTGTCTTGTTTACTAGTAAAATATCTCTAAACATGCTTAAATGAAGATAAACTTACTTGAAGAAAAACTGTATATAAGACTTGATTTCAGGGAATATGTTTTGAATTAAGTTTCTTTTTCTTACTCCATTGTAAGCGTTTCGACCAAAATATTTTCTATATGTTACATGCTTTTAACTATAAGAAAGGCATTTGTATTGGGCTTATGACCAATAGCATGATTTTGCGGCATAATTATCTGTTTGTTTGACCAGTGCCAGTTTGCAAATTTGTTTGATGGTGCAGAAATAACACTTTACCTTTAAAACAAGATACTTTTTCTGGAGAAGCAAAATTGTGTAAGCTATTAAGACTTGTTTTCATAGCTTATATCTTAAGTTGATTTTTCTTCACCCATTGGCAAAATTGCATTTTTATTTAATCATAAATCAAACACATTTCGATAATACTTTACAATAAGGTTATATTCGTTAACATTAGATAAAATGAACTAACAATAAACAATACGTTTACAGCACACATTAGTCTTGGTTAATGTTAATTTCAACATATACTAATACATTTTTAAAATGACGTTTTTTTTTTTTTTTTTATAATAAAGTTGTTTATGCAAACATTTACTTAAGCTAATAAATAGAACCTTTATGTAAAGTGTTAACCACATTTCTTTAAGCATAAATCAAACACATTTTTAGTGAGGTTTATGCTTTACACAATGCATTTATGCTTTTTAATATGCTTTTAACAAGAAATTATTTGCCAGTTGGATAAGAAAAACGTAATGTAACATTCTCTTAAAAAAAAAAAAATAAAAATATTGTACACTCAACTTATCTGAAAACTTTTATAAATATTATTACCATAAAACGGGTGTCCAAAGTCCGGCCCGCGGGCCATCTGCGGCCCTCCGACTGCTCCGATGCGGGCCGCGAAAGACTTTAAAAACGGAACAGAATAAGGCCCGCTATGGAGGAATCATATAAAATTAATATTCTTGCCACTTGATGTCACTATCACGTGCAGCCGCTGTTCACAGCGCATCGTCTCCAGTGCGTTCTGTGCTGTCATCATCAGCTTCATCCACTGCCAGAGTTCAACAGGAGTTTGGAATACTCTTTATTTTCAAGGATGAAGTGTCCCGCAGAAAGAATGATGCATTTATTAAAGGACTGACATCAGGTTAGATACTTTACTCATGTACTTGTTCTTGTTAAAATGTACTGATACCTTACATTATACAACTGAGTAGAGCTGCTGTTGTGCGAGTGGCTGAACACAGTTTGAGCATGCACAAAGACGCGCGAACCGAGCATATTTTCCAGAACGTCCTCTGTAGTGCTGAGAAGTATACTGTAATTGGTTCGTTCTGATATTTCATTGAAACAAGAAAAACGATTCACGGGCTTCCCAGCGCCATTTGAGTTAGGACATACTGTAGAAGAGAGCGCTTAAAACACGTGCACATCTGTGTCTGATACGCGCGCTCAGCTTGCACATGCACGTTTACAAAATAAAATGAAGCGCAATCATTTTGATCAAATTCTAATGCAAGTAACAACAGAACAGAAGTTATAATTGTATAGTGGTAATTCCTTGAAAAATAGAGAGTAATTCCCTATATCACTTCATAAAGTGATCAAATGTTATCCAATTCTGATTATTGTGATGAGTCACACCCAACACTCAGTAGCAGATCAGTATTTTCTTTGCATTGCATTGCCACTGAATGGACATCAAAAAGATCAAATGTGAATAAATGAGTGTAACATTTTGTATAAGAAGCATCACTGTTCCATTATAAGAGTTCTTTGTGAGTGAAATACCCTATATTTCATTTACATGTAGGGCCTACACAAGCATACCATAGAGCAAAAATTATGATTAAAACTTGCATAATATTAAGCATACAATATAATGGTTTTGCATAGTGGCAATCTAGTAGCTTCTTGCCATTTTTTAAATTACAGCGATGCGGCCCACGGCACCTTATTTTGTCTGCATTTGGCCCCCGACCGAAGAAGTTGGACACCCCTGCCATAAAGGAATAGTTCACCCAAAAATGAATATTCTCTCATCATTTACTTGCCCTCATCCCATCCCAGATGTGAATGACTTTCTTCTGCAGAATACAAATGAAGATTTTTAGAAGAATATCTCAGCTCTTTAGGTCCATACAATGCAAGTCAACAGGGTCCAAAACTTTGAAGCTCCAAAAAGCACAAAAGCAGCATAAAAATAATCCATACAACTCCAGTGATTAAATCCATATCTTCAGACGTGATTTGATAGGTGTGGGTGAGAAACAGATCAATATTTAAGTCCTTTTTTACTATAAATTCTCCTCCCTGCCCAGTAGGCGGCAATATGTTCGAAGAATGCAAATCTCCATAAACAAAAGAAAAGAGAAGGGTGCTTAGGAGGGCCATTTGAAAATGCAGATTTATAGTAAATAAAAAGGACTTAAATATTTATTGGTTTCTCACCCACATCTATCATATCGCTTATGAAAACATGGATTTAACCACTGGAGTTGGATGAATTACTTGTATGCTGTCTTTATTTGCTTTTTGAGCTTCAAAGTTCTGGTCACCATTCACTTGCACTGTGTGGAACTACAGAGCTGAAATATTCTTCTAAATAGTTTTGTTTGTGTTCTACAGAAGAAAGTCACATCTGGGATAGCATGAGGGTGATGTAAATGATGAAAAAAAAGAATTTTTATTTATATATTCAGTATACAGTACACTTTAGGCTGAGTTATCTTGTATTTGGGCACTTTGTGTGTTTATATTGTTTGTTTATTTGCATGCCGTCTACCCATAATTTTTGTTAACTGTTTGTTGTCCTTTAGGGAAAATGTCCATAAATGATGCTCTGAATGTGCTGTTGAGTCTGGGTCAATTATTTATTAGGTTTGAGTTACTTGCATTTTAAAGAAAGATCAATACAATGTCTGTATAATTAAGCCATAATTTACCCTAATGGTAATGGTGTAGGAATTTATGGCACTACCTTTGGACAAAACTAATATATTAGATGCGATTTCTTGTCTCTACCCATCTAAGTGGATGAGTGTATCAGTTGAGCCTGACCTCTGTTGTCGTCATTGTTGTTGTTTGCTTATGGTGCATCGTTGTGATTACATCATACTGTTTCTCATAGTTCATAGCTCAAAGAATATAAGTTCTCTTTGAAGGGCAAATAAAGCACAATAATCAAGGTTAAGGCAGTTTTGTGTAATCATTACCTCTGGTGTTTGGTGTTGCAGCCTCTCCCCAGCTAATTGAGAAGCCACAGGATGTACAGAAGGCCATAGATGACTCTCTGGTGTGGGAATGCAAAGCCACAGGGAAGCCCAAACCCTCTTACAGATGGATGAAGAATGGAGAGAACTTGGAGCCCACTGAGGTCAGTTCTCCTCAGAAGTGTGAGCACGGTCACTCAAATTGTTTCAGTAGATAGATTCTAGAGATGTTATGACTAATAATAGAAATTGCATTAAAAGGGATAGTTTACCCAAATATGAAAATTATTTTATCTACTTACCCTCATGTCATACCAATCCAAACCAAAATGATTTTCTCTTTCCATGGAACACAAAGGTGTTATTTTGCAGAATGTCCAAGCTACTTATTTCCATCCATTAAATTGAATAAGATCTGCGGCTGTCAAGTGGTAGAAAGTGCCATAATAGTAGTCTATACAACTTGTCCACCAAATTCCAAGTCGTATAAAGCCATGCAATAGCTTTTTGTGAGGAATGGGCTTAAATTTCTGAGCCATGTCAGAACGACTGGTGGGCTATTTTACACTGTCATGAAAAAAAAGTGAGGCTGCGCAGCAAAAGGAAATAAAAAAAAATAAACTATTGCATATTATATATGAAAAAAATCAAAACAGAGCTCACAATGCAAGCTTAATTGAAACGTTGGCTTGTATTTCGAGTTGAGCAGTTTTTTTTTTTTTTTTTTCACTTTACTAAAAGTGTAAAATGTATTGATTTTGTTTATAAAACAGTTTGCTTTGCATTTACAATCCTGTGAAAGCAGGGGGTGCTGCAGCACCCACACTTCCCACGTCTGTGATAAGCGAGTTTGTAATACCGCAAGCCATCTTTATTAGCTATATGAGACCAATGCTTTAGAGTATTCCTTAAAGGGATAGTTCACACAAAATGAAAATTCTCTCATGATTTACTCACTCCCCCTGGCATCCCAGATGTGTATGACTTTTCTTCTGCAGAACAGAAATTAAGATATTTAGAAGAATATTTCAGCTCTGTAGGTCTTCACAATGCAAGTGAATGGGTGCCAATTTTGAAGCTACAAAATCCACATAAAAGGAGCATAAAAGTAATCCATATGACTCCAGTGGTTAAATTCATATCTTCAGACATGGTATGCTAGGTGTGGATAAGAAACAGATACATTGTCTTTTTTTATTTATTTTTTTTATCGTAAATTCAACTCCTTGCGCTGTAGGGGGCAATATGTATGAAGAATGTGAATCACCAAAAACAGAAGAAAGTGAATGTGGAGTTGAGATTAAATTCTCCTCCCTGCTCAGTCATAGTATAAAAAAATAAATTAAAAAAAAATTAATATTAATCTGATTCTCACCCACACCTATTATATCGCACCTGAAGATATGGCTTTACCACCAGAGTCATCTGGAGTACTTTTATGTTGCCCTTGTGGATTTTGGAGCTTCAAAATTTTGGCACCCATTCACTTACATTGTATGGACCTACAGAGCTGAGAAGTTCTTCTAAAAAGCTTTGTGTAAAAAAACACATTTTAGATGGCATGAGGATGAGTAAATGATGGGAGAATTGTCGTTTTTGGGTGAACTAACCCTTTAATGCATCTCTGCGACTTCATATCTTTGCTATCTACAGTAAATCTGAGAAAATCCACTTGATAACCTGATATGTCATGGGCACTTTCTGTGTAGGCCACTACAGAAATGTTGAAACAATAGGAAGAGACAAAATTGGGAACATAAAAGCGTCGAAACATCCGCCACTTGTTCCAAAAATGTGATGGAATTGCTCAGCAAAACTGTAATAATCTCAAAAGTGGCATTATCAAGGACAAACTGTTACCATTCATTTCTAACAACACATTTTAAGGACCTAATCAACACATTTTCATTTCATACAGTTTTGTGTGCTTGTCAAAGTTATTTTTTGGCTGCTTTAATAAAATGGTGCAGAGGAATATGCTAATTGCTATAACTCTTCTAATCATCATTATTGCTCAATACATAAACATCATTACTGGTTTGTAACCAATAAGTACACTACAAACATCACCGAACAATAGAAGTGCAGCATTTGGAGGGCATTTAAGCAGTCCTTTAATAAAGTTAAATACATTTTATGGCCATTACGGCTTGATTTAGTGTGGTTACTTGAAGCTGTGAACCTAAAGACAAGAGATGGCAATCTTCCATTAAACTCTCTAAAAGAACAGCTTTTAAACCTGTTTCCTCAAAGGCCATTTAGAGAAGGCTTATAAACCATTATTGTGTACCTGACAATCTCTTATGTTTTTGTCTTTCTCTGAAGTCCACTTAAACTATAGTGAAAGTGGTGATAAATATTTATATGTCTTGACACCCTATGTAATATACAACTGATCTCAACTAAGAGCAATTCTCCAGGAATACCAAACACTTCACATGGCTAATGATCGTTGGCTTGTGGGTTTGCAGCACATTAAGTTATTTTTAGAGGCTACCAGCTCTTTGGTGCAACTACGGTGTTGTGAATAAACAAATAAGCAAACTTCATGTAAATTAGCCTCACTACGTGATGTGGGTGCAAACAAAACAAAGATATTGATCCATTTAGAGACACTATATAGGGCTGCATTCATCTGGTTATCAGCCTGTCTTTCAGGCTGGTCTGTTTTGATGGTTTTAGAGGGGTTTTGGGCACTTATGAGCTGATCGGGGTCGGAAACCAACTGGCCGACCAGCTGAAGACCAGCTTGGCAAGGCTGGGTGACCAACTAAACCATCTAAAACCATCTTAGATCAGCAAAACGCTATAGACTGGTTTATGATGTTTTTTTTAGCAGGGCCCGAATATAACAGCTTTCAAAATTGCATAATCAGTAGTACAGTTAATTTGTTTTGCCCTTTATTAAAAGGTAAAGTGTGTCTAATTTCCACGCCACTAGTGTCACCAAATGGAAATGCCCAAATAAATGACTTATTCATATTCATAAATGACCCAAACTCGCAGCATAACTCTTAGCATAATACTCATTTTACAGGTATGTTTGTGCTCTATGTAATTGCCAAAAAAGAACGCTTGAATTTAAAATGTGATCTCTTCATTCTGCATTACCGGCCCTTAAAACTGATATAAAAGACATAACTGTGTTCGTTTCTTTCTGGGGAAAAAAGCGTGGGCATATCGGTTTTGAGTAATGCCGAAATACCGCCCGTTTTGTGCTGTGATAGACTATCGTCCCAAGGGTAAAACACAATCTCTTGATTGAATCATGCACCTAGCTTACCATTTGATTCAGAAATGTTGATTTCCAATGTATCCCGGTTAAATGAATTAATCAGTGTAGAATTATTACAATCTCCAAATGTCACCATCAACATCAGTGCTCTAATCAATTGTATAACTAAAGGTCATTGATGTAGCAAAAGCATGGGTTGTTGACTTCTACCATTTGTTATTTTCCTTTGCACTTAATCAATGAAGACCTTTCATGTTCTTTCTGGTTTATAGGAATGCAGTAGTGCTAAGGTGACCAGCTCAAAACCTCTACTTTGTAAATCACAGCAGATTGCTAATAATAATACATACATACATACATACATTACATACACACACACACACACTTGTGCTCAAAAGTTTGCATACCCTTGGAGAATTGGTAATATATGTACCATTTTTAAAGAAAACATGAGTGAGCAGGCAAAACACATTTCTTTTATTTCTTATGGGATTCATATTCAACTGTAGGTTATAACAGAATGGCATAATCATAAAACAAAACATGGCAACAAAGAAAAAAAAAAGAAATGACCCCTGTTCAAAAGTCTGCATACCCTTAGTTTTTAATACTGTGTATTGCCCCCTTTAGCATCAATGACAGCGTGCAGTCTTTTGTAATAGTTGTCTATGAGGCCCCAAATTCTTGCAGGTGGTATAGCTGCCCATTCGTCTTGGCAAAATGCCTCCAGGTCATGCAAAGTCTTTGGTCGTCTTGCATGAACCGCACGTTTGAGATCTCCCCAGCGTGGCTCGATGATATTAAGGTCAGGAGACTGAGATGGCCACTCCAGAACCATCGCCTTTTTCTGCTGTAACCACTGGAGGGTCAACTTGGCCTTGTGCTTAGGGTCATTGTCGTGCTGGAAAGTCCAAGATTGTCCCACACGCAGCTTTCGTGCAGAAGAATGCAAATTGTCTGCCAGTATTTTCTGATAACATGCTGCATTCATCTTGCCATCAATTTTCACAAGATTCCCCGTGCCTTTAGAGCTCACACCCCCCCCCCAAAACATCAGTGAGCCACCAACATGCTTCACAGTGGGGATGGTATTCTTTTCACTATAGGCCTTGTTGACCCCTCTCCAAACATAGCGCTTACGGTTGTGACCATAAAGCTCTATTTTGGTCTCGTCACTCCAAATTACAGTGTGCCAGAAGCTGAGGAGTGTCAAGGTGTTGTCGGGCATATTGTAACCAGGCTTTTTTGTGGCATTGGTGCAGTAAAGGCTTCTTTCTGGCAACTCGACCATGCAGCTAATTTTTGTTCAAGAATCATCGTATTGTGCTCCTTGAAACAACCACACCATCTTTTTCCAGAGCAGCCTGTATTTCTCCTGAGGTTACCTGTGGGTTTTTCGTTGTATCCCGAACAATTCCTCTGGCAGTTGTGGCTGAAATCTTTCTTGGTCTACCTGACCTTGGCTTGGTATCAAGAGATCCCCGAATTTTCCACTTCTTAATAAGGGATTGAACAGTACTGGCTGGCATTTTCAAGGCTTTGGATATCTTTTTATATCCTTTTCCATCTTTATAATGTTCCATTACCTTGTTACGCAGGTCTTTTGACAGTTCTTTTCTGCTCCCCATGGCTCAGTATCTAGCCTGCTCAGTGCATCCATGTGAGAGCTAACAAACTCATTGACTATTTATACACAGACACCAATTTCAATTTAAAAAGCCACAGGTGTGGGAAATTAACCTTTAATTGCCATTTAAACCTGTGTGTGTCACCTTGTGTGTCTGTAACAAGGCCAAAGATTCAAGGGTGTGTAAACTTTATCAGGGCCATTTGGGTGATTTCTGTTATCATTATGATTTAAAAAGGAGCCAAACAACTACGCGATAATAAATGGCTTCATATGATCACTATCCTTAAATAAAAAGACCTTTTTTTTTTTTTTTTGCATGATTACTCATTTTCAAAATCAATGCTAAAATGTCACATTTTCTGCCAGGGTATGCACACTTTTGAGCACAACTGTATATACATACAGTTGAAGTCAGAAGTTTACATACACTTTTAACCACTCCACAGATTTCATGCCAATTTTGGTCAAATCTAGACAGGCCCCATTTCCAGCAGCCATCACTACAACACCTTATCCTTGAGCAATCATGCTAAATTGCTAATTTGGGACTAAAAAAAAAAAAATCACTTGCCATTATATCAAACACAGTTGAAAGCTATTTGGTTCGTTAAATGAAGCTTAACATTGTCTGTGTTTGTTTTTGGAGTTGCCACAGTATGCAATAGACTGGCTTGTCAAAAGGTCAATATTAGGTCAAAAATGGCAAAAAAGAAACAGCTTTCTCTAGAAACTCAATTTCATACAAAGGTGTACACTATAGTCTTCAAAGACAAAGGATAACTGGCTCCAACAAGGACAGAAAGAGATGTGGAAGGTCTAAACAAGAGGATAAGTACATCAGAGTCTCTAGTTTCAGAAATAGATGCCTTACATGTCCTCAACTGACAGATTCGTTGAATTCTACCTGCTCAACACCAGTTTCATGTACAACAGTAAAGAGAAGACTCAGGGGTGCAGGCCCTATTGGAAGAATTGCAAAGAAAAAGCCACTTTTGAAACAGAAAAAAAAAGAAAAAAAAAAAAAGGTTAGAGTGGGCAAAGAAACAGACATTGGACAACAGATAATTGGAAAAGAGTGTTATGGATCTTAACCACATTGAGTTATATGGGATCAGCTAGACTGTAAGGTGTGTGAGAAGTGCCCGACAAGACAGCCACATCTATGGCAAGTGATACAGGAAGTGTGGGGTGAAATGTCACCTGAGTATCTGGACAAACTGACAGCTGGAATGCCAAGGATCTGCCAAGCTGTCATTGCTACACATGGAGGATTTTTTTATGAGAACTCTTTGAAGTTTAAGCAGTTCTGAATTTGTTTTTTTTTGTTTTTTTCAGATAGTAATAGTAATTTTTCACATTGTTAATGTCCTGACTATACATTGAGTTGAATGCTACTTTGGTGAATAAAAGTACCAATTTTTTTCCATAAGAGCAAAATCTGTAAAGTATTCCAAACTTTTGGCCACCAGTGTGTGTGTATAATATACACTATATTGCCAAAAGTATTCACTCATCTGCCTTTAGACGCATATGAACTTAAGTGACATCCCATTCTTAATCCATAGGGTTTAATATGACGTCGGCCCACCCTTTGCAGCTATAACAGCTTCAACTCTTCTGGGAAGGCTTTCCACAAGGTTTAGGTGTGTGTTTATGGGAATTTTTGACCATTCTTCCAGAAGCGCATTTGTGAGGTCAGACACTGGTGTTGGACGAGAAGGCCTGGCTCGCAGTCTTCGCTCTAATTCATCCCAAAGGTGCTCTATCGGGTTGAGGTCAGGACTCTGTGCAAGCCAGTCAAGTTCTTCCACACCAAACTCGCTCATCCATGTCTTTATGGACCTTGCTTTGTGCACTGGTGCACAGTCATGTTGCAACAGGAAGGGGCCATCCCCAAACTGTTCCCACAAAGTTGGGAGCATGGATTGTCCAAAATCTCTTGGTATGCTGAAGCATTCAGGAGTTCCTTTCACTGGAACCAAGGGGCCAAGCCCAGCTCCTGAAAAACAACCCCACACCATAATCCCCCCTCCACCAAACTTCACAGTTGGCACAATGCAGTCAGATGAGTACCGTTCTCCTGGCAACCGCCAAACCCAGACTCGTCCATCAGATTGCCAGATGGAGAAGCGTGACTCGTCACTCCAGAGAACGCGTCTCCACTGCTCTAGAGTCCAGTGGCGGCGTACTTTACACCACTGCATCCGACGCTTTGTATTGCACATGGTGATGTATGGCTTGGATGCAGCTGCTCGGCCATGGAAACCCATTCCATGAAGCTCTCTACGCACTGTTCTTGAGCTAATCTGAAGGCCACATGAACTTTGGAGGTCTGTAGCGATTGACTCTGCAGAAAGTTGGCGACCTCTGCGCACTATGCGCCTCAGCATCTGCTGACCCCACTCTGTCATTTTATGTGGCCTACCACTTCATGGCTGAGTTGCTGTCGTTCCCAATCGCTTCCACTTTGTTATAATACCACTGACAATTGACTGTGGTATATTTAGTAGCGAGGAAATTTCACGACTGGACTTGTTGCACAGGTGGCATCCTATCACAGTACCATGCTGGAATTCACTGAGCTCCTGAGAGCGGCCCATTCTTTCACAAATGTTTGTAGAAGCAGTCTGCATGCCTAGGTGCTTCATTTTATACACCTGTGGCCATGGAAGTGATTGGAACACCTGAATTAAATTATTTGGATGGGTGAGCGAATACTTTTGGCAATATAGTGTGTGTATATATATATATATATATATATATATATATATAATAGCAGGATCTGTTAGGTTTGAACTACTTAAAAGTAGCAAAAATGATTGTTGAGTGCCAGACAGGTTAAACCTATCAATATGAATTTCCCGACTAACAAATAATCCACCTACTACTCAAAACATAGGAATGCAAACATAAATCACTCTTCACAAGTTCATTTGCTAAATCACAAAATATATTAACAGAAAATGTAATATACTTTGCAATGAAAAATAGATTCACATTTGGGCCCAGTTACTTAAGTCCATCAAGTCCATCCTCAGGCCCAAAGAATATCAGAACAAGTCCATCACCAAAATCAGTTAAATATTCATTTGAACTCAAAATCAAACAAATAAATACTGGCCAGTGTTTCAAATAAATGAGTATGTGTTTGTGTGTGTATTTATTAGGGATTGTTGGAGGGAGAGAGGGATTGAGATCAATGAGAAAGGGCAGTGAAAAAAGGTCAGTTTTTGGCAATATGGAGGAAGCATTTAGCAACCCCCCCTCAACAAACATCCAGCCCACACTTGCATCTCAAATGGAAATAATTCTTCACAAAGTCCCAAGAGCAAACAGGCAGAGTAGATAAAAAACATTCAACCCTGCTCCTGAATAAATGATGTTTGTGAATGATATTCCCTTCACAGTGACAAACAGACTGGAACGGTGTTGCTCAAGAGTTTGGTGATCACCTTCTCTTTGTTCTCACCTTGCCATTGACTGCTTCCTCTTTGAACTGATTGGCAGACTGTCTTAAAAGGGCCAGTGCAAGACTATCTGCTTTAAAGGGGCAGTGCATATTTATGCAAGCCTGCCCCTTGGAAAAACCACGCTTGTTGGTAAGAGTTGCAATTTAAAAGCCAAGGAAATCTTCTTCATCAGATTCCTCTTGAAAAATCTCAGAGTTTTTTCTTTTCTTTAAAGTCAAGATCTTCAGCAGTGGGATAAAAGGGTTTAAGATTGCATACATGAACTGTCCTCACAACTTCACCAGTATCCTCTAGTGCCTCTTTATTAATTCATAGGTCCCAGCTTGTCCTTTCTATGGGATAGTGGGAAGTTTCTAACCCACACTCGTTCCTTTGGTTTGAATCCAGCATCTCGTATGTTTAGTTCCTTAGTTGACGTTGCTGTGCTTTTTTGGCACTCTCCTTTGCTCTACCATGTAGTAATTTCAACTGATGGACAACATCATAACTAGAAGAATCTGGGGTAGGAACTTGTATTTGTGGAACTTTGCCGATGGGACATATTAACTTTCACCCCAGCTGAAATTCTGCTGGTGACACTCCTGTTGTTTCTTTAATGGCAGAATTCAGGGCAAATCTAAACTCTGGAATGTATTTGTCCCAGTTTTTGTGGTGGTCTTCAACATAAGCAAATCATGCATTTCAGTGTACGGTTCACGGTCAAATTAGTTTGCAGATGATTAGCTGTGGTAAGTTTTGGTGCAACAGTCCATCTTTCACAGAGCGTTTTGAAAATGGATGATACAAACTGTAGTCCTCTGTCAGATAAGATGTAGTCTGGAATGCCTCACCTTGTGAAGATTTATTTTCTGAGAATCTGAGAAATAGTCTGTGCAGTGGCAACCCAGAGGGGAAGAGTTCTACCCATCTAGTGAAATAATCCACAAAGACTAAGAGGTACTTGTTCCTCTCAGGACTACTTGGCAAAGGTCCCATTATGTCCACACCCAACATCACATTAGGCTCTTAGACTGTAGTTTGTTGGATATTTCCTGCAGGTTTTCGGTTGTCTGCTTTTAGCGACTGACAGGTAAAACAGCATTTGATGAAATGCTTGACATCCCTCCACATTCCCAGCCAGAAAGCAACATCTTGAAGCCTTTTATATGTTTTGAAGATAACGACATGGCTGCTTAAAGGGCTTGCATGGTAAGCTTTAAGTATGGGTTGGATTAGACTCTCAGGAATGTACAAACAGTAATGTAATTGTTTATCTGACATCTTGTTTTAATAATAAAGTTTGTCTTCTAGAACAACATAATTTGGATCAACCATCTCATCACTTTCTTCCAGACTTAAAGATTCTCTCGATCTTCGGGTCTTTGTGTTGTTCTTCCCATATTAGTTCGAGTGACAGTGGAAGAGTTCTTGTGTCTTTTGTGTTTGAATATAGACTGCATGTACCACAGGCAGGTATCCTGGAGAGTGCATCTGGAGCTACATTCAGCTTCCCTCTCCGATACTCCACGATAAAATCAAATCACTGCAGACTTAGAGCCTGCCTAATAAGTCTGCTTGTCTTCTTGGTTGAAGTCAGGATCTACTGTATAGAAGTGTGTTCCCTGACAACTGTGAAGATTTTAGGCTCAAGATAATACTGCCATTTTTCGAGAACCCCGTCTATAGCCAGACATTCTTTTTCTGTTGCTGAATAGTTTCTTTCTGCTTTGTTTAAGGTTCTGCTTCCATATGTGAGTACTTCTGTACTGGAATCCCTTTTCTGGACCAGCACCGCACCAAGACCTGTTTCACTTGCATCGGTGTAGACGATAAATGGAAAGTTGAGATTTGGGTGACCAAGAATTGGTGATAACAAGCATTCAGTTGTTGAAAAGCAGATTGACACTCTTGACTCCAGATGAAAGGTTTTCCTTTCTTATTGAGGGCATTGATTAGCTCTGCTATTAGAGAGAAGATGGGAACAAATCTATGACACCATCCAGCGAGCCCAAGAAACCACTGAACCTCTTTGAAGTTTTTTTGGCTCTTGATAACACTGAATAGCCTGCACTTTGTCAGGATATGTAGCAACATCATTAAAATTGTCAATATGTCTGAGGAATTTTATTTCTTGAAGACAGAAGTGAGATTTCTTGAGATTAACACTCAGGTTGACTTTCTGAAGTCTGTTTAAGACATTCTGGAGGTCCTGTAAGTGTTGGGGTACAGATGAAGAATAGCCAGTAATGTCATCCAAATAAACAAGACAAATTCTTCCCCTCAGCTCTCACAAGACAGTCTCCAACCTCTGAAAGGTAACTGGAGCATTTTTTAAACCGAATGGCATAACATTGAATTGATATAGCCCAAATAGTGTAATGAAGGCTGTCTGGATACAAAACTTACTTGCCAGTAACCGCTATTTAGGTCTATTGTTGAAAAAAATAGCAGCACCTGAGAGGGACTCAAGAATTTCATTAATGTTTGTCAGAGGGTATGCAACAGTCTCTGTATGTGCATTGACTTTTCGGAAGTCTACACAAAACCGATGGCCACCATGTTTCTTTGGAGCTAAAATGACTGGAGAAGCCCATCCTGAATGTGATGTTCCACTATACCAGCTATAAGCTTTTCTTCAAGCTGCTCCTTGATTATGGCCCATTTTGCAGGGGATATTCGATATGGCCTTTGTTTGATTGGCACATTGTATGTTGTATGAATGTAATGTTGTAACACTTCTGTTCATCCAAGTTGATGGCTGTACACTTGAGGATTGGATTCCAGGAGATGCTGCAGTTGTTATTTATATTTGTCTTCCAGATGTAAACTGGCAACAGCAAGCTGAATGTAATCTGGCACATCCATGCAAACAGGCTCCAAGGATAACACAGGAGGAGGTATGGAACTCACCAGAGACAGACATCGGAAGAGTTCTCTTTTTCTGACATGTGTATCATCTTTCTCATGGTCAGCTCCTACTTCTGGTATCCGTGCACCACCACCTGGCTGGAAGGGATAGACAGAAGGGTTTGATTTAAAATTGTACGGACCACATTAATGGGGGCAGAAGCCAGGAGAGTGCTGTCCCTTACATCTCCAACAGAGAACAGGTTTTTCAACTGGTTGATTGGAAAAAGCACTTCGATTTGCAACATCTGTGTTTGCAATTTTTACACTGTTATGATGGTCATATTATTGCTGTTGTTAAAAAATCTTTTTCAAGTTGATGTCCAAGGTGTACTAAATCATCAACATTGTCAACACGACCCCTAATTGACTGGCCAGATGTGGTTTAATGTTTTTCAAGATCATCTTGACTATGGTAGGATTCCATTTTTTTTACTTAAATCTTTATACGAGAAGGCAAAGTCTCTGATGCTTTCTCGTTCTCCTTGTCCTCGCTTTCTCACTCAGCCAATTCCTCCTCATAGTCCTCAGCAAGAAATGCAGACTGAAAGGCAGTTTCAAACTCAATCCACGTAGACACACTGGATCTGGCTATTTTCCACCAGTCCCAAGCTGTTCCATGAAAATGCGTTCGGAGGGTTGCCAGAAGATCATAATCTGATAGCAGATGCAGTGCAAGGAAATCAGTGCATTTTGACAAATAATTCAGATGGTCAGGATCATCACTTGGTTTTCCATAAGTTGGGAAAGACAACTTAATGTGATCACTCTTTGTAACAACTGGAGAACATATTGTTGGCGATGATTGCATTTCACATCATTAAGCAGAGGTAGAATGTTCAATTTCTGTTTGTGTTTCCAAAGAAGCACATCTCTCCTTTTTGGCTTCCCTTTGCTCCTCTATTTCAGTTTCCACCTTTTCCAACAATATACTTATTTGAGAGATGCAAATACTGACTCCTTTAGACAAATTATCATAACTGGTTTGAAGATGTTTTCGGGAAGCCCGCATTTCCTGCTGAAGTTCCACCTGTAGTTGCTCCACCATAAATCAAACTTCAGACAAAAAAGAACATTTCAATATGTTTCACTTCCTCTGAAATGGCAGATTTTACCATTGTCACAACTTGTTCCGGTTCAGTTTACATATTTTCCTTTTTTTACAATCATTTCAGATAGCCACTGCTTTGAATTGCACATCACAATGTTTTTGATTGTACGTTCCTTTATTTCATGCTTCTGCAGTTCCCTCCCATCATTCACTTATTTCCAGATATCCTGAGCTCCTGCTGCAAACCGACCCAAATCCCCTGCAGGTGTGAAAAACATAGGAAGTCGCAGTTTGATGATAAAGAGGTTAAAGACATCCTACTTGTGTCTTGTGGTTCAGTGGTAACTGGCTCATTTGTTACTGATGCTAGTTTGGGGCTGACATTTCCACTTTCAATCATTTGAAAAAAACCACACATGGCGTCTCTGAGAGGGATATGTTGGTGTTTGGAAATAGGTTTGAATGGGAAAATGTCTTACAATGGGAGTTTGAATATCAGGAACACTGGGACCCTCAATGTCTAAGTAAACTGAATGTGGGTCATGTTGTAAATGGTCAAACACAGACATTTTTCACATACAAAGAATAAGGTATAGGGTAACAATTCAGATTCCACAATGTACACAAGAACATCAATAAAGAGCAATTCACATAACACAAGATCATTCATTTGAAACACCAATTTTTTTTTTTTACACTGGTAGATCGGACCCCACATTGGGTGCCACTTATGTAGCGGGATCTGTTAGGTTTGAACTACTTAAAGTAGAAAAAATGATTGCTGGGCGCCAGACAGGTTAAAACCTATCAATATAAATTTCCCGACTAACAAATATTCCACCTGCTACGCAAAACATAGGACTGCAAGTTCAAGTTCTTTACAAGTTAATTTGCTAAATCACAAAATGTATTAACAGAAAATTTAATATACTTTGCAATGCAAAATAGATTCACATTTAGAAGGCCCAGTTACTTAAAAGTCCATCAAGTCAAAGTCAAAGAATATCAGAACAAGTCCATCAACAAAATGAGTTCAAGGTAAATGTCCGATTGAATTCAAAATCAAACAAATAGATTCTGCCCAGTGTTTCAAATAAAAGTATTCAAAATGAGTATGTGTGTTGTGTGTGTGTGTGTGTGTGTGTGTGTGTGTGTGTGTGTGTGTGTGTGTTTGTTTGTTAGGGATTGTTGGAGGGAGAGAGGGATTGAGATTGATGAAAAAGGTCCGTTTTTGGCAATATGGAGGAAGCATTTAGCAACCCTCCTTCAACAAACTTCCAGCCTACACTTGCATCTCAAATAGGAATAATCCTTCACAAAATACCAAGAGCAAACAGGCAGAGAAGAAAGATAAAAAAAAAACAAAATAAACATTCAAACCTGCTCCTGAAGAAATTATGTTTGTGATTGGTATTCCTTTCACAGTGACAAACAGACTGGAACTGTGTTGCTCAAGAGTTTGGCGATCACCCTCTCTTTGTTCTCCACCTTGCCAGACTGCTTCCACTTTGAACTGATTGGCAGGCTGTCTTAATGGGCCAGTGCAAAACTATCTGCTTTAAAGGGGCAGTGCATATTTATGCAAGCCTGCCACAATATACTGTATATGGTTTAGGCTGATGTGAGGCACATACCGTGGCTTAGCTGATCTTGTAATAAACGTGTCAGTGGTTCTGTTCACCCGTGTCATTGTGCTTCTCTGATGCCAGTTGACATTGCATACACAGAACATTTATAGCTATATTTACATTCATATGCTTCATTCCTTCTGACTGCATTGAAATAGTTTGATTTATAATGTTTACATAAAATAAGACAGAAAGATTTCAACAGCTACAGAAGTGGCAATGTGACCTAACGTTTAAATAGCTGCATTGGATGAAAAGAGACTACCCTTATGTTTAAAGTTACTATACTTAATGAAATCTGATACACTGTGTACTGCCAAAAAAAACACTAAGTGAAACAGTTATGCTGTGTTCGGAAAAGCATGCTACCATACTACTTTTAGTATTTGCAAAGTTTTTATATTTCAGAAATAGTGAAAGCAGTACTGTATTGTAGTACGCTATTCCCAAAATAACACTTTACAAGTGAAACAGAAACAGCTTTATTCCACGACAAACATTTCAAACAATAGTGTGCTATTGTTGTCACATAATCTCACTTGGTTTGTTACATGATCACATCTTGATGCATGTTTATTATCTCGCAAATGTTTGCAGATATTTTGAGTTTTTAATCGAATTTTATGAAAACAATGTCTTTACATATGATAGTCTAATTAAATTATGAGGCAAGAAAGGGATTTTAAAAATCTCAGCTGATATTACTTCTGATTCATTTTTTTTACATTGGAAACAGAAGATCAATTTAAACGCATTACATTGTGGGATACAGTATTCCATGCAATAAGCTCTGCTGGATAGTCCCGCCTCAAACTAACACCATTGGTTGAGCCAATGTTACAGTCTTGGGCTGGTCCAGAGATTCAAAATGCAATGTTTTGATAGCACCACAGAGCCATCATTTGAAATGAAAAGTGTAATGCAGCCATACTCACAGGCGCAGTAAACCACTCTGCTCTATAGCAGGATGAGATTTTCAGCAACTATGGTGATGCATTGCAGATTATGTGCTATGAACTGACTCTCACATTGCGAGCAGTGAGATTGCCAATCATTGCAGTTCAGAGCAAGGCAGATGGTCCATCCTCATCCTCCCCTCAGTTCCCGCCACATGCAAAACTGCTGATTTAAGAGGACAGTTATGCTTAATTAGTACAGTAGTAAAGCAAAGCATCGCCTCACTCTAAACTGCTATATGCCACCATGTGATTTTCTGTGCTGGCTTATTTGTCCCATTTGTGCCTTCCTCCTCTCCATTGCAGTCAGTATCCTTTTCTTACCATAAACCCCATTCAAGTGCAAAATATTATCCTGATGTCTGAATGAGGAACGACTATGTTTCACATTATACTGACTACAGGCGTCTCTGGAAAAAAAGACACTGGTGGAAACACTTAAAGACGTTAAAAGATTAGTTCACCCAAAAATTTTAATTTTGTCATAATGTACTCACGTTGAGGTTCTGTATGACTTTCATTCTTCCATGAAACACAAAAGCTTCTGTTTTCCATACAGTGAAAGTGGATGGTTATTTATACTTCCAAGTTCCAAAAAGTATCCTAAATGTAGTCCATTTGACTCATGGCCTGTCTTCTGAAGCCATAGAATAGCTTTGTGTTAGGAACAGACCGAAATGGAAGCTGTTATTCAATAATAATGTTTCTCCCTGCTGTACCACTAAAATCTCAGTTTTTCAGATTTGCTGCATTCTGATTTATTTGCGCTAGAACCAAGGGCATTTGGCTTCAATTATGTCAAACCTGGTGCAATGCTTCTAAAGGTGTGATATTTGAGAGCTCCGGTGGAGGAGAAAATTATAAGTAAATAACAGTTTACATTGTGGTCTGTTTCTCACACAAAGCTATTGTATGCTTCAGAAGAATCGACAGAGTGCACGAGTATACTTTTAGAGTGCTTTTTTTTAGTAGAAATCAACTTTCAAAACAGAAGGTTGACATCTTTTCCATGAGCACTTGACCATACAGTCATAAAATATATATATATATATATATATATATATATATATATATATAAATGTGTGTGTGTGTGTGTGTGTATGGTCAATTGCTCATGGAAAAGATGTCTTTAGCCGTAGTTTGAAGACCGAGACAGAGTCTGCTTCGCGGATAGTGTTGAGAAGGTCGTTCCACCATCAAGGAACTGTCACATATTCCCTGTTTTTGTGTTTACTTTTATTTTGAAATTCTTGTTTAGTTCCAGTTTCCTGTTAGTTTGTAGTCCTTTTGTAATTTCATTTTATGATTGTTTTTCCCCAGGAGTTCCTCGTTTCCTTGTTTGCCCATGTGTATTTAAGCCCTTGTTTCCCCTGGTTTCTTTGTCAGTCTTTACATGTGTTGTCATATTCTGTCCCTGGTTTCCTGTGTTTTTTTTTTTTTCGTTTAATTCTGAGTTACTTTGTTCATCTTTTGTTTTTCATTAAAGCTGCATTTAGATTCTCATTCCTCGTCTGCTTCGTCACAGAAAGACTGACTCAAAAATGGATCTAGCGGCCGTCAGAATTCTGCTCCTCCAACAAGGGGACCGTCCAGTTGAGGATCACGTCCGTGAGTTTTTAGAGCTGGCAAATGTAGTGCACTATCCAGACTGCTATCTGGTGGTTTTCTTACAGGCCAGTCTGAATAGTGCACTGAGGGAACTGATGCCTCCGGCTGATCCTCACTGGACGCTCGGCGAATATGTGGAGAAGGCTCTGGAACTTTGCGGTTCCTTTTATACAGAAAGGCACGAAAATATCCGTATGACTGATTATCTAAGAGGCACAAGGATAAAGTGACATTTTAAATAAACATATACAAAATTAAATATAATTGATGAATCTGTGTAGCGAATATTTCTGAAGTGTAAACCTTATGAATGAAAATGCGCACATTGTGATTTCAAGTCGGATGGGCACGGTCTCGTCTCCGTTTGTGGTCTCTGTTAATTGTGCACGTCTGGAGCTTGTCATGTGTAACATTAAGATATGACATCATATACACTTTCCACTTCTTGAAATGTCTTTGTTAATGTATCACACGATTCACACGTCATTCCCATGTATTCATTTATAGCCTAAACATGAGCACGATGTTAAATTCCTGACCTGAAGTGATGATTTCACGTCGGAGACATCTATGCGTCTTTTAAAGTTGACCACATTTATGTCCACATCAGCGATTAAGGAAATTGTCTGGTTAAGACATTATTCTGAAAAAAAAAAAAAGTTAAAATTCTCCATAAAGGTTTAAATGCTCCATAGAGTATTCAACTATTAGGAATATTCCTCCTTATGTAAAATGAAGAAACTAAAACATGCTCTGTCTTTTTTTTTTCTTCTTCTTTAAACTGTGCTACAGTTTAAGGCGCTATATAAATTTAACATTATAATTATTATTTAACTAAATAATGGTGTCTCGTCGTAAAAATTCCTGACAGATTTATGGGACTTGCAACTGTTTGTATGCTATATTGATTTTATTTTATTTCTATTAATGTTTGTATTTGTATTGATTATTCACTGCAAAATGTGTGCTTGACATTTCACATTTTGCTTGACACCTCCTGCTTCCAGAATAATGTTACATGCACAGACAAATGGAAATTTTGTTTCATGCAGATATTAATATCAGAAATATCAGGAGAAACCACAGCTTATTCCATAGTTAATGTAGCCTACAAATTCTGCTTCATCTGGTAAGAAAAAAAAAAGTATAAAATAAAATATTTTTAAATAATCGTTGTATAATTATAATTATTATTATTATGAAAAGGCATATACAAGGTATATTTTATTAATAGAAACTATAAATGTAAGAGTAACATTTAAAAGTTGGCATTTCATTTAATTTTGACGCACTTCCGGTTTAAGCACCGCCCACACCCGGTTCTGTCCAAATACAAAGACTGATACAGATAATTTTTTCATATGAACAGATACAGATACAAATACAGATAATGGCTTCGCTGCACACCCCTACTTTTCATACTACTGTCTCCTTAAGATGAATCGCTTATGTTGTAATCTTCCACTTTTTTGTAAGTCGCTTTGGATAAAAACATCTGCCAAATTAATACATGTAAATGTAAAGCTACCTTTTAACATCAGAAGACTTTGGATATAATGCATACGTTTTATGATACTTTTATGGTGCTTATTTTGTTTTTCTGGAGCTTGACAGTCCCAGTCCCCATTCACTTACATTAAACGGAAAATAGTTCCCAGGATATTCTTCAAAGGTTCACCTTTTGTGTTCTATGGAATAAAGTAACTCATACAAGCTTGAAACAACATGAGGGTGAGTAAATCATGATAGAATTATCATTTTTGAGTGAACTATTCCTTTAACACCAGAAAATAGTAAAATACATACCATTTCTTATTAGAAATGGTATAAAGCTGTCGGCTTAAAGATATTAACCCAGCTCATTTGTGATGGCAAACATTACGCTACCCCCCAACAGTTTGTCCAAGGAATACAGTGTCTCAAGCTTTTCGTTAAGAGGTAAACAAGCCAGACTTTACTTCCATCTCATAAACATACAGATTTATTGCCATCATTTTTAAGCAGCCTCCCTACGCAGTGTTTCCCATTAGTAATGAACACTCAAATTTATGGTCATTTCCATCAGCCTCCAAACATAATTTACCTTCCCAGACAACCTTGTGCTTTTATGCAGATTAGCAATCTCGGTAAAAGACTCTTAACGAGATGTCTTGCTTTCCACAGGAGAGGGTGCAGGTCATTAATGGCGCCCTGTCAATCACTCGCTTGACAATGTCCGACATCGGAATGTACCAGTGTGTGGCTGGGAACAAGTACGGGGAAGTGTACTCTAACGCCGAACTGAAAGTTATCGGTAAGTTGTTGAAATCTGGTTCACTGCATTTGACAGAGACATTGGTGTTGATATGCAAAGGCAGAAAGTACAACTAAAAGCACTGAATAACACCTGCATTAATATACCTTACACTTTATTATCTTAAATATATGCTGCTGATACACAGTAACTGATAGTGACCACATACTGTATATGAGTGATAATGTAATTCGATTTTTCATATTGTTCACTGGCTTTTGTGTGTGCAAGTAGACAAGCATATCATTCTTTGTCAATGTTGCATTCAGTGCATCTCATCACAGAGGTGACTTTGCTCTACTCTGAAGAGAAATTACATATTTTCTCCATAATTCTTCAATTAGAAAGAAAAAAATGATAAGCCTTAATCCAAACCAACCTGCTCTGAGGTTAATGTAAAATCTGGCATGAAACATTTGATTATAAGCAAAAAATATTTGAAAATCAGAAAAAAGATAAAAACTGTACAATTTAAAGAGAATGTACAACTTTTCAAACAATGGTACAATACAAAAGTATTGACTATAAATTACTGATTAACAGTATAACATAAATATTTTAAATTAATTGCAAAATATGAAAACATACAAATTTAGCTATTTACACCATAAACACCTGATGCATTTTACATTTGGCAGACACTTTTATCCAAAGTGACTTACAGTGCCCTTATTACAGGACATTCCCCCTGGAGCAACCTGGAGTTAAGTGCCTTGCTCAAGCACACAATGGTGGTGGCTGTGGGGATTGAACCAACAACCTTTTGCTTACCAGTTCAGTGCTTTAGTCCACTACGCTACCGCCACGCCACGATGTGGCAATGATATGCGTGTTCAGCTGACAGGCATCCTGTATCATGCAACGGCTCCAATCACTTTATTTTCCCCATCTAAATAATATCTGTAACAAATGTCATATATGTGAATTGATTGCTATGAGTTGTATTAATTAGACTACATATTTGTATAACTTCTAACCTGTTCATCAAAACCAGATGGAGTTGACATAAGATGCTGATTTAAATAACTTTGGATGTTAAAATGCTCTCAAAACTCTAAACACCATCCACTTTATTTTTAGGATAAATTACTGTTAATTACACATATCAAATGAATGAATTGATTGCATTTTATTCGTTATTACTTCCATTTGTTTCATTAAGAGCAGCTTGGGATGGCATAATTCTGAAATAAATTATTTTGGATGATAAAATATGCTCTAAAAACTTAAAACTCCAGCCTCTTTTTTCCCATATGACTAAATGAAATTATATTATTTCCAAAAAATCATATGCGTGAATTTATTGCTATGAGTTATATGTCATAATTTAGGGAAACGGCAGGCTTGGATAGCTCTGAAAATTTTTTTTTCTTTACTTCAGAAACTGAATCCTTTATGATTTTTTTCTCTCTCACCACGCTACCTCAGCAGGGTCATCTATCCCCCACTTTAATGTAGTCATTTTATTGTCAGTAAATCAGCTGAGACATAGCAACAATACCTATTTATGTCATTTTTACCCGTCATTTTCATCCATTCCAAGACACCTGCAAATTGTTCTAGGAAAAAAATGACCACATTTGGTCCATCCTGGTCCCACCCAGAACTCTATGCTATTGGTTGAGCCAGAATCTGACATGTCAAATGTCACAAATATACAGTGCAATGTTTTGATAGTGCAACAGTATTTACACTCTTTGGGAAATCAATCTAATGGCTCACTTATCCTTAGTTGTCTTTTCACATCAAACATGGATAGGATAAATTATTTTACATAGAAGTAGTGTAGTAGAGGCCTTCATGATAAGAAAAGCAATTGCAGATGTCATGGGCAGCAACATGCACTCCAGAGCCCTGCTTTCTCGTTAGTGGAGGAAATTCTCTACATCCACATCATACTCATCTACCTCCTCCTTGGTTTATTGTTTTGAACTCACAGATAGAGGAGACTAATTGGCAGTCCTCGCACAGATAAAGTAATTGAAGTGCCTTTTAAAAGACAGAGTATGAAGATTTCAGAGCAGGAGAAATTATCATAATAGAAACTCATTTGAGGGAGGACACGGTGGTTTCTCTTAGCAGAGAAAAGGAGCATACGACAATTAAGGAATGCCACATTCGACGAGCCTCTGCTCTGTCATCTCTTGTTTCTCCATTATAGGCATACATGCATTTCTTCTTTTGAAGTACAACGATTAGAGAGGATGTGCTCTCTAAATAGTCCTTAATCCTCATGGCGGCATACCTGTAATTATGGTCAAATATGAAACGGAACAGTCTGTGGCCTTATCCTTCATGGTCTTCAGTTGTTATAAATATTTTGATTCATTATGAAGACATGGTTCTTTTTATGTAATTTATTTTTTAGGGATTTATAGGGACACTAAATATAGAACAGGAAATGAGAGGGAGAAGAACAGAGAACAGGAACTTTGTTGCAATGCCAACAGTCACTGTCATTGGAAATAGCTGAAAATGGCAACTTCCATTGAAAATGAATGACTTACGTTCATTTTGCTCTTAGTGAGCCTAATGCGTATTACTTCCCAAATAACTGAACATCTCTGGATCAGAGTATGTAGCAGATATTTGAAAAACGATAAGTTGTCTTTCAGAAGTTCACAGATTTGGAATGGAAGCAAATTTTCTAAATGTTTTCTGACTTGTGAAATAAGTCTGAATTATTATTGTATTCGTTTATTTTTGCTATTGCTTTATACTGTATAAATTTGAATTTCTACGCAGAATATCACATTTCAAATTATTTTTTTATTCATAAAAGCACACACCAATAAAAGTCAGATTCAAAGGTTTACATTTTATTCATTTCTTTGATTCATGTGTTTACATGTAAGCTTTTCTGCATGTCAACACAGCTCTGATAGTTCTTTTAGCACAGTAACACAGCTAGTGATATTACCGGTATTAGAAAATCACAGTTTTTTAGTCAATTACAAGAACCACAATGAGATAAAAAAAAAACACCTTTTGCTGAGTTTAGCAGAAATTGCTCCTTCTGTTGATGTTTGTGCTTAATTTAATCTAAAACTCCCTCTTTTGCTTCAGCTGTCGCTCCTGATTTCTCCCAAAACCAATTGAAGAGCCACACTCTGGTAAAGAAAGGTGCCGATGTCCTGATTGAATGCAAGCCCAAGATGTCTCCTAGAGGCACCATCTCCTGGCGTAAAGGCAATGATGCCCTCAGAGAAAGCAGCAGGTATGTCATCACTCATCTCTGCTGAGCCTTTAGTTATTTTTTTTAATAAAGCTTAGCTTTTAAACCCTGCTAAAGACAGTTTAAACTGGCTTAAGATGGTTTGCTGGCCTTAGCTGGTTTAAACTGGTCTAGCTGGTCTCTGAGCCTGGCCAAGCTGGTCTTCAGCTAATCTAATTGGTCTCCCGTCCTGGCCAAGCTGGTTTTCAGCCGGTCTAGCTGGTCTACCAGCCTGACCAAGTTGGTCTTCAACAAGCCAAGCTGATCTTCGGTTGTTCTAGCTAGTCTCCCAGCCTAGCCAAGCTGGCCTGCTGCTGGTTTAGCCAGTGTGCCAGCTGGGCTCCCAGCATGACTAGCTAAAAGTACCCAAAACCCTTTTAAAAACAGCAACTAGACCCCTTCAAAACCAGGCTAGGAAACTATCTGCTATGAAACTATCTTTGGTTTGTTTTAAGTAGTTTTTCAGCCTGGAAGTCTGATCCAGGAACAGTCAGTAGGGCTGCGGTATGCGTCCACAATTCTGCTCCAGATCTGGTTGTTGATATAATGTCTTTGTCAAATCATTTCTGTTATTCACAGCATCAAAGCACTGGCACTGACTTTGGCCATTTATCTCTGCCTGTGGCATCACACTACAGCAAGCAGAGAAAGAGCGTATCTCAGCACGTATTGGCTAAGGGTCGCAAATATATGTCTCTAGTGGGCTTTGCGTTTCAGTTTCAACTGCGCTTTTCTCTTTCTTTCAGTCGATTCAGTCTCTTTCTGTTATTTGCTCACTTCACCAAAACACAAGGGCCTCGCCGTGGGCCATTATATGCAAACGTGTTGTGGAGACCACTAACGTATGCCCTTTTTTCAAATTTCCTTTCTATTTTCATTAAAAACAAAAATATATGTAAATTATGTCATATAATTTAATAGGTAGGCTACTATACATACAGTTGGATCCAAATGTCTTTGACCACAAGTAAAAGTGGTCCTATTCTGTATTTTTCTAATTTAATACAAAACTTTTAAATCCCAGACTGCGCTTCGACTAAAAAGTTGGCATAAGATGGCGAATTAGTCAAATTTTTTTTATTATTATAAATATACGTATATTTCGTTAAATACCAAAAAGAATCTTAAAAATAGTCTCATAAAAAAGTATTTAGAGTATTTTAACCAATATTTATATGTGCTATGTATTTTTATGCTTATTAGACTATCATGTTGTTAGCTTAGCAATGTGCTAACATAAAGCTCTATTGGAATCAGTTGCAAATCAAGTTTCCTGTGTGGCACACAGAGTTACTGCCTATGTAGTGTGTTCAAAATCAGTCACTTTTTAGGTTTTATTTCAGCTACGATGCTGCTGTAGAATAAGGTGACCAGATATCTGAAATGAAAAACGAGGACATTTCTAGTTCAGTGGTAAATATGTCATTGAAATTTCACGTTACTTATCTATGAATTAAAAAAGGGGGACAATTTGGATGTTAGGTATTTTGAACATGGTGAATGTAGTAATGTCATGAACTGTAGTATATCATACTCTGTTGAATATGTCTCAATTAAATTCTGATGCGGAGGTAAAGTTGACCATTTTTAATTGTCTTCTTCAGTAAAAACGGGGACATTTCCGGGGACAGCTCCAGTCAGGGACAGACTGTCAAAAACTGGGACTGTCCCCGGAAAACGGGGACGTCTGGTCACCCTACTGTAGAAGACAGATGCTTTTGTAGGCTTTAGACTGCAAGGCAGGTCACAATATTATTAGTATATTTAAAGCACAAAGCCATTTATATTTCATAAGGTTTGCTGTATTGGTCTGCTGATTTGGGGTATGAGGACTTATTTAATTATGTTTGCACTCAACTAATATTTTTGAACTGGGAGATTAAACTGAAGCATTCAAAATTTTCAAAAAGACTACATGCACATTTCATGCAGAAATCCGATTATTTAAATGAAGCCTGATGTTCTTATTAATGGCTCCAGTAAGGATCCCGCTGTCACTTATAACTGGACTTTTGCAGTTGAAAAGTGGTATCCCCTCCTGAGCTAAGGCAGGGTGTTAATCAACTTCTCTACACTCTCAGTAGGAGGTCAGTGTTCCTGCCAGACCAACAAACATATGTCCCTGCCACAACAATGGATTGGCAGCCAGACCCAGCTTGAAAAAAGTGAAAAGTGCAGTATGTTACTAACCAGAGAGGTTTCATTTGACCACACTGAGACAGGCAAAGTTCAATGTGTCTGTGTGTTTGTGTATGCATCTGTCACTATGTGCACACCACGGTTGCCCATCGTTTACATATACAAAGTTGGTGTTGGCGCTCGTCAAACAGAGTGGCAGGCCGCTTGCATAGGGGATATGCTGCTGATGTCCTTGAGTTGTCCTGTGACAGCAAAGTAGAAGAATTCTTTATGTCCACACCTTGAAGAAAGGGCGCAGGAAATTGATTTTCCATGTGACGCCTCTCTTCTGATTTGCGACTTTGCAGGCTTCTCCTTATTCTCTTAAAGGGATAGTTCACCCAAAAATGACAATTCTGTCATCATTTACTCATCCTCGTGTCATTCCAAACTCGTATGACTTTCTTTCTTATGCAATGAATATCACGGTCCATCTATTAAATATAATGAAAGATGACACACTGCAAAGCTTAAAAGCATCCAAAAGTATCAAACAAGTCTTCTGAAGGTATATGATAGGTTTTGGTGACAAAAAACCTGAATTGTAAGACATTTTATAGTATTAAAATGTGTCACTTTGTGTACTGCATAAGAAAGAAAGTCATACGAGTTTGAAGAACATGGGGGTGAGTAAATTTTGATAGAATCTAAATCTAAAGTCCTTTAATTAAGGGGCACTTATTTCATACATTCACTAAAAATTACATTGGGGCCATTTGGTTAAAAGTAATTGCAAAAATGGCTAACAAAAGTGAAATTAGTGCTGTTGAAAGGTCTTTAGTATAATTTGTGTGATGCCACTTGATTGGATATTTTGTTAACTATGTTTATATTTCATTATTCATGCATTTTTAAGTGTGGCCCAAATATTTATTGGGGCCGCTGTATGTTTGCCTTGCTATGAAACCAATTTTGATGTCAGCTAGAATTGTAATGTTTTTACATGTTTTAGCTGGCTTCAAAATCCTAAAACCTACTGCTTTGGTTAATAGTCATTGCTCTGCTTAATTTGCTGTAAATATCATGCTAGATGCTAGGCAGTATTTGTTTTGAGGAACTAATTGTTCTATAGTTACAAAATTTGCAAGAGCCTTATTTGAATTTTCAGGAGCTATTTATGTGCCAAAAATTTGGTTTTTAAATGGTTGCATTTTTACTGACTCAAATAGATTATTATCTTAAATCAGCATGCATAACTTACAAGATATTTAAATGTTAAATCTTGCCACTCTGCCTGTGCAGTCAGGAAAACATAAAGGCAATGACTGAGTATTTATAGATGGGAAGTCTTCATAACAGCATTTGAATGCCATGCAGGCCCTTTCTAAGGTTTGGAACAAAATAAATGCCCCCTTTTTTCTTTGATTGTGAACGGTATTCAATCTAGACCCCCTCACCTATCTTTGACACAAAGGTAATTAAAAAGAAAAATGGATAAATCAAGTTTGCACGCACATGTCCCAGGTTGTATTGTGGCCGGTCGAGGCCTGGTCAGAATGTTTGATTGCTTTGTCGATAGATGGATGCCAGCCAGGGAAACTTTTTGCAGAATTGAATGTATTTCTGGAAAATGCTGACTTTCTTTCTACCCCCTTTGGCGTTGCATTGCACCTGTTTGCCTACTCTTGCTTTCATCCTCACGCTTATTTATAGAGTGTCTCACTTCTGTGTCTTAAAGTTGAAGTGTGTAATTTTTTTGATGTTAAAATACTTACTCTTATACTAGCTTAATATGCAGATCAGGGACGTGCACAGACATTTTGAGAGGCAGGGGCTCTAAACCTTTTAGAGGGGTTTGGGGGGTGCGCATGTGCAACCTCAATTTCTTCTATGCTATAGTGATTTAATTTTTTTTATTTATTTATATATTTTTTTAGCCTTTTGTTACTTTTAAAGCTTAACTAAAGAAATTATTGACACTTTTATCAATGTAGTAGGTAGGCCTGTTAATGTATCAAAATATTATACTTAATAGCCTAATTAGATATAAAAATCGATTAAATTATTTTGTATCCATAATTATTTTCCAAAATATGCTAAAGACGAAAATATAAATGTTGGGATAAGTTGCACTATACAAGGAGAAAAAACACCTTGGGTTTAGGTTACATTCACCGGTTCAAAAACGCATTTTTACACCCCTACATACTTTTATAAAGCTTAAAAAAGTCATTTCATCTGGGTGTGCAAGTTTTAATTTTGGGTGGCATTTGCACATCCTGGAACACTGCTCTGTCGAAGGGGCACCTCAGCAAAAGGGCAGGGGCTCAAGCCCTTAGAGCCACCCCCTCTGCACATGCCTGATGCAGAGTCAACTTTAAAAGTAGGCCATTCATAATGTGAACACTGTGGCTCTGTGATGCTGTCAATATATTGCTCTGTTTGTTTGGGCATTCTGACCACTCCGACATAGCAGCATCGTTAGGGATGGGTATCGGCACAGATGCCCCGATTCGATGATTCATGATTATAATTATTACTGGTGGTCTTCAGTGTAAGATTATAATACATGAGTCATTTTAAAGCTACTAAACTAACCCAGCCAAGAGCAGTGAAATGTTTTCTCGTTTTCTTGTTATTGTTGTTTTATTATTATAAATGACATGCTAGACAGCGACAGAGCTGGAATTACACATTTATCATTTAAATATTTTGATACAACTCAGCCTTTTTTCCCACTGTTTACATTTACTTTAGAAATAACTCTCTGTGTTTAAATTCATACCTTGATAAGTCACCAGATGAGTAATTTGACAGACTTTTTAAGCATTTTTGAGCATTCTTGCGTGAATCCACATCGCAAGCACTCTTGGAACACACACACACACATAACTGCTGGGTACAGAGCCGAGGAAAAGTTGCACTCTGTCAACATGTGCTACACAGACGGATTTAGCTGTTGCACACCATCTCTGTGTTTACATCCGCTCCTCCCGCTGTACACATTAGATGCGCTCCACTCGCAAACGCCAACTGGGAAGAAGGATGTTGGACCGCCTAGGAGTTGTGGACCCCTGGGCTGCAGGATTCACGTTAATCAGACCCAGTACACAAAGATCGATCCACTGCTTTTCAGAATCTATATTGAATCGGCCAAATAAAAAATAAAATAATTAATAGAAAAATCGATTGTTTTGCCCAGCCCTAAGCATCGGCTAAACCAATGGCGTGTTTTGGGCGACCGATTGAAGACAGAGGGAGTGTTCGGGACACCTGTTTGAAAACAGTCATTATTTTTGCTATTCCTTTGGTGACGCTAGAGACACTGAATTATGCACTTTACTTTTAAAGTTATCGTGAAAATCAAAATTGACCCTACTTAATTTTTTAATACACATTTCTGGTCTTACTGTGCACAATTCATTGGTGCACATTATTAAAAAAAAAAAAAAAATGTTAGTCTTTGTGATTTTTCATCAAAATGCAATACCAATACCTGAAACAACTTTCTTTTTTAGATTTCTTTTTATCACCAAGACCTTTTCTTTTTTTTACCAGTCCCCTCCAGCTAGAGGCCTGATACCCGAACCGAGCCCAACAGGGCCCAGCAAACCTTCGGGTCCCTTTTCGGGTCAGTTTTTTAAGTACAACTTTGGGTTCGAGTTTGTAATCATAAATGAAAAAACATATTATTATTATTATTATTATTATTATTATTATTATTTTGATAATATAATATATATTTAATAAAATATAGGCTACGTTTCTGTAAAGTATTACATTATTTTTTTAAGTTTAATGTAACATGTTTTGCACAAGCACTCTCACTCACAGACATGCGTTAACAAATGAGTTAGCAGCTGTTCACTGACAGTGTTTTAATTCAGGTCGGTTCGGCTCACACAGTCTCCGATATAGGCCAGGGTCGTGCCTTAATGCCTGAGCAGCCATCTGGTCATTCTTGTATGCAAAGCATACTTGTCATGATCCGATCAATTACTGATAAATAAAGTCAAATCTCACTGTAACAATTCGGGAAAGGAGGAAGCTGGGACCGGCTTTACAAACACGTAGACATTTATTTGCACACACTACGTTATGCTTTTCAGTATCTACATAAATACATTCAAACACAATAGGCTTTTCAGCCGAACTTTCAACACATGCATAGCTTTGTGCGTCTCTCTCTCCCGTCTGCTGCTGCCTCCTCTCCCTAAATACTCCCACCGCCCCTCACTGGAACACGATACCGGTATGGCACACAGGTGGAACTCATTCACCACTTATCTTCCCGGCCTCGCTCTGCCCAGACGCCGCTCGGCTCCACCCTGTTTTCCACATTCGCCCTTATTTTTTTTCTTATCATCCTGTTTTACTCGAAAACGCATCACGTTATGGAAGTAAAATGAGTTGGGAATGCCATTTCATGTTGACTTTAACTTAGATTTGATGAGCTGTTTCTTTCCACCTATTTACAGTATATTCCGTCCCTATCAGCTCTTGCTAACCTGTAAACAGCAGCAGGTAAAAAGACACCACTCTCATTAAGTGAAAATGCCATTAGAGACTAATTAATAATCAGATGTATTGCTTTATGCAAATCGGTGTTAGTGTGCACTTGTGTGTACGTGGATACATGCTGAGTGCATGCACCTGTCTGGGATCCAGACCTAATCAAAGCAGGGTGCATTTGAACTCTTTTTGTATAAGATTAATTGGCGTAATTGTGTGAGCTCTCCTTGATGTCTGAGAAGCAGAGGAGGCGGTGTCTCCAGTAGGATAATCCATCTTTATAGCAGCAGCCACTTTTTTTTTTTTTTGCTAGAGAGAAGAGAGAAGAGATATTGAAGGGGGGCAGTGATGCGGTTTATGTCTCTTCCTTAAAGAAATAATAACTCTGTCATTATTTACTCACCCTCATTTTGTTCCAAACCTGTATGCTGATGTTTTTTGTCTATTTTTGCACATTCTACACACAGCTCATATATTTCCATATAATGACAATTCATAGTTAGTATAAAAAGGACAAAATACACCAATAAGCACCGTAAAAGTAGTCCATATAACACTATATTTCTAGTCTTTGCTTTGTGTGGCGAACAGATTGAAATTGAAGTCGTTATTCACTGACAGTATTCCCCTTCTGTTAACTTGGGAACTGAATCAGTTTGATTTGTGAACAAATTGTTCAAGTCCAATTTGTGGTTCACTGAAAAGAACCATCTCAAAAGATTGATTTGTTCATGAACTGAACTGATTCGGTTCTTGAGTTCAGCTCACTGATGCAATGAACAAGTCATAGCAGTTAATAGCTAACTGTAGGAGAAGATTATCAGTGAAAAACATTTTAAATTGATGTCTGTTTCTCAGAAAAAGCTATTGTATAGCTTTAGAAGACTTGGGATATAGAGCAGAAGTCCTTTAAACTACTTCTAAGGTGCTTTTTTGTGTGTTTTTTTCTTGGAGGCTAACAGTCCCAGTCCCCATTCACTTTCATTAGATAGAAAAGAGAGCAGACAGGATATTCTTCAAAAAGTAACTTTTTGTGTTCTATGAAAGAAAGAATATATGTCTATCGTTTGTAACGTTATTACTGTGAATAAATGATGACAAAATTTTATTTTTGGTTAACCTATCCCTTTAACCAAAATGCCTAAATGTGTGTTCTTAAAGGTGCACTTAGTATTTTTTTCCTAATTTAAAAAGTTTTACTTCTAAAAAAATGTATTGTAATTTTCAAAAATATGTATAAACTTATGAGCACTCACATGAGATGAAGACTCAGGTCATATTAGTAATCTTATAAAAATCTGTTTTATTCTACATGGAGAGGGTCCCCTCATGGGGGCTGCCATGTTAGAATCACATGACCACCCAAATACTACTCGCTTAATCTCAGTAACTGCCCTGTTATTGGACACTTTTAATAATGGATTAAATGAGTCATGGATGACTGTGAATAGTGAATGAAAACTTACTTGGTACACCTTTAAGAAAACATCAGCAGGAAAAAAAGCAGCTGAAATGGCAGGGAGAGTTTCTTCTGTTGATTATGTAAGAGGATTGGGGAGTGGGGGGCCTGGGTAGCTCAGTGGTAAAATACACTGGCTACCACCCCTGGAGTTCGCTAGCTCGCTAGTTCGAATCCCAGGGCATGCTGAGTGACTCCAGCCAGGTCTCCAAAGCAACCAAATTGGCCCGGTTGCTAGGGAGGGTAGAGTCACATGAGGCAAACTCCTCGTGGTCACTATAATGTGGTTCGTTCTCGGTGGGGCACGTGGTGAGTTGAGGTTGGTTGCCATGGTGGATGGCGTGAAGCCTCCACATGCACTATGTCTACTATGGGTAGAAATAATACCCATAGGATAAGCAGATAAATAAGGAAGTCGAGGCTGGAGATCTGGTGCAGACATACAATCAGCTGTTTTAGGTAGGACAGGTCAGCGGATGGGCTGACATTTACAAGCTGACTTTGTTGTGTCCGAGCTGATGTTTCTGAGGCTGATTTTGAGTTGATTGCACATGACAGCTGTGGAATAGTGTAGGATCCTGTCGGTTGAGTTGACAGCTAATTTTGCCTGTGCTCTGCTGATGTGCACTTGTTTAACAAACAGTAGGGTATAATAAGTTTGTCTGCAGATCCGTGGAACCCAAGGGAGGTTATTACTGTGGCCAATTGTGGGATGGAATGGTAGCTACTGTGTGTCCTTTGCATATGTAACATTGCACATAAAAAGGTATGTTTCTTGTATGGTCTGAAGGTTGTAGCTATTGTGCACGTTCAGTTACATATGGAGGATTATTTAATTGCATTGCACATACATTGGGGTCCAAAAGTCTGAGACCACTTGTGAAAATTACTCTATTTTGCATTTTTCTCATTTAAAATAGTTTTAACAAATAGTTTTTAGCATGATTATTTAGCATAAGTTGCAAAACCTGATGATCCATGTTATCCCAGCATGATTTGAGAATGTTCCAAAAAGCATCTTGTGTGTTTCAATGGAAGCAAATAAATCTGACATTTTGTATAAATTAGTTAACATGATCAGTGTCACAAAATACTTATTTGATTAGTAAACTAGACGGAGTGCAGAAACGTAATATTTCTAATTTATTTTGTGTATTATTAACTTTTATCTGTTTTAAAACATTTCTACATCTCTAACAGTTTTAAATGAAAAAAAAAAAAAATTAATGTCAGTGCGCTCTCAGACTTTTTGGACCCCACTGTATATAATAGAATATTTGGCACATATACTTGCAAAAAGAGTTGCCTCCATTTTCGAACGATAAAAGGTGATTCATTTAGTGTTCATTATGTGAAATCTGTACGTTTGGTAGGTACTAGGTGACATTATTAGATATATGAATTTGAGTTAACACAAAGGATCAAAGGTTTTGTGCGGAGGCATAATTTGTATAATAAATTAATGGAGAGTTAACTTTTTTTTACAAAGCCATGTATCTAAAATTGCCCTTTCTCAAAGAATAGCCTTTTGAAGAAGATGAAAGGTTGCCTGCTTTAAATGATGGAATGGGTTTTGGAGGAAATTTGAACTGTCTCCTTTTGATCCTCCTGAAATTTTTGGTTTTAGACAATAGCAAAGGAAGTAGATAAAAACAGGGCCGAACGTATGTATGGGTGAATCTCACGAAACCTACAAAGAACATGTCAGGTCATATTTCAGCCCAAAATCAAAAGAAAGATGTTAGATATTAAACTTTCCTTTAAATGAAGCCTATTTTAGGATTGACTTTTGGAATGAGACCATTAAGATTTTTGGCATTGTGATGTTATTTTCACAACAATTAGGCACATTCCCCACACCGCCGGCAATTCTTATTACCGTAATGCAAAACAAATAAAAAATAACGATATACAAATAATAAAATAGTTATACATTAAGGTAGTTATCTGTTTTGCCTTTAGGCTTTGAGTTTATGCTGATTTGCAAAAAATAATAATAATAAAGATACTGTAATACAGTTAAAAAAATACTGTTATAGTCACTAGAATCTAATGAAAATCACATTTAAGAATAATGGGAATTTCAAACAGAACATTTGGACACATTACAATAATTAAAATTTAGGGGAGGAAATGTGTTGATTGTCATGAAAATACTGTAGACAATGCAAAACATTTTAACTGTCTTAAAAACCAGTTTCATTTTCTTCATGCAAAATATAATTTCTTTTTTTTTTTTTTTTTTTTTTTTTATGGTGAAATGTGACCTGCACATGTTTTTTCTGAGTTTCACCTATAAACATAATTATACACATACATAAAATTTGCATACGGAATGTTTTGTAGTAACACATTCATGTTCAGTTAACTTCAGCCCACTTGTAGATGCGGTCGGTGTCTGTGTAGAGTGCGAGAGAAAGATGAAGCAGAAAGAAAGTGGGATGAGTCTACTCTATGAAGTGATTGCTTGTCAGGATGATTTCCATTTAAAAGCGCATCTGCCACTAAAGGCTGCGGCACAGGTGAGTGAAGGCCGGTGCGAAAGCAATTCAAAAAGCTCATGATAGAGTAGGTTGCAGAGGCAAGCCGTGCTGCTGTCATTGGAGATATAGGACACGTTTAAGGGCTGAGATCCGTTTACTCATCTAATTAAGGCCACTTTCTTTTATCTTGTTATTTCAGCATTAAGCTTTAACTTGATTTCCAATCTAATGCCTGATCCCAAAACATTCCAGTTTGTTTGCTAAGGTCACTGGCGTGTTGATGAAATTGCAACTGTTGCAACATTTTGTTCATTCAAAAACAAGTGTTTTGATAAAGAGTTTGGTTCGTTTATCTTGTTATTTCGGAATTAAACTTTCACTTGATTTTCAATGCTTAAAAGCATTCAAATGTTTTAGCAAAGGTCACTGACGTCGCCATTGCACACCTATCACAACTAATCTTCACAAACAGGTATTTTGTTCAAGGGTTTTGATTTGCAACTATCGCAACGTAATGTTCCTTCCAAAATGCGACAAAGAGTTTGATTCCCTTATCTTGTTATTTCGGAATTAATCTGTAATTTGATTTCCAATCTAATGCTTAATAGCATCTGAACTTGTTTGCAAATGTCATTGGTGTGTTGCAATTGCAGGAAATTGCAACTTTTATGGCATTATGCTCCTTTTAAATCTGTGTGATCCCCTTATCTTATTATTTCAGAATCCATTTTTTACTTGATTTTCAATCTAATCCTCAAAAGCATCCAAATTTGTTCGCAAAGGTCTTGACGTGTCACCATTGCACAAAATTGCAACTGTCACAACATTATTTTCCTTTAAAAACAAGTGTTTTCATAAATAAGTTGGTTTCCATTATGTTGTTTTTAAAGGAAATTAACTTGATTTTCTTTAACTTGATTTTCTTTTTTTATTTGACTTTAATTTTCAATCTAATGCTTAAAAGCATCCTAATTTGTTCGCAAAGGTAATTGACGTGTTTTCATTGTAGGAAATTGCAACCATTTCTACATTGTTTCTTTAAAAACAGGTGTTTTAATTTAGTGTTTGATCCCTTATCTTGTTATTTCGAAAATAACTTGATTTTTAATCTAATACTTAGAAGCATCCCAATTTGTTAATTTGCTAAGATTGTTCATGTGTCGACACTGCACGAAATTGCAACCGTCGCAGCATTATGTTCCATTAAAAGCAGATGTTTTAATAAAGAGTTTGATTTAATAATCAGCAACTAAAAATACAAAGCAAGTGACTTGATGTTGGCAACATACTGTGGCATTTATTAAAAAATGGAGGTTGTTTATTATTCTTTGATATTGCATTCTGTTTTTTCCCACCAAAGCCTATTGTTATTTAATTGTATTATAATTTTTTTATTGAACACCTGTTTGTAACTTGCCGTCTCATTGACACAAAAATTGGACATGATGGCACCAATGAATTCAAAATCTTGCAAAATTGGCAAAATCTTCCAAAAATTAAATACCGAATGCATTTTCCTCATTAGTTCACCTCAATGCATGGGCTCAAGTGCCTTAACTGTTATGTTGCCAGCTCATATGGTTCAATTTCATTTCATACTCCTCTCTCAACTGGGGAAATTAGGTGGTATCTGTTGGATGAATGTCATGTGAAGGGGAATGGGCACACCAGCGGAGATCTAGAAAATGCCCCAATGCTTCAAATTCTTGGTTAAACCCCAACCATAGTGGGTCTCTATCAACAGACTACCAGCCCTTTAAATAGAATGTCATTTACTTAACCTTCTATGGCTGTGATTTGCTAATGGTGGCTAAAAGACTCTTTAACTAGCCAAGCATAATTTGATATGCCGTGTGCTGCGGCTGTGCCACAGACAATCTATAGGTATAGATTTGCACGGCAGACAATTGGTCAATCAAGACAGTGGGCAGCACATCGATTGTCACTAATGTTATGTTTGCAGTATCACACAATTGATGCACAGCTTTAATTACATTAAATTCACCATGCAAGAATTATTCTGAAATTAGTTTAATTTTTTGACATTTTCCTTAAACATATAGCAGAGTCCAAAAATCTGAGACCACAGTAAATGTCTTTTCAATTAAAGCTATATATAAATGTTATGCATTTTTAAATTCAACATTTCACTCAAATTGTTATACTGATAAAATAATTTGTAATGAAACAAAATTGTATTAAATTAGAAAAATGCACAATAGAATCTTTATTACTGGGAATTTCAGACTTAGACCCCCCTCCTTTTTTACAGCAGTAATAATGCTCTTTTGGAGAAATCAGATCAATTTGGTGAAATAAAACTCAACCTATTTTGCAAGTGAATGCAGAGATGTTTGGCCTTGATTAGTTTGTCGTGCTCTTTACTAGTCTAAGTGCCACGTTAGACTCTGTGGGATCAGTTTTATCTTAGGGGACCAGAAGCTAATATCATTTTTCAAAGAATGATTCTGCCAGCACAGCACCAGTAATCCATCTTGGTCCCCGCACAGATTTTGGGCAGCACATGTGTGTTGCACTTTATAGAAGAAATTGTGTGCATATGAGAGAGAGATGAATATCAGTGGGAAAGAATGAAGCTAGAGAGCCATTTGTGATTAAAAGAGCTTGCTTTGAGTACACCCATAAGTTCACAGTGTTTGGACCTGATAAACGCAATTTCTCACATATTTCCTCTGCTGTTCTCTCTCTTCCCACTGCTGCTGTCACAGGGGATAGATACTGCCGAAATTAAAAGTCTATTGCTACTGGAAATGCGCTCTACGGTGCAAACATGAAATCATAAAATTTCCATTTGTTATCATATCTGTTTTTGTTTGGGGCTTTTTGTAGTTGTAGTTGTCTTTAGTTATTGTATTTACAGTGTGCCCAAAAATATTTGAACATTCAAGCAACACCTAAAAATGTCTGAATATCACTGCATAGACTACAAGTTTCACAGACCAAGTTTTATCTGCAATCAAATGATGCTAGACATTTTCTCGGAACTACAGTGTTTTCACTTTTCTGAGCCATTTTTGCTGTTATTTTAACCAACAGTTGCAGTTCATCATATAAACTATGGACATGTTTCACTAACATTTAACAACCAGAAAGTGTCCAAAACTTGTTGTCTTCATTAAGAACAGTATATCTATTGTTTTATCATTTAAAACACAACAAACATTTTTCTTTCTTTCTTTTTTTTTTTTTTTTTTTTTTTTTTTTGCATGAAAAGTGTGCTTGTGCAATCTTTCTTTAAAAGAAATGACACTTGGTTTGATATGTAGTTATTTAATGCAATGACATTCATGCATTTTTAATTGGTTGAATGAAGTTCCAAGTACGTTTTGGAGCCACTGAATATACTGTAAGTATGATATGACTGTCTTGAAGAAAATCTATTTTATAAGTCCATTTCTCACACAACTGATTTGGAGCTAAATTATTACGCCAGCTGGTGCCTTGTTGATTTATTTCGAGATGAGAAATGACTTAGAATTGTCTTGTGAAGTAGCAAGAGCCAAATGTACCCATACTAAATCAGCTCAATGAATAATTGAACAGCCTAGAATGTGTTAAGAAAATTACCTCTGGATAAGTGGCAAGGCAATGTTTGCCTCCTTTTAAAGGGAGAAAAAAAGCAGCTGTATATTTACGTCGCAAATTATTCACCAAAGGGAATCAGTCTTGACCTCGCCATCTACCTCTGTGGCAGAAATAAAGTTTGGCACCTGTTTGTTTCTGGTTTACAAAGTAGAGCTTAATGCTTCGTCTGCTGACATTTAAGTTCATTTTTATCCTTCATAAGAGACAAATGAAATTATAATGAACAGTACAAAGACTTCACGAACACTGTAAACACAGACAAATTATAAGTGTGTGTGTGTGTGTGTGTGTGTGTGTGTGTGTGTGCAGGTTTAAGTGGTGTACAAGGATGTTTTTTAGGTTACAAACTGGTAATTACAAGGGTATTATGCTATAAATGTGGTTTATGAGGACCTTTCTAGTGTCCCCATAATTTAAATACTAAACGAAGTTTTATTGAAAATGTAAAAATGCAGAAAGTTTTTTGTGAGGGTTAGGTTTAGGGGTAGGGTTAGGGTTAGGGGATAGAATCTATAGTTCATACAGTATAAAAATCATTATGTCTATGGAGAGTCCTCATGATGATTGCTGCACCAACATGAGTGCATGTGTGTGTGTGTGTGTGTGTGTGTGTGTGTGTGAGTGTGTGTGAGTGTGTATGTGTGTGTGTGTGTGTGTGTGTGTGTGTGTGTGTGTGTGTGTGTGCGTGCAAGTTTATGTGGTTTACGAGGACATTTCTAGTGTCCCCATAATTAAAATTGCTTAAAAAACATACTAAATGATGTTTTATTGAAAATGTAAAAATGCAGAAAGTGTTTTGTGAGCGTTAGGTTTAAGGTTAGGGTTAGGGTTATGGGATATAATCTATAGTTCGTACAGTATAAAAATAATTATGTCTATGGAGAGTCCTCATAATGATAGCTGCACCAACATGAGTGCATGTGTGTGTGTGTGTGTGTGTGTGTGTGTGTGTGTGTGTGTGTGTGTGTGTGTGTGTGTTGGCGCAGGTTTATGTGGTTTACGAGGACTTTTTTTTAGGTTACAAACTGGTAATTACAAGGGTATTATGCTATAAATGTGGTTTATGAGGACATTTCTAGTGTCCCCATAATTAAAATTGCTTAAAAAACATACAAAATGATGTTTTATTGAAAATGTAAAAATGCGGAAAGTTTTTTGTGAGGGTTAGGTTTAGGAGTAGGGTATCTATAGTTTGTACAGTATAGAAATCATTATGTCTATGGAGAGTCCTCATAATGATAGCTGCACCAACATGTGTGTGTGTGTGTGTGTGTGTGTGTGTGTGTGTGTGTGTGTGTGTGAAAAATATAGATACATATATAAAAATATGATATACAGTATATTGTATATCATATTTTATATACATGATATATATACATGATATACATGTATATACTGTATATACAATTCAACACTAGGCAAATTATGCAAAAAAAAAAAAAATGTTTAGATTTTTATAATCAGTGGCTTCCTAAAAATATTTTAAAGGAGGGGAAAACATACATAATCAATATAAATCTGAGTCTCTGAGGGTTAATTTTTTACATGTTACATTATAATTGCAAACTATCTGCAGAAATTCATGAGGATTCAGCTCTTAGGTACTTTAAAATTGGTGTCCATGTATGTTTTAGTTTTATTTCTTAAACTTGATTTTGAATGTTATATAAGAAGTGTAAGCCAGTGGGTTAAAGATAAATTAGTTCTATCATTCCAATTGAGAAATATTTTTTTCTTTGGCATTGTTAGGCTAAGAATACTATTCGAAATGGTAAGAAATGGTTAGAATGGCTTTTCGATTTTTGCAAATATCTGTATTGCCATGGAAACTTAATGCTACTCCCCTGGAGACAAAGGGTCAGCATACCAAGCTCTTGCAGGAAAATGTCACAGGAGCTTTAGCTTGCTGCTCTGCCATTCCTTTGCTATTTTAATACCAAAAGGAGAAAAACACTATTGTACACAGCTGATTGTCTAAAATGCCTGCTCTTTAAACTGGGATAGGTTTCCAGATTCTTCTGTCAATCATCTCTTATCTCTCCTATTATATCTGAATTACCAAGTCCGTTGGACACCCATGGAGTGAGCAACACCTGCATTATTAAATCCAAGAGCAGCCTCTGACTGACAAACCAAATAATGCCCATTGTGAAGATTTAAAAAGCTGCGGATAAATCCTGTGTGAGCCAATTTCTGCATTTTCTCTTGTAAATATCCTCACAAATTTGGGGATATTGCGCTTACTTTGAATTTACTTCACTTTATATTTTTCTGTTCGACACCTTTATATATCAGTGTATCTCATTGAAATCAATGTCTTTCTTCTTATTCTGGATTTATACGGAGTTGAATCAATAAGACCTGCATTATAAATGCAGCTTATCCACGTTAACTGTAAATCATCCTGGATAGATGCTGTTTACAGCGAATGTAAAAGTTTGACGTGGTTATGTGAGTGTCAGATGTGGTGGTAATGAATGTTATGTCTTAAGAACCATTGGCTCGTACACACTAAAAAAAAATCAATATCAATTACCTGGCTATTGGAAAAGTGTCAGAAGACAACCTTTCCATGTCCCATTTTTCCCCGCTCCTCTTTTCCCCTGACCAACAAGTGATTGCTTGTTTTTCTAGTGATAACAACAAACCTCATCAGATGGCTGTTTTTTTTTTTTTTTTTTTGGCTGTAATTGTCGACTAACCTTGAGGTTGAGTCAAAAGCAGAGGTACGTTCATCAAGATGGCTTCCCGTAAACAGATCTCTTGATGGAGCATGATCTGAAATGACCTGTTTCTGCCTCCTTCAGTTTATTTATCCATCTGACAAGGTCGTCAGTTTATCAAACGAGCTTCTCAGCAGAAGGCCTACTGAGATATGGACACATGATCCATCTGAGTAATGCCAGGAGCTCTCTCACACCCCTCTTTATGGTATTAGCCCTCAACATAGATCATAGGTCAACTCTCGTGCCCCATTTGGAGGATAAAAAAACCTATCTGGTCTTTCTGTAGATGCTGTTTCACCCTGCTACATAACTTTCCCTCCCTCTGGGTCCTCGGTAAATGTTTTTAAAAAATCATTACATGTACTGAAGGAACATTACCTGCAGGTAGGTCAGAGACAGCCAGTTAGTGCAAGCGAGCAGCAACCTGCTCAGATTCACTGTGTCAAAATTGAGCTCACATAAATATGTAACCACTACCATGATATAAATACTATATACTGTATCTGAAGTGATAGGTCACCCAAAAAATTACATTGCTGTCATCATTTATTCGTGTTATTCCAAACTCCTATTACCTTCTTTCATCTGTGGGTCATGAAAGGAGATGTTAGAAAGAATGTTAGGGATTGGCAGTCTCAGTCACCATTTACTTTCATTGAATAAGAAAAAAAAGATGCAATGAATGTGAATGGTGACTGAGGCTGTCAATTCCCTTACATTCTGCCTCTTGTCTTCTATGGAAGAATTAATGTATATGGGTTTGGAATGACATGAGAGTGTGTAGATCCAGACAGGAGATCCGCCCCCAAGCTCAACCTGCCCAGAACATGTACGGCTCATAGAGATGCCCACAGAAGAATGCAACGTGCCAGTCTTAGCATGGCACGAGAGCACACCCCTCCTGGCGATTGATGTAGGACACCACCGTTCTGTTGTCCGACCGGATGAGGACATGACTGTCCTGAATCTCTGGAAGGAAAAACCTTAATGCCAGCAGCACCGTGAGCATCTCCAGCCAGTTTATGTGCCAATATTGCTGCTGTCCCATCCAGACTCCATAGGCTGAATGTCCTTCGTGTACAGCGCCCCAACCCATAGAGGAGGTGTATGTCGTTATCACCTTGCAGAGACACACCTTTCCTAACGGAACACCCGACATCAGAGGGCGGGTTAGTTTCCATGGCAACAGAATGTGGTAGCAGCCACATGTCACTCTTAAGGGACATGCTCAGGGGAATGACAGAGGACGCCACGATCATGAGCCCCAAAAGCCTGTGAAATGTTCTCGCAGGGTGAACACATCCCTCTCTGAACATTGCTAGACACTGGCGTAATGACAGAACGTGAGCTGGAGACAGACGCGCCTGCATCGCCTGCGAG